>NW_028186368.1:1477953-1619896 GCF_003343005.1 Rhea americana | reverse complement strand
TTTCCTTTCCTTTCCTTTCCTTTCCTTTCCTTTCCTTTCCTTTCCTTTCCTTTCCTTTCCTTTCCTTTCCTCAGCAGAATAATGTGGACATTCTTGTTTTTGAGATGATTATAATTAAGTAGCCTCTGTCACTCTTAGCCCAACCTCTTCTTCCCTTTAGTCTAGGCTATTTTTGACTTCTGGTCTAAGTTCATAGTTTCTTTCCCCTAGCCTCTTCACTTCTTGCTCCAGTTCCACGTACCATCCCTACAGGCTACTGTTTCTCCTTCTAGCTAGAGCCCCCACATCTTTTTCATGTTAAGTTCCAGTGATTAAGTTAAGATCCAGTTTATGCTCTGCATCCTAATCATGGGCTCTTCTTTTTTACACACTTGTGAGGGCAACTGTGGGGAGCAACAGGAGCATGCTCTCTCAGTTTTTGTGCTCAATTCCACAAAGGCCTCTGTTGCTAGGAAAAGCCATTGCCGGAAAGTCTTGCCCATCCCTAGTAAACTTAACAGCAGATACTCATTACAGTTGGATTTTTCAGACAGTAGAATGTGAAAACACCATTCTGGCCAGGGGTGGGTGTTTACATTTTTTAATGGAAACAGTCTGCGACATTCCCCACCCCTCCCTAGTCTCAGTTCAAATCCTCTGCCAAATTTGAATTTAGAACATGGAGATGCTAGTGTTTCTCAGTCATGCTGTCCAATAATATTGTTTAACACAAGAAAGATAATATATTTTTCCCCAATCGCATTCTGCAAATTGACTCAACTATTTTAAAAATCAGCTTCAAGCTGAGACACCAATCATAGAAAAATGAATCACATATCAATTAAAATATGACAAGGTCATAAGGCATCAAAAGCCACAATCTTATAGAGGGTAATGATGGACAAGTTTACTGCTTTTTGCTACTTGCACTGCCTATAATTTAGAATTGCTCAGTACCTCTCTCCAAAAACACACCAGAAGCAAAAGTATGATGTGCTTACTGTATTTTAAGTTGTGGACAAAACAGTGTGCATTTTTTTTTCTTCTTGGCTCATTTCCCCTCAGATTGAACAGAAAAACCCACACTATTTCAAGAGCTCCAGTGATGATACAATAGATGTGTCTATTTCTTTTGAGTCTTAAGTAGAGAAGAAAAATTAAGCTTTTTTTCCCTCTATCAATTGACATTGTTAAGCCTCCCAGGAGGAGAAAGAAGCCACTGTGGGAGGCCAGTATCAAAGTTGAAGAACAAAGATGAAAGGTGAAGAGACACTTCTGTTTACAGCAGCATGCTCTGGACTAATATACCAGAGAATACATCAAAGCCACCACTAATGCCAAGTCTGGATATCTTTTCTAACAAATGGAATGAGGAAATATTTTACGGACTTCTACCTCAAATAAAACTTTTGCAAGGCACTCTTATCTGACTGAGGGACATTCGACCTTTCAGTCTTTCATAGTTAATATAGCCTTATCTAGATGTTGCTTTTTTAATAATCTTTGTCTCTACACTAAAACTCTTTACAAAAATGAAAGCTGACAGAAGTATGTATGTCTGTTCCTTCTGAAGCGATCCAAGTAGTTCACACACACACACATACGTGTGGAGAATTGATTTAGTTTGTAACATCCTGGGAAAGCAGACAGTTACGATCATTTCCATTTTGCAAGTCAGGAGGTTTAACATAGAGGTTGTGTGATTTGTCCAAGGTTTCACAAACCCCCTAAGGCAAACTGAGGAAAGAATTCACTTCTCTTGACCTCCAGTTCTGTTCCTTGTCTACAAGGCTGCCTGTTTTCCTGCTAGCCTACAGACTACAGTATGGGATGAAGGCCTTGTTGATTCTAGCACTGGATGTTGAAACAACAGTAATAGTGAAGTTCTGTTATTATCGTCTTTGAATCAGATTCTATTTAGATGGCACTCATTTAACTTCAGTTGATTCTAGTATAAGTCATGTCTCCTGCACAGAACTTGACACTAAAAGGTATTAACTTTAAGCCTAAATGTATGTATGCAGATAACAATATCAGAACATGATTTGTTGCTGGTTAATAATGATAATAAATGCATAATTATTTCAATTATATTTAACAAATAAATAAAGCGGAGATATAAAGATTTATTGTATGGTGCGTATTATCCTTTTCACCTTGCACGCAAAACACAGTGCTATAGTCCCTAGTGAGTGCATAGCACAGATCAGAAGCCAGAGCTGCCAATAGCTCTCCCCAGCACTGCTCAGGCAATGGGACGTGCCCCTCCTGTGCTGCATGCTCATAGAACGCAGCTCCATTCTCACCAGCTCACTAGCTAGCGTTGCAGAGAAAACAAAATCAATGGAAATCCCTGCATTTTAGCAAGCTGAGTAGGAACAGAAACAGATGATTGTGTGGCTGATAACTCTCCTCCCTCCTAGAATCACTATTTTTTTTTTTTTTTGCCTCAATCCAATTCCAATTGTAAGATAGCTTCTTAGGCTGTCTGCTCTGACTGGCAGTGATTTCCCACAGGTGAATTATTAGAGGTTTTGATGGTCCCTTAAAACAGCAGTGTTTTAGAGCTGAATAAACTACAGAAGGAGGAGGAGGAAGACAAGTACTGTGCTGGTTGTAGTCATAGGCAATCGAAGCTGACATGGGATCCATCATCCAGCACAATACCAGCCTTTAAACATTCTCTTTTTCCAGTTCCCTCATAGCTACTTCATCATTAACTTCCCCATGAAGCCTCAGCTGATTAGCCCTGCTTCTGCAACTTAGAAACCTATTAGCTCTTTGTATTTCTAGTAGCAGTGGGAAACTCCATTCAGATGGGTTTCAAAACCAGGACAAAGGAGATGATCCTATGTCTAAGCAGTTAATGGTCCAGATAAGAGAGAAATGCAGCAAACAATATATGATATATGGTAGCCAAACTGAGCAGAGGCTTATGCACATGCCCTGTATTTACTTCCCCTCCCATAAATCTATAGATTTTATATATATTTATATATATATATATATTTAGTGAGTTCCATCTAAGCATCCTTTAAAAGCATAGAAGACACTGAGATTTGTGGAAGTCCAGCATAAAAAATAAGATTTGGGGTCTTAGGTGAAAAATAGATTGAAAAGCTCCTCTTGAAGGCATTCTACAATTATTGGGATGTGATACAACTGAGTAATTAAGGTCCTATCTAGTAGGAAAAAATGAAAACATATAGAACATATGAATTTTCTATGGATTTAAATAACCGTTAGCATTTCTCACTTAAAATCCTTATGTCTCAAGGACTAAATATATGTAACTTATGAAGTGTTATTTATATTTTACTGCTTGCTATTCATATACATAACCAAAGCATAAATAGAATATTAAATGTTCTTTTTACTAATAAGGATCCGTTTGAGGGGGGAAAAATCTATACCCCTTCTTCTGTCTTTTTCAATTTTTAAACTTATTTGGGAAGCTATGTATTCTCCACTAAGGCTAGCTGGATTTTTCCTTTACAGTAAACTTTGCAGAAGTCACTGGTATTTTTGTTATCTCCACCTTGGTTCCTGTGCCTTTCTATTTATGACTCCACCTTGAAGTCTGCCTGAAAGATCCAGTTCCTGAAAAACCCACTACCCAATTCCTGAACAGTGTAGAACACTAGTCCAGTGTCTCTACATTGCACTAGCTTTCTGTTTGCTGATGAACTTTAAAGCTCTGAATGCTCAAGGAATGGATCCTCTCACTCTGTGGCCACCCACTGCATAAAATCAGCTGGACAGTGATGTCTTTCAGGGAATCAAGTCTGACTACATGAAAGTCAGCCTAGATGATAAAGAAAATGGTTTTAAAATTGAATTAGATAACCCAAGTTAAACAAAATCATTTGAATCAGTTCTTGTAATTCTGTGTCTGAACAAAGTAATACATTTTAAATAGCACTAACTAAATGGCTTTAGGGAATTAAAACAACATAAATTAAGATATCATTTAACTACACTGTACTCATCCATGCTGTATGGCCTATTCATTTCCCCCCACGCCATAGGGAAACCCTTCTGTTCAATAATAGGTGTTTTTTCAGTAGGATTCCCTCTGCTTTTGAATTTGCCCCTTTATCAAGGGGCACTGGAGTCAAAGAATGATGACCCTCAGTGTACAATGGGAGGCACATTTATCTTTATCTAGCATTGACTCACTGCGTCGGTTCCTGTTTTAACCCCTGTAATTGAAATGCCTGGTTGTCACCTCAATATGTGTTCTAAAATGATTAAAACAATAACATTGTAGCAATCATTGCTATTCCTGCAGTACAAGCGAAAGAACAATTGATCTAGGCCAGCACAGTTAAGTAAGCTATAGAAGGGAAATAAATCATAAGCTACTAATGCAGAATGGAATAGAAGAATATTGGGTCAAATAAAAGGAGCATCTAAGACAGCATYCCGTCTGTGATAACAGCCAGAATGAAATGTTTAAGGGAAGAGAATGAGAAATCAAGCAAGTACAGAGAAGTGTTTCCTGTGGCATGCCCTCCCAGATTCCGGCTGACTACACTTCAGAGACTTCTTGAGCCAGATGCTCTATCAAGTCTACTGTGTTTAATAATCTGAACTGGATGTATTTTCCAGAGCTTTGTATAAGTTCTTCTTTGAATCTGTTTACACGTTTGCTCCCCTAAACATCCTGTGGACATGCGTTCCACAGTTTCATTATGCATTATGTGGAAGAAAACACTTCATTATGTTTATTTTAAGCCCACTGACTAATTGTTTGCATTCAAAGCCAATGAGGCATGTCCAAGGTAGTCTAAAAGAAGGTTTGAGCAATATCTCTTTCCATCCCTTTCTTTTCTAATCCCTCCTCCCCCAATCTTGCTCACTTTTCCTGTCTCTCATTCCCTCTCTTATATCCTCATATTATCTCTGGAGGGCTTTGCAATTACACCTGAATTACAAATGTATACGTGTTTCATTGCAAAATTTAAACAACCAAAAATGTGGCAATCCTTCAGAGAAGCACTATTCTTGAATGATGCCATGTACTGATAAATTCAGTCTTAAACTCTGGCACCTCAGTTCTTTTCTGAGCTTCCAAGTGACAATGACCTGGTTTTCTGAGGTGCTTAGCACCCACCACTTCCCTGGGGGGAGCTGCTGGCGCTCAGCACGCACAAGAGAACACTTTTATGCAAAGTGTCTGCCTGGCTCTGGGCACTCAAGTATGAAATTGTTATTTTGGAGTCATCTTTACAGAGTAGTAACATACAAAATAGCCAGCCCTGAAGTGAAATTAAGGACCTTAAGACTGGCTGTGATTTAAGGTAAGCAGTCCTCTCAAATTAAATATTACTAAATAGGAGGAAAAATCAGTCTTCTTCTTATTTCTTTAGGATCAATGGTAAATGCTAGAGAGCACAATCACCTTACAAACTTCGGGAAGCATAAATGTATAGATTACTGCTGTATCAGGAGCCCTTCTTGGACACCTCATTTTCAGATTTATATCTGTTTCCTCAACAACAGCTAAAACCTTAACTTACACTTTCACATCCACAATCATCCAATAAACTTTTCATCCGTCCTATAATTTTTCCTCCTTTCTTTGTTMCTCTCTCACTTTTGGAATTTGTTCAGACCTATTCTCTAGCCAAATTTCTCTTTTTTCCTTCAATGTACTCCACTTTACATGCCTTTTTGCTTTCTCACCACCCTTCTATGTGTCAGCCTTGTTCCATTTCTTCTCCCCAATGGCATTCAGAACTCCTGCCACTTTCATACACTCTCACCATTTTAAGCTGCTTTCCCACATGCTCTCTTTCATGGAACACCTTCCTTCTACTTATTTCCGAAGCACAGATGCTTGCTCACTTTCCATGATGGCAACAACAGCTCTTGAAGAAACATATCATTTCCCCTGCTGCAATTCATGCACAAATGCCTGGCATGCGCTGCCTGGAGAAAGCCTTTCGACTTTGAATTTCCTTGCCTTTGTGGAAACTGTGAAAAAGTCTGATAAATTACAGCTTTGGCAGTTATTTCAGATAACCGTATTTGCAGCCAACCGAGGCAAAATCTGTCAGTGGTGCCATCTCTATATTCATTCTTTGAAAGGTCACTGGTTTAATAGGGGAGCTCAAAGTCAAGCTGATCCAAAGCTGCCACTTGTTTCCAACAAGGTCACAGTACATGTTCTAATGGTGATGGCACTATTCTACAAAGTATCAGAGCTAGGTTCTAGTTCAAGCTGTGAGACTCTTCAAGTATGTGAGCTTTTGGCACTTTATTTCTCTGCGCCTATAATTTGTTATCTGCAAAACAAACTAATAATTGAAATATTAGTTAACAACAGAGGTCCAGACAAGGAGGCTCCGATTAATCATGTGGGCAACTAAGTTTTGAAGTTGGACCTGGTTTTGGTCTTGACAGTACAGGTTAAACCAATAAACCTCAGTCTCCAGCTTCTTGCACTGAGGCTAAAGTGGTTGCCCCCATTTAACTGTTACACAATTGTAATACGTTTGACAATTTTTCAGATTGCCCTGAGAGATGAGAGGCAGTGATGCCTGGGCAGTTAACTTACTGCTTGAGCTTTCAGGAATGATGGTGCACCTGGAGACCTCTAGAGAAATTCTAAACAAAGTTCAAACTACAGCATGGCAAGGTTGGCATGAATACCCGTGGTAGGAGCAGGATTTCGATGTATACTAATCAAGATAACACGGAGTTCCTGACCCTTTAATCCCAGGAGTTCGCCAAAGCTGAAGTCACTTCCCAGGCTAGCTGGGGATGGAATTTGTATGTAACCATCTCCCATTAGCATCCTAGTGTGATCTGAAAGGGAGTAGTAGGACAAGTTAATTCTGCTTTAAATAATTGTATTGTGAAAAGAAATTAAGTGCATGTGACTTCAAGAAGATTGGATGGAGATGAATACATATTTGGGTCCTGTTCAAAGGAAAAAACCTTATCTATGTAGAGAAGAATTCTCTTTGAGCAAAATACTACTTTTGCCTGTAGCAGTAACAAATATAGATTATTGTCATTAATGTTACCTGTGTGATTTTATTACTAAAAAGCAAGTTAAGAAAACAAAATCTTTCAGATAATAGTTATACTAACTGTTTGAAAAAAACTATTAATAAAATCAATAAACTGYTGAAGAAATATATTGACAAGAATCTCATGAGTTCAACAAAGGAAAATGCAAAATCCTGTGCTTGGGAAAGAATAAGTCCACGCACCAGGACAGGAGGAGGACCAACTGCATGGAAACCAGCTTTGCAGAAAAGGACCTGAGGGTCCTGGTGGACAAGCTGACCATAAGCCAGCAACACACCCTTGCAGCCAAAACAGGCCAATATCCTTCTGGGCTGCATCATGAAGAGTGTTGCTAGCAAGTCAAGGGAAGTATCACTATACTTCCCCTTTGCTTAGCACTGGTGAGGTCACATCTGGAGTGCTGGGTCCAGATCTGGGCTCCTCAATACAAGAGAGACATAGAGCTACTGGAGCGAGTCTAGCGAAGAGCTACTAAGATGATTAAGGGACTGGAGCATCTCTCATATGAGGAAAGGCTGAGATAGCTGGGATTGTTCAACCTGGAGAAGAAAAAGCTCAGTGAGGAGCTGATCAGTGTGAAAAAACACCTAAAGTTGTGAGCAAAGAAGACGGATCTAGACTCTTCTCAATGGTGCCCAGTGACAGGACAGGCAATGGGCACAAACTGAAATACAGGAAATTCCACTGAAACATAACAAAAAAGGAAAAATGTTTTTACTGTGAAGGGTGGTCAAACACTGGGATACGTTGCCCTGAAAGGCTGTAGAGTTTCCATCCTTGGACAAAATCAAACCCAACTGGACACAGCCCTGAGCAACCTGCTCTATTTGACTATGCTTGGAGCAGGGGTGTTGGACTAGATGATCTCCAGAGGTTCCTTCCAACCTCAATGATTCTGTGAATAAAGAACATTTTCCTGCACTGGAAATATGTGATACATCCTAGTCCTTAATATATTTCTGTTACATATTCCCAAGGTATGTTTGGGGTTTTTTTTTGACAGACTTTTAGACACAGGGATGTGAATGTATTGCCATTATATATTAGGATGTGTAAAAATCATGTAAATATAACAGAGAAGATCAAGAGATTGAATCACATGTCATGTAAGATTCTGGTGAGATGCTGCCAGGAAAGCAAGCATTGCAGTAGAAGAATAATTGTCAGGTAATGACATGTCAAAGTCCAACTTTACCCAAGTCTAAATCATTTAGCATGTGTCACTTTAAATATCTTGGCATTATTCTTTAGGTCCAGGAAAGAAATGAGTAACCTACTATATCTAGTATAGGCAATGCAGGGGGTAATTTGGACAAAATGATATAATGTTTTTGAAAGCCTGACAAGAAAATTAAGGATAAAAAACTCCAGAATGACTTTTATGAATGAAAAGAACCTGTAATTGTTTTCCATCCCTTGACAGATGTTACTTAAACTGACATACCATATCATGCAACAAAGCTCACTGGGGAAATACAGGATTATTAGAAAATGTATAAACCATTTTCCTTATTGTAAAGATTTCTTTTATTCGTCACAGAAAGACAAAGACAGGAAGAATTCCTTTTAAGAAGAACTTGATGTAGATTACTGTAATAATGTTTTAAGGGGTGTATCAGCACAACTGATCTATTAAAAAAAAATCAGGTTAAGAGGATGGGAGAACTTTCTGCTATATCCCAAATCTATGCAACCTCTCTCCTCCTCCTTTCTCTATCCTGCACATATTTTCTGCAGTGTCTGCCTGCCTGCTTAAGTTCTTGAGGTACATATATCATAGTGGCAGAGCATCTGGGAGACTCACCCAAATATTAAGACTTCCCTATCTTGCTGCCTTCTGCGTGGAGAAGGGGTGGAATATGTTGCTGTTGAGAAATAACAGGTGAAGCAATGATGTTGACTTGGATGCAAATGTTCTCAGTTCAACTAAGAGGGAGCTTTACACCTGTGGACCAGCTGCAGAAAGAGCAGGTCTTCACCCTTCACCACTTCTGAGTTTGACAGTTTGCTGGTTTCAAGGTATAAAAGAAACTGGAGACAGAAGGATAAGAAGTAGGAGGGTCTCTGAGGTACATCAGACTTACCAAAGTGGCCTTTTAAAATACAGGTCAAGATTTTGAGTTTCAACTACTAGGAAATAAGAAATCCTCAGGAGAGGAGGCCTTTGGTATATATTCTTAACAATATGTATTACTGAACAAGCAGACCACTGTTTTGAACCAAATGAAACTTTAAAAAAAGATTCACAAGTTTCATTCTGAGGTACAGTCCTTAGCACTAATGAAAACTGGAAGTTGCAAATGTGTAGAGCATCCAAGTTAAAGTCTAGTATGATGTCTAGGTTTCTTGCTTAGCCATTGGTCCTTCCTATTCCTACACCTGATCTTTGGCTTTACACTCAAGAGTTATTGAGTAACTACAGCAGATAGGATGCAGCAGTAGACAGATGGTAGAGATTTTTGCCCAGAGTCAACACTGGTGGCTTTTACTAATTTGGTTTTACATGCATTGTTGATACCTTTTTAAAGGTTTAATCTCAGCTGGCTATTAATGACATTAGTGTTCTATGATACTGGAAAAGGAAAAGACTTCTCCTTGTATACTTTTGCTCTAGGAAACATTAGAAATTAAACAAACAAAAAAGGCATTTTAATAGAAGACTCAGAAGTATTTAACAAAGCACCAGAGAAACAAGTTAACAGTTCTTTCCGTTCATCACATTACATGAAGTTTCAGGCAAGAAGAGCAATCATTAATTACAATAAATTAAATAAAGTTTAAAAACTTTAAAAAACATTAACAGTGTTAGGACTCTATCTTGTCACTGATCTGCACAGATTCGACACTAATACTCTGAAGCAACACAAAAACTGAAATCTTCATTAATATTAAAAATACCTCCAAACATTTCCAGACCTTCATATTTGGAAAGCTGCCACTACTCTCACTTCAACTGTMTTACTGCGTCTGCTCTGGAGAGGCTACATTTTGACATTTTGCAGAACAGGCTCTAATCGTCTAAGGAAACTCTGGATTGAGGTTAGTATCCATAGCAGAAAGGAATCTACAGACACTACTGTATGAGTAATGTTATGGGCATTCATCCAAGCACAAGAATGAATGGAATGTACTAGTTCTAAAAGGTAAGGGTGAAATAACATTACTGAAGTGGAAGTGGGGATTTGATGGAATTGAAGCGAGGGAGAGGTTTACATGTGTGTTTTCCATGCATACGAAAATGGCTGACTGTACTAAAAAAAATGGGAGTAGATATTTTAATTAATTAGTGCATGTATTTGCTTCTGATGACATAAATAATCTATCAGTTTAGCATGCCTCACAAAAAAAGTCAAAAGAACTGAAAACATTTCCACTTCAAATCAAATGAAAAGRAAAAAAACAACATAAAGGTACTTTTCTATGAATCCCTATAATGAATTTCTTTGCTTAATTAAACACTTCAGCAAACAGAATACCTGAATTTAAATTGCTATTTATTATGGCTTCACCTGAAATACAGGTGAAATGAGAATAGATTAGTTTATGAAAGATTGTGTAGACATTTGTTTTCCACAATGATTGACATTACTAAGCAACCTGATGGAGGGCTGAACTTCTTGGCAAGTAAGGAACAATAAGGTAAATTAACAGCAATTTTAAGTGAAAAATAGTAAGAACTACATGTTTATTTTGGAGTGCAAAGTCTGTGGCTATTACTTGGAAAAATACAGCAGCTTTTTTCCTTCTGCTTTCTCCCTAGTGTGTCCCTGTATGCATGCGTGTATATTTATAAACACATACACATACACTTCCTCACATACAGTTATAAATATGAGGTTCCATGATGCATTTTCTACGGTGTTTAAAAAGACAGAAACAGGAGGGGGAGCTCTCACTGCACCAGCCAAGGCAGAAAGCGATCCATTGGGGAGTGCTATTCACCCAAGCTACGGAGAGGTGGGGGAACTCGGTTTGCCATTAGCAGGCGGGAAGCTGTACTCCATCCCTTCTTACACTTGGTCTTCTTGTATGATAGTGGAAATGCTACAGTAATTACTCTGATTTTCCCAATTTTACAACAGTGCCTTAGCAAACTATCATATAATTTCTGGCTTGCCCAGAGACTGCCATTTGTGTCATTTGTTTGATGTTGTTGCCTTTCTCTTTTAAGCTGTCATGCTGCTTACATATTTACCAACTGGAAAATCAGGCCTGCTTGTTTATCTCATCCTCCATGGCAGACCATAATGAGAAGAAATATCTCAATAATAATATTAAAGAGACTTACAAATTAATAAAGACCAAATTGAATAACTTGGAGAGAAGTGTTGCTTTTATGTTATCTAAAAATCAACTCCAGTAAATGGATAGGTGCCATTTTAAAATATGTAAAAACTAATAAATATGAATATGAGTAACAGAATATAAATTAAATTTCGAGCAACTTACTTTAGGCAACTCATTTGCACCTATCATTTTATGCACAATATTTGTTTTTCAGAAGTCCAAATTACTGTGCTTGCAAAAATTCAAGTACAAATTTAAAGCTGGAAATGCAAAGCCTCGATAGAGCAAAAATACTGAGCTTAGCAAATTGCCTTATGCATGAAGCATTTACTCGGGGAATGGAAGAAAAAATCCAGGTTCTTCCTGTGACTCAAATGCAGCAGAGTCCTAAAGTGGGTCTGGCAAGTGACTTACTGACCACAAAGACAGGATCACACAGCTTTTCTCTTCCCTGCTTTCAAAATAGCTAAATATCTACCCCCCGAAAAAAAAAAAAAAAACAACAACACACCCTTCAGCACGCAAGATAGTGAGAAACTTATTCTATTGCACTGTGATTATGGTACTCATCACAGAAGCCCATAAGAAGTTTCTGCTTCCCCTCCAAATGCATTATGATAGGCAGAATGAACCTCTCTTTTTTTCTTACATTATTTTTGCTTTGAATTAGAATGGAGATGTATTTTGAAAACCTTGCATTTTAAGAATTGTAATTCTTCTTTTCCAATCCACGCTATACAATAGACTGATTGAAAATTTCCCATGGAATTTGGCCTTATTAAACTCAGGGGCAAAATCCCCACTGATTTCAGTAGGATTAGGACTTCATCTTTGGCTGGTAACTGCTTATTGACATCATGGACCTCCTATTTCTGCCTTGGTAAAACAAATGTGAGTAATCCTATTGATTCAATCTGCTGAAGTTATTCACTTGTTTGCAGAATCCTTGTTGAGCACTGCTGAACCAAGTTTCTTTACCAAAAATTACACAAGAAATATGTGCTGTCACATTTCAGTAAACGTGTTTAATGTTAGGGTCTTTGTAACGTCAATACCAGATTTATTTTCTCCTAACTTGATAGAGATGTTCAGATCAATGCCATTATGCGACTGACAAATTTATGGCCTCCATAGATTCTGATATTCTGTCTCCCTTTATGAGTTCACGAGCTGCCATTAAAAACCTGAAAGCATTCTTTTTTGCCAATCTTTGCCTCTCAGGTAACAAATGAAACAATTAAAGGGTTTCCAGAAATTATTTCAGTATCTAAGATGTGTGTCAGATAATGCCTGAGCATTCTAAATACATTAACTTCTGTGATGGCAATTGATGGTCTTCCATATGCTATTGCTAACAATTTCACAAGAATATATATTATAATAACATGAAATAATATATAAAAGGTAATAATAACAGTTCAAAAAAGTTACGAGTTGTGATAGTTGTAGGGATAATCTGCTGTCACATAAGAGACCTTATTACTAGGACACAGAGAGGTAGAACTTCCTGATCCATCCAAAGTCTATCCTAGATACCAAGAAAACAGGATATGCTCTAAGACCATGGTTTTCAGCCTGTGGTTGACGAAGTACTGGGGGACTGTAGGCTGTTTTTAAGGAGCTTGCAAGAAACAGCTGAGAAAACCGAACCTATTGTCTGGAGGCACAAAAGGTTTGTGGCATCTGCAAGTAGAAAAAGAAGTTGAAAGCCACTGTTCAGTGATCAAGAAATGAGGATCAGGTAAATCTTCAAATGTTAGAAAAACTGGAAGGAATGACAGATTTGATCTTAAAAGACATTCATTTTTGTCTACTCACTGTAACCTGCTGAAGAGCCTTTGCACTATTTGGGCTTGCAGTTACACTCTCCAACATCTTCTCTAATACTAAAGGAAGCTTTATCTACGCTGGTAGTTCAGGATTAATCTTTTTGTCAGATTATCAACTCAATTTGTGCAATTGGTTCAAGGAAACACAACTTTGTTATAGCAGGTATAATAAATGTTGAGAAGTATTCTATTAGGTGTTTTCAAAAGTTTCACTGAATAGAATAACCAGTCAGGGCAAAGGTGTATTAGGAAAGGGCGCTTTGAAATTTACACTATAGTATTTGTTCATGTATTTATACATGTCTCCATTTTGAACATAACTCTTAAATGATTACTGCATTTGGGTAAAGTTCTAAGGTTTTCATTAAAACTGTGTTATCAGCTTTTGCTTGGAGAAATCAGTGATATGTTCTTGATGAAAGAATTCATTTTGTCTCCTTCGTTAGGACAACTTCATCTATCAGAAAGGTGGTGGTAATTCAAAGCAGAATAGTTTTCTGAGGTTGGCTATATTTTTTAAAGCAAAAGGCTTCAAAAACCTCTGATGCTACATGAGACTGTTTATAAGCAACTTCCCTTTGTGCCGTCTATCTTATCCCTACTATATGACAGCTTATATTGAGATTCTGGGAATATCTGTTGTACTTTATTAGAGAGCAACCATACTGATTCATAATAGGACACTGTGAACAGAAAATGAACATGGGGTTGCTGGTGGGGGGGGGAGCACAAGAGGGAAACCTCTCAGTCAAGCACCATACTTTGGAAGTTACCTGTGGAGTCAAAGCTAGTTTCAAAAGTTTTAGAATTCACCGTGTTTTAAAATATTCTGGGGGGGGGGGAATAAAAATAAAAAGATTTTGGAGTCTTATTACAGTTACTGCTGGTAAGTCAGAGGCCAGATCTTGCATTCCCGGGGCACACAGAACTCCTCTGAAGTGTGAACCGAGCCCACGGCACATCCCTTCTCTGTGGTTTGACTCCTGCAGCTCTCTTGCTGCTGGCAAAGACTTCTCAGGAGTCCTTGTGAGGTCCTGTTGTTCTGCTAAAAATTATCATCCGTTCTGTTTTTTTCCAACTTCTGCCTTATTCTTCTGGGCTGTGAGGGAAGTGAGAGTACCTTTGTTTCACAGTAGTGGTGACCTTACTGCTGCAGATGTGCTTTAGGATTTTTCAGCTGCAGGTCTGTTTCCTATCTCACCTTCTATTGCTCACCGTTCTTTCTAATGGCTAAGACTATGCAAAATCCCCATTTCTTCCTATTTTCAGTGCCACAGGGGGAAATTGTGCTCCATGTCTCTAATCACTCTGCCATCTGAAGAAAGTAAGCAAGGCTCATTTTAGTCACAAAATGAGTAAAGGAGTTCTGCTCAACTTTTTATGCTCAGAAATGTCAGTGATTTAAGCTTAAGAAACAGAATGTAAATGAGACATCGTTGCATGCAAAACGAACTTATCTTTGACAGGCTAAACAGAGATTTTATGGAGATCCTACTCATACCCACACAGAACACATTTTATCTCTCAAGTATATTTTTTAAAAAATGTGTAATTTTAAGCCTTACTGCAGTCACAATGAAAAATCCTGTAGAATTTTGACTAATGGAACAATGGACACCCCCATATTGTACTGTATCAGGTAATTATGAACTGCTAGGGAGCAGGAAAGCACAACCCAGGAAGAATCAATGTATCCCCCACAGTGTGTACTGTAATTCAGCACCGCATTTCTCAAGTACGTCCTATCAAGCCATTCATTCTCACTTCCCAGACAGAGATAAAGAGGAAAAATAGAAGTAATCAAACCTTGGCACGACAGAGAGAGCTCCTCAGAGAGCGCCCGTGTCTCACTGACACGGCGCAGCGGGGCAGCGCGGGGCGCGCGGGTAACGGCCGGCGGGTAACGGCAACGGCGCGCGCGTAACGGCCGGCGGGTAACGGCCGCCTCGCGGGGCCGCCGCCTGAGGGGAGCCTGAGGGGGCCGGGCCAAGGGGTCGGGCTGGGCACCGCGGCGTTGTGTGTGTCAGTGTGAGTGTGTGTAAGTGTGTGTGTATGAGTGTGTGTGTGTGTGTGTAGCGGCGCACGCAGCCCCCTCCCCCCGCCGGCTTTGTGTGGGGGGCGGGGCGGGCTGCAGGCTCCCTCCCTCCCTCTCCCCCCGCTCCCGGCGCGGCGCCCCCCCGGCTCCCATGGCGGGCAGCGGCGGCCGATTCGGTGCCGGCAAGCCCCGCCCGCCGCCGGGCCGGAGGCCGGCCTACCCCTTCCCTCCACCGCCCCCTCCGCGGCAGCCCGCCAGCAGCGCCACAGAAGGAGCGGGGCTGGCTGGCTGGCTCCGCGCTCCCTCTCGCGCGCACACACACACACACACACACACACCCGCTCGCACCGCGCCGCTCCTCTCCTCTCCTCTCCTCTCCCATGCAGGCAGGCGGGCAGGCAGAAGATGGCTGACTCGCCGGGGCACCCGCGCCCCGGCCCGGCTGCGCCCCCCGCCCGCCCGCCGCCGCCGCCGCCGAGCTCCCCCCGGGCCCTCCGCGGCGCCGCCTGCCACCACTGAAAGCCACCCCCGCCCCACTGCTCCCCTCGCCGGCCCCCCCAAGAACACCAGCAGCCATTTCATCTCCACTAACTAGGCGCAAAAAATGGCAGAAATGGAGAAAGAAGGGAGACCTCCCGAAAATAAAAGGAGCAGGAAGCCGGCTCACCCGGTGAAACGGGAGATCAACGAGGAGATGAAGGTAGGTGCCTGTGATGGGGACGGGAGCGGGGGGTCTCTCCCACCCCCCCTCCACCATGCATGGAAATGGAATAAGAAAGGATCTCTTGTCATTTTTTTTTTTTTGTAGGATGCACTGAATGTGTCTCAACTCCGCCTCCTGGGCTGAAAACAGAGACGAATTCACAGGCTGCAAATCCTGTTCATTGACCAGCTTTGATTTATTTATTTTTTAAAAAACTCTCCCTCACTGGGTTTTTAAGCTCTCTGGGTGCCAGCGATGAGCATTTTTTTTCTATAGCAATCCCCTCAGGTAGCTTGGACGCCCTAAAGTTAGGAAAGAAAGGGACCTCTTTTAAACGCTGCATTTCTCTCTCTTTTTCAGTAGCGAGCTGCAACTGTGTAATTAAATTGTCAAAGTGAAATGTTATGGTCTGAGCCGCACATCATTCTTGTACTTAAGCACAGAGACTCCTTTTCTCTCCTTTTCCTTCTCGCCGCCTCCTCTGGTTTACATGCTTCACTTCCCAGTTAATCAAACCAGCAGAGGTGTTGTTGAAAGGTAGCTGTCCGAGGGCTGCTTTTGATAGAAGTGTATTTATCGGTTGGAGGGCTGTCCTGTCTGATAGGAAGCGGTGCCAATCCAGCTGTGCTCCGGAGGTAGCGCCCGAGGCGCCTGCTCCAGATGTTAGGATGGTGGCGATTGCACAAAAACGTATTTCAGGACTTCTTTTATCGTTAGGTCGCTGCTCCGGGCTTGACTGGTCGTATTTTTTGCGCCTGTTTTGCATGTCTGTTCCCCGTCTGTTTATGTTACATCTCTAATTCCCAAAAGTTGAGAGCAGCCCATAGTGAGACTTCAGCTGAACTTGCTGTTGTTGTTTAATGTGTATATGAAGCAATTAAACCAGTATAGCTTATTTATATGATAAAGCTACTGTCGTTTACTTTAAATGTCATTTATTAAAAAACTAAGTGGACGACTGTTTAGAAAATGACACATATTTGCAAAGTACATAGGCAAGTATTAAATATGCATTATATGTATCGAAAGTATCTTTGCTTTCGGGAGCATCAATCTCCCCTTGTAAAATTAACCAGGAATGCACTGTCTCCTCCCCCTTCCCTTCTTCTACACATCGCTAATTCCAGATAGGTGTCCTTTGCTGCTGAAGGCAGGCGTTTGCTCGTGCTGCCTGGGTAATGAGTGTGAAAACAGTTCAGTGTACATCAGATTGGGAAATGTGAGCAAGGGTAGTATTAGCGGAATGAGCAAAACAACGTACTGCTGCGTTGCGTATCAGTGCACTTCTTCAGAAACAAACTGCACTAGTTTCAAGTCCCAAAGAGCATTATTATTCTTTGTGAGATATATGACACATTCTCTTTTTGGAGAGGGTTTTGTACAGGCTCCGAATAATAACGGTAATCACTCATTGTAACCTCACATAGTTTCGAGGACTGCACAGATCTGTAGTATAGGGCACTGGCCCCTTAGAACATTGCTTAATGTGATCTGTATGGATTGCAGCTTTTAAGTTTCATAGGTTCTAGAATTACAAATTAGCTAATTTTAATCAAAACATGTGAAATGTTATCCTGGCTGGATATAAAGGCTGACTGTGCTGGATCCTCTGGGTTTGTTTTGTTTACTTTGGCTGCAGGCACACTCAGCGGTTTGGGAGATAGTTGTTCTTCTACAGTATAACAGATGTTTGTCTGAAAGGGTGAGGAAGAAACAAAAACAACATTGTGTGAAGGAGAAAAATTACACAATTTTAAACTAATGCTTTGGTATTAAGCACTAGAATTAACCTTCACATAGGGAGTTTCTCTTTTTTAATCATTTGTAGCTGCTTAATGTTACAAACCTCAAGATTTCAACTGAATTATTAAAGGCTATGAGCAGATAGAAATGGCATTTTGAACTGATATGTTTTCTCGTTGAGAGTGAGATAGCTGGTGGCARAACCTTTCGCAAAACACAGGCCATCTTACGATGTAATCTATGCTTTTATGCTCTGCTGAGAGACTACACTTTTAGTAGGACAGTTAACCGCTAGAATCCACAGAGGAAAGAAGAAAAAAGTCTGAATTTTTGACTTGTTGAGAAAGTTTAAAAACTGTGAAGATTCTTCACTCTTTTTGTTTACTAATCAGTTAAGATGTCCAGTTGTTTTTCATATAAACCTGAGGAATACAAGAATGTAACAAATTGGTTACACTGTATAAAATGTTTGCAACAAAATGACATAGCAAACACAATGTGCCCTTGTGTAGGTCCATATCTGTACCGTTCAAACAGCCTGGCAGTTTCCCTTCATCTGAACTGCTTTCATCTGGACCAGTGTAAAATAAGCTCTGGTAAGTAATCACGGCAGAGCAGAAAGAAAGGAATGTATACAGCAATAGACAGCCTAAGCTGTAAAAACTGTAACCTGAGTATCAGCAGCAGATCAGATATCAAGGCTTTAAGGTAGGGGAAATGAAAGAGATGAAGGGGAGGAAAAGTCGGAGAGAGGGAATGGAAAAGTCAGCTTGGAAAGTGAAGGAGAAGTAGGAGGGCCCCCTCAGGGAAATTTGGCTCAGGGATTAGGGAATTTTATCATGGTGTATGGTGACCTACTCAGATTTCAGCCCACGTTATATTGAATTGCTTTCCTTTGCTAGCAGAAAGAAAAAGGTCTGGTGTATATGCGATTTTTTTTTTCTTTCAGTAATAAAAAGGCCATTGGTACAAGTGTCTATTTTAAGTACAGCAAATGCAGGGCACTATGAATGAGTAATAAAATTACCTCATCACAGAGACTTCCTTCAAGATTTGCTGTTTGATACAATAATTTGCTCAAGAACAGTCACAATACCTGAGCTGCTTGGTTTTGGTCTGTTACAACAGTAGTGTCACAGCTCAGTTTTAACATGACTGGAAATTCAGGTTGTTTGCAGTTTCATTATACGAGATATTAAGTTACATTTTTGTTATCACTAACCTAATGTACATGATGGTTATAACAAATTTCAATTTGATACAACATTGTGTGCAAAAGTACATGACTCCATGAAGTTTTTCAATATTACATTTCAATGAAAATATATTCAAGAGGAAATGTTTTGTTTCACCGTGACCTTCACAGTTTCTCTTTTTTAGTCTTCCCCCCTTTTTTTTCTCTTTCCTCCTTCAGACTGTGCCTTCCAGTTAATTTCAGAGGTGGCATTGTTCATTTCACACTTTGGAAGAATAGCAGGTAGTTATTCTCAAATTAAGTAGTGTAATTTCTCACTTTTTGGTGTATAACAGAACATCTAATACATCCAAAGCTAGCATAATCAGGGAATCTGATACTATGTTAAAACTAACTTAATGTTTACAGTTTAATTGATGAAAGCACTTACGAAATGCTTAGTGATAACTTTCACATCCATCCCTCCTCAGCTGATTTCCATATGCCATCCTACTGTCACACAGTAGTGCCACTCAACAGTGGAAGCTAGGTGCTTTGCAATTTTATGAAATACATTGGAATAAATTTAAGAAGATGCATCAAGTATATTTTACTGAAAGCTCATTAAAAAAAAAAAGACAACATATCTACGTGTTTAGAGTCTCTGTCACTTGAAAAGCTAGCAATTAATCTGTGCTATAATTTCACAGGGCTGCTCCATGTGCCCAAGGAGTTTACCATCTATAAATATTCTCAATAACTAATTTGTATCTAAAGTTGGGCTTCATTCCTGATGCTTAGAGCTTAAGACAGCTCCATCTGTTATAGCTTAATAGTAAATTCATCAGAAGATCATTCAGCTTAGTGTTTTAATATTCTGTGTTTGGCATTTAAAAGTACCACTGTCAAAATTAGGGAAGCAATGAAACTGACATAGCAGCACTGCACTTAAAATGAGCCAGATAACTGTTAAGGTTAAAAAGATTTCAAGGAAACGCCTCCCTTCTCTCCTGAAAACCAAAAAAATGGGTTTGTAAAAGTGAAAAAGCAGACAGACTTTATCAATTGTACTATTTCAGATACTGTTTTTTTTTCCTAGAGTCTGCAGGGAAGTATTTTTGTGGTATGGCTGCAAAAGGGAGTTGCATTATCTGCATAGGGAGCCTCACCTATCTGCACATTATATAAATGCTTATCCAAACTAAGTGGATAACCCACATTACAGAAGCAAATGTGTATGCAGTAGGGCAAAGGAAATCAAAGCAACAAGAAAATTTGCTTTTTGAGTCTAATTCTAAAATTCAATATGGTGAGAGATAGCATAAATAAGCAAAGTGAGGTCTATATTTTAAAAATGATCATCAATAAAACATTTTTATTTCCTCTATGCAGTGGAGTTAAAAAGTGAATTTGTTGGGCTATGCACCCGGTAGTTTATGCATGCAAGGAAATGGAATGGAGCCATCATACTTCCTCCAAAATCTGAAATAAACATTCAGCAGTAAAACCTAGAAGAAAATGAGTCTGACAGACTCATTCTTTTTTTGCATTTCCTGCCTCCGTGTTTGCCAGGCCTCATTCTGTGAAGCTGGCCTTGCCCCCTGTGAATAAGGTTCATAGAGAAGGAAAGATGAGAGGTATAAGACAAGAAACATAGTTCAGCATCAAAGCATATTAATTAGTGAAAATTGATGAAATGATGAATTGTAATGTAAAAATCAAGCCATAGGTACACTGTTACGATGAAATTAATCTTGAAAAGAATAAATGTGATTATATTTTTACTATCTTGCATATAAGATGGCCTCATAAAGGAAAGAAACCATAGCCTGACAAATCAACATATTCTTCCTTTTTTTCCCCAGGAAAAGGAAGCAGATTCAAGTTAAAATACCAACCAGCATAATAGTTGGTTAGTTATCTTTCTGGCTCTTCAAAGAGGGAGGATATTTCTGTGTAGTACAAGAATAGAGAAATCACACAGTTAAAACATGCAAATTAYACATTGCCCCACTGTGGTTATAAATGGTTTGGGACTTAGCAGGGGACAAAGAAGAATTGCTGTCTATTAGGAACTGAGGACTTTAGTGATTTTATGTAACTGGGGCCACTGGAGCACTGGAGCATTTTAAGGCCATTTTCTTTGGCAAAGATGAGCTAATTCTGTTGCAACTGTAGTGAATTCCCTGGCAGTTACACAGCTGCGATAGTGCACAGCTGCACACCTTCACTGTCAGCTAAAGTGTTACAGGAGACTTGGCTCTAGTGGGTCCCCAGTATATTAACTGACTGTGTCCTCCACTTGCAGTTGCAACTGAAGAGGTTATCAATATTTCTGCCAAGGCCTTAGGAACTTGACTGCTTGGCATTGGCACAAGAGACCAAATGTGATGTAGCAGTTTGAGTATGGAAGGATGGGACAGGATTCCTGTGTTCATCTTCTCAGTTCTGATGTTGGTTCATGCTGTGAGCACAAGCGTGGCTCTGTCTCTTGGGATGTTGAGCATTCCCAGCCTGTTAGGGATGACATTAGGTTCAGTGCTGTAATTTTGCAACGAAGTCCATGGCACTGTTTCCTGACCCCCTGCATGACTTCATTTGCATTCAGTGGGATTCTTTGGGGGCTCAAGGATTCCAGTTTATCAGTCTAATTGCAAAATAGGGATGTTATTGATCATTAGCAAGGTTTTCCCTGTGGTGGTCTTTCACATCATTTCAGGCCTCTGGTAGGGTTGTGGAGTTGAGTTGGCAGCCTGTCCTGCACGCCATCCACATCCTTCCAGGGCCAGAGTCTGAAACTAAATGTGGACCGGTTTCATTTGTGCCTTTGCTGTCCTGTTGCTGCAAGGGCTTAGAATTACAACTCATTCACATCCTCTGTCTGATCAGCTGCACTCATCTTCACATCTTGTTCTCCTTTGGCTTTGGCAGGTCCATTGTCTCTCAGTTTAGCTGGTTCCTCTCTAGGCTGCTTCATCTTCTGCTCTCCTGCTTCAATGTCAGGTCCTGCATTCTTGTTTTTTTCAAGTACCCGATTGTCACCTTTCCTTCACCTTTCCTATCTTTCACTGAGCTTCTGCTCTGCATGTACAGGCTGTGTATTAATTGTCCTGCTTCCTTTTCTGTAACTTCGTCAAAAGCTGAGCTTTTGTTTTCTCATTCGCACAGCTAAAAACTGTCTCATCTTATTATTTGTGTTTTGACTGTTGCCACCATATTGATCTTTACAAATCCCATCATATTTTCATATTATGAATCTGCTCAGACTGGAGCTAACAGTGAAATGGAAGGAAGAAAGAATATAAAGAAATGAAATAATATTAGTCAGCATTGCGCCAGGAGTTGGAGCATATGACCTGTGTGACTATTGCCTAGACTCACAGGATGTTAGACGTCGCTGCAAAAGGGTATTTTAATCAGGGATCTGTAAAAGGATAATGCATTTTTTTGAATGCTCTTCGTGTGGATACTTTTCACATGTGTGAGAATTGGTGTGGAGGAAAACAACATCTCTCAGCTTTGACTATCAGCTTGTTAAGGATGGGATCGTCCTTTTGGTTTTGGTATGTACCATGTGCTCTGCAATGAAGCCCTGGCCTTCAGCCACTGATAGAATAGTATTAAGAATGATCACCGTCATTATAATAGAAAAGACAAATGAGGAAGGAGAATGTTTTGTTTTGTTTTCCAAGCATCCTTGTTAAGAAAACATTATGATAAAAAGATACTTTTTTAGCGCTAATATGTGGCCTCATTCAACTCTCATTGAAGTTAATAGCAAAGGCCTCCTGGAGTGTTTTTTGTATAAGGACTCAAGTCTGTATTACGAGTTATTTCAA
Organism: Rhea americana; assembly: GCF_003343005.1. Classification (NCBI taxonomy): domain Eukaryota; kingdom Metazoa; phylum Chordata; class Aves; order Rheiformes; family Rheidae; genus Rhea; species Rhea americana. Next base: position 1,597,266 of record NW_028186368.1, on the reverse strand, counting down.
AATCCAATGTATTTTTGTTAGCAGCTGTTCATTTTTGTACACCACTCCTAGATGGTAAAATGAGTCTTGAAAGGTACTCAAAGTTTGTGCCATTACAAACTCAACTATCATATTGACTAGATTCTGAAGAGGGATACTAAGTTGCATAAACATGTATGGCCCTGTAAGGAAAAATATATAACCCTAGCTGACTTATTCCCTGACAACTGATTGGAAATTACTCATTGCCTGAGTTGATCAACAGTACAAATAAAATACAAAATATCCGTAGGGGGCAATTTAGAGCTATCCAATTAACTGAGTTGCATGAGGTTCAAGTCAGGCCGACTTTGTTAATTGGACTCCACCTTACTAGATTAATCTCTAGAGCTGTGTCTTCATAGTAGAAATTTAGCAAACCAGGGGAAGTTGGCACAGCTTTCCTTTGGACTTCATGGGCCCCTTCAGGTCAGATGCTTCATTCTGAGTGAACTGCACTGGTGGGGTTTCGCTTTCTGTCTCCAGACCTTTTCACTGTTGGATTCACATGGGTTAAAGCTGAAAGTATTGCACTTGAGGTTTCAGCATTGAGGGAAAGGTCTTCTAAAAGATAAATAACAAACAAACAAAAACTCAAAAAAATCACCCAAACCCGACACTTAAAACTGTCACAAAACTGCATCTATTAAAATCTGAATTTAAGTATATTTAAATAGCGTAAATATTAGCCACATTACATTACATTGTACTCTTTGTTGCAAACTGTAATAGTGTGGTGAGTTCAGACATACCTGGTTGTCATACTTGTTATGCTGAAACTAGACGTAGATGTGGACCAGTGCTGTTCTCTGGCAGTTCAGTGCTGCACAGAACAGCCACAGAATCCAGTTTTCCAGCAAGAGGTCAAATGAAAGTGAAAGGGGAAAAAATCAGGGAAATTGATGCTCCACAGGTCTGTTGTGGGGTTTTGTTTTGTTTTTGCTGAAATGTGTGTTTATAGCACAATTGCACTGGTGATACTTTTGGAAGAGTGTAAATTGCTTGTGTTTATTGCTTATAGCTGCTTTACAACACTCCTTGACTGACAGGAACACCTAGGCAATCTGGTGTGATGAATGAGCCAGGAGCAGTGCTGCTGCTCTCTAATGTTCTGGGGCAGAGTGTCTATGGTAGCTTTGAATTCTGAAGCAATTACGATCTGATGAATTTTACTTATTTTTTTAAATAGCTTGAGAATTGCTGTGTTCTGTCATTATACTTGCTCTCACTCAAAAATTAAGCTACAGCAGTTACTAGATGGAATCTTGCAACCTCTAAATTTGATGTATGCTATTTGTTTCAAACTGGTATCATATTTTTCTCATTTCTATGCTGGAATCCAGAGTCACAGGAGACATCTTATCAAGATCATTATTTTAGAGATGTCAAGATCTTAAAATAAAATGAAGTTTTGAATTTGTTTTAAAAGAGTGGCAATAAAAAATGAAGAGACCAAATTGAAAGGCATTGTTCATGGCTTTTTCAATTCATTTTTGTATTTGTCATATTACTTTAAACTGATTTTTACAGTGACAATAATTCATTAGCCAGTTTCATTATGTAGTTCCCAAATCTATCAGCCATAGTTCTGTGACACTATTCAGTTTCACAAAGCTTTGTTGCCTGGCTGCAGAATTCTTAAGTTACTCTGCTAAATCTCACGGCCCAGTAATGAGCATTTTCTACAGAAATATTTTTGACGCATGACCTAGAGGACATACTTTTTAATAGAATTTGAGACTTATGTCAGTCATGTTCCAAATTTTGCGTTTCCGTGCAAGCAAAATATGTAACAATACCGCTGCCTGGAAATTGTTTTAAAAGTAAACATGGCAACACTCAGTAGGGTCATCTTAAACAAATATGTGAGAATTTTATGTGAAACATTATGGTAAAATGCCTTCATGATATAGAGTTCTTTAAGGGCTTTGACTATGCGAGAGTTTRTAACTGTGAGGAAAAATGTCTTCACTGCGATTCTATTTGATTTGGTTCATGTGCATCCCAAGGAACTGTAATTGTGCCAGTGACCTACTCCATCTGAAAAGACTGTATCACACTAACACTGATTAACTGCTAGCTGAAAAAAAAAATCTTAGTTTTCTGTTATTTTCTTGCTGCAGTCTTAAATATTTTATGGTAACACAGACAATTTTTTTGCAACAAATATGTGTTAAAATATTCCTGACATTGAATGCCAGAGCAAAAGTCATAAATAACTCTCTCTTCTATTTTCTTTAAATTACAGATGTATGAGGCATTTGTCATAATTACATGTGCCAGTCTGAGATTTAAATGCATTACACTTTATACACTTGACTTATAAAATGAACATTAGTCTTTGAGGAGGTGGGACAAACCTGGCAGTTCCTAGCGTAGCACAGATACTGTTCGATTTATGCAGTCCTCCCTTCATTTCAAATGATTAGTGATTACATAAATAAGTAGGTAATTTTTGTCTTTCAGAACTTTGCAGAAAATACTATGAATGAGCTCCTTGGCTGGTATGGTTATGATAAGGTTGAACTGAAAGATGGAGAAGATATTGAATTCAGGAACTACTCTGCAGATGGGGAAAGCCGACAGCACATTTCTGTTCTCAAAGGTAATGACGCTTAATGTTTCTTTGTTCAGGCAAAGAATGATTAACATCCCACCCTGTSCAAATTGGCATGGACTAGGAGTCATGTTCCACTACTTACTTTTTTGTTGATTTAAATAAAAATATTCTCGTAAGAGGAATCCAGTAGAGTACAAAGGAAGCRATTTAACAAAATTGCAGTTTGCAGACATTAGTGTATCTTCACAAATAATACCTTTTGTTAGTTGAAAGTCATGTACCTATAGTTCCAATAAGCTGTAGATACCTGGAGAAAGAGAGTGTTTTCTTAGCGGTTGAGATTTAAGGAACCTTTCTGCTTATAAAACTAACACTTTTGGCCTGTGTCTTTTTAAAGACCAGAAGATTTTGAACTGGAATATTCACTATGCATGTAAGAGTCTTCGTGAACATTTACAAAACCTTCCTTAACAATGTAATATATTGTGTTCTACAAGTGCTTTATGAGTTTTCAAGGGGTGGAGTTTGTTTGGGACATTACCGGATCTTCATGTGATACCGTTGTTCAAAACGTAAGCGAGGAGATTCAGTCCTTTTGTGCAGCAGTTCCGTTGCTACTTCTTGACTCTTCAGCCACAGCAGGTGGATAGGGACTTGTGATCAGAGTAAAGAGAAGAAACATTGCTTCACAGCAAAAGGGTAGGAAATTGCTGGATCTTGACTTATCGAGCAAGAGTTTCTCAAAGATGAAGTAAAGAGAGGAAATTGCAGAAGCTTTTACACGCTTGGATTGCTGCTTTTTACTGCATTTATGGCCAAGAAGGAGCATTTGGGGTTTCTTTCTGATGGCAAGCAGCTGCACTGTATTCAGTGAGTGTTGCAATGAGTAGTGATACTGGGAAGCCCAATTCTGAAGGAGAGGTGACTAACAGAATGTGGAAAAATTAGAGGTAAGGTGAAACAATCCAATTGTGTTAAAATTGAATGTTTGCAGTCTRTTAGTGGTATAGTGACCTTGGTGATCAATATTTGTACTTCACTGAAAATGTAATATGTTTAAGTCRGCTCTGAAGAAATTTGTTATGTTGTGATGTGATCCATTTATTTATGTTTTAATAACTAGATCTTATAATGGATGATTTGTGGATATAATCTATGCCTAATTAAATTTGTGACATAATTTTGTTATAGACACATGATACAAATCATGTTTTATATACCAAAGATGTCGAATAACTRTGCCAGGTAGAAATTTTTGGTGTATATAGTCTGTGGGAGAGARAGTGCTTTTCTTTTTCTGTGATTTGGAAGAAGAAAGATGGGTAACAATTAAGTCCTGCCCCATAGCTAATGGAAGTGCATTAGAGGAATTCCTCTAAATAAGAATCCTGAGGTGATTTGGGATTAAAGAATTAGAATCATAACTGTCATCATTCCTTACACACTTTGCTGTAATTTCAAATTTTTGTTTAAATACTTCTCATTACTACTGCTTACCAAATTGATGGAGAATTAGGAGTTCTTTCACTTTTCAATTTACATTTCTTGCATTAGTTAGTGAAGTTGCAGTATATGGTGTGTGATTACCATGAAAGCAGTGKATATAAAGAACAGGAATACGGTATTATTGATTAAGTAAGGCATACTAAAGATGTGTAAGACAAAGTGATTTCTACACCCCCCACTTTTTAAGTATAGTTGTGTTTAATGTAATTTTGATTTTTTTTTTTTAAAAAAAAGAAGTATTTCTGAAGAACGCTGGAAAATATCCATTTATTTAAGGAGAAAATATTTTCTTTTTTTTTTGTGCACTCTCTTATATTAGAGTAAGTAATTAATGAACAGGTAGGTGAAAATATTTAAGGGCATCTAAGAAATATTTTTGTCATACTGTACAATGTGTTCTTTGTGTTTTGCAGAAAATTCTTTGCCAAAACCAAAATTATCTGAGGACAGTGTTATTTCACCATACAATATAAACACAAGCTACCCAGGGCTTGCCTCGGGAAATGGACTTTCAGACTCACCAGCAGGGTCAAAGGATCATGGGAATGTACCTATTATTGTCCCATTAATTCCACCACCTTTCATAAAGCCACCAGCAGGTAAATCATAATGAACATCTTAAAATGACAACTATCACTGACACCTATCCTGAACTTGCTAGTTTATAACTTACTTGAAAAAGTTCTGATTTCAAAATCTTTAGAAAACAGTCACTGTAGTCTTACAGGGAACTTTAAAATGGAGTGAGAGTGACTTTATTTGTTAATATTCTTGAAAAAACTTGCAAATACAATGACAACAGACAGTCTCTGTACACGCTTCTACTGCTGTGACACTGCATGCTGGATTTTACTCCCTCAGCACTTCAGTAACGTCTGTTTTAAACAAATTATTTGGTTTTGATGAATAAAGTCTTTAAATAAATTAATAGAAGATGATTGAATTAAAAATAGGCTTCACAAAGCAAACAGTGAAAGAGACAAAACCATTAAATCAATATCATGTCTTTATATCAGCTTAACAAGCTCATCCTGGGAAAACTGTCTCTGATTCTCATTGAAATCCCTGACTATTGTCTCTTGAGGAAGTAATATGATCTGTACTCTGCCTAGGAGACTTCACTGAAATCTTCTAAATTTTCATTATATTTTTATCAGGAGTGAATTTATAATATGGCATTCCTCAAAGTTTGTGTGAAAAATGTTTTATTCCACACTGCATGCTGCTTACCATAATCTGTGAAAGTAACTGTTATGGCTGCATTAAGGTGATTAATTGCTATGTTCTTATTTACTGTTGTACTCAGAGCAATAATTGGTGAATTTATATAGCAGCAGGCTCAATCTTGCTTCCACAGGAGTCACTGGGTGTCATCCCAAATGTTCTTGAGTGACTGAGGCACAAAGGAATATAGTGTAACCTGTAATACCTACAAAAGAATGTTATCTCTGTGCACAGAGCAGCAGTTTAGCTAAACAGTCCCCACCAGGCAGGAGGATGTGTCTCATTTACAAAAGTTAAATGTAAAACACTGGTCCAATAAACTGTTTACTTATTGACAGTCGTTTGACAGATAGTTACAGTTGTCCTTCTCCCCCAAATTATTGTAATGCCATATAGTTTTATCTCTAAAGAAGCATACTAATATGCTATGAATAGTTTTCAAATGTTACCTGRTATATATTCTGTGCCAAAGACTTCTAATCTATTTTGTACAATATTTGCTAACTACCAAAGCTATTTGGGCCCATTCCTCTAGCCTTTACACAGCTGAAGACCTGAAGCCGTAAGGGCTGGATCCTAAGTWATTGTTGGTTTGGCCCTAAAGCTTTAATCAAGGGGCTTGTGTCAGCCCAAGCTTTTTTCTCCAATCAGAGTCATGAATGAATTCATAATAATGAATTTGTGGTACGTGAGCATAGGGCTATAACATGAATTGTGCAAACTGCAATAAGTACTTGGTTTTTATGACATCAAATAAGCAGGAGAAGATGGAGTTATGAAGTAGAAAAACAAATTACTTCAGCAGTAGTTAAGTAGACACTAGGGAACTGTGGTCAAGTCAACTGCCTTCTGTTCTTTGCACATTCACCTACCATGTGTGTGTTCCAGTATTCAAATGTTCTTATTCAGATAAGGCCTTTCATAAGTATTTTCCAGCTTTGGGAATTTACTTCATTACTTCATAATGAATATCGTTGTTTTACTTACATAAAGGATATGAACRCATAATGTCTGCCTTCTTTGATGTTATCCCATGATCAGTAACGAGCATTAGATTACCATGACTGCTGAGCAGATGAACAAATTTATCTCGCCCTTTTTTTGAGTGAAGTGTGAGATGACTGGAGGGGGAAGAGAACCACAACCATTGTGGGGTTTTTGCAATAAGCCTTGGTAATAATTGTTTTGTTTTATCATAGGGCATAGAAGCCTAGTCACGATCACCCCAAAGAGCCTGCAGCTAAGTATAGGACAAAAAACAACTGATGAATAATACAAGCAGAGGAGGGGGTACAAAGGAACCAGGAGAGCCAGCATGAGAGACAGTGGTCTTGGCACTCCACTGTGACACCATTTTGTAGGTGCTGCATCAAAGCAGAATTCTTCAGAGCAGTACAAGGCAGGACAACAGTAAATTTGGGGATGTTTTCTAGGAGTCCCTTACAAGCATAAGGGGCAGCTTGGGAAACAGCACAAAGGTCCTTATTTGTATTGACCAGGCAAATGAAGAAGACCCACATCATTGACCACTAAAGCTGAAAGTCAACGTTTTACACGTTGTGTGAGGGACACAGGCTRTGAACGACCTGCCAAAAGAAGAGATGCAGTTTATATTTGAGTTAATAAGCAAGGAAAGGGAACAGAAGGGAGCAGATCAAAAGAGTCTAAGAGGAAGCTTCCAAGGTTAAAACACTGTGGCAKAGAAAGGGACTTATGCAGTGATATTTTGAGCAGACATGCACAGGGCAAGTTTACTGTATAGTGTCACATTGCAGTAACTGAGATGTGAGATGCTGAGAGTYTAGATGAGCCTAGGCTTTGTGGATGTGCAAAGCTTTGAGATCTTGCACTGGTAAGAAGTCTACAAGATTTAAATAAAGCTTAAAAGGGAACACCCACAGTCAAAAATGATATCTAGATCATGAACCTGAAGGACGAGGAGCTGAATAATTTTTGCAGATAAGATTCTATACAATTAAGATGGAGAGGGAGAAGAGAAGGAGCAGAGTACTAGGGATGCTCATAGGAGCCTGAAGGGAGAAATAAGCAGGACTCTGTAAGATGCACTGATGCAGCAATTGCAGAGATAGGAAAAAAAGAAAGAGGAGAAGACAGAGTAAGGAAGCCAAGGAAACAGAATCTTCAACGAGGTAGATATGGTTCTTTGTATCTGAAATAGCTACCAGCTTGAGAAGGAGGAGGAAGGAGTATTGATCCTGAACTATGTTTAGAAAGCAATCACTAAAGATTTCATCTGATCAGATCTTCCTTGAGTGCACTGGAAAACTTTGAATAGTATCCTATGCGCACTCATATTTTAAATTAACAGGCTAGAACACTGAATAGTTAATAGTTAAATAGTTATTTTTTCCCTCATGCTTATCTTACAGCATAGTATTGTCTTTCTGTTGAAAACCAAAGCCTTTGAACAATATGGCTAAAATTTATCTCCAAGCTGTTCAGCTTTCTCTTTTAGTCAAATATTAGGTAAAAGTTTGCTTATTCAAATCCAGGAAACGTTAGACTGCTATCTGACCAAATATTAACAGCTCTGATAAAGACACTCTCTCTTTGCAGTACTGCAGAATTACCCCAGCGTAAGTCCGAGTTAAACACATGGGCCCTGTGTGCTCTGAGTGTCTACAGACTCAGGTTATTGCACATCAGTGGATGATATTAATTCCAGACCTGAGAAACCTCCACGAAGAATATTCTGCTACCAGTTATTCAGATCTGGAGATTGTCCACAAGAGCACACCAGCTGACCTGAACCCCTAGGCAGAYAGACCAGGCTCTGGCACCATCCAAACCAGATGAGACTTTATCCGTCAACGTCAGCCATCTGACATGCATCTGGGRGCAAATAGGAAGTCAGTTCAGTCTCCAGAGAACTGATGTAGTAGTCTCCCTATGGCTAAAACCCTTCCTTCTTCCTCAGCAGTTCCTCTAGCTACACTCACTACCAACAGCGGATTCTGAGTGATCTTCAGGGTTAGTCTCAAACACTACTCATTACAACAAACAAATAACATTAACATTACTTCTGTTTGGTGTTAGAGCATTCTTCTTCTTCTTTTTTCTTTTCTTTTCTTTTTTTTTTTTTTTTTTTTGCAAAGGAATGTAAAGAATGTATTTCTTTTCAATAAAAAAATGAATTGAAATAACAAGGAACAAAAAAGTGGCAGCCAGGAACACTCTAGAATTAAAAATACCACATCTGTGCAGGGTTTATGATATTAATACTCAGTATACAAAAATCCTGATTTACATTCTGCACTCTTCATATTGAYATACAGAGTGAATCTCAGAGAGCACTGAGTGACTTTGCCCTTTTGCTCAAATTTGGATGGCTGTTGTTATGTGAGATGAGGGAAGGCTAACATAAAGACTATTTTAGTCAAAGAAAAGTTGCAAAAAATTCCTTAAATGCAGGCAAGAACATGTTTTCTTCTTCCCTCATCATCTCCTAGATGTTACAGTATCCTTAGTCATTTAACTATGCTCTTTGGTTGACTTTCCCGCAYGATCCACATGGCAGTACCTCAGTAGGGGAACGCAACTGCTATTTGATCTAGCTTTTGGGCATGCGTTTTGGTGATAATATTACCCTTCCTGCTTCCTTCTATGTCCTGCTTCATTCTGATATGCAGAATACATCTGTTATTCTAAGTATTATGGACAAGAACTGGCTTCCTTCTATGCTGCGCTATATGGGAAGGTCATTGTCAAGGGAAGTAGTGAAAGGGGAGGCAGAAAGGATGCTACTGTTTAGTTAGCTGAGCTTTCTGCAGGGAAAAAGTACTAGGTAAAATAATGCTCCCTCGTAGAGTTTTTACAAGGTAATGAATACATTTGGGAAAGGAAAGGGGATTTAAATTCTTCAACCCACAGATCAGTGCCTCTGCATCATGTTTGGCTCAATGGTTTCCAAATGGTAATAGTTTGGGTTGTACCAAACCCATGTATTTTATGAGGAACTAGCAAAAAATGAAGGAGGAATGRCCTGGAGGAATTGTATCTGGTGAGGCAAAATTTCTTAAAAGTGAAACAGAAGCWTTTCCAATAGTGAGTACCTTGTAAAATAAATCTGTAAGTTAGAAAAAACTCTGAAAGCACTAACCACACAGAAATTTCATATTCAAATACTGAAATGAGTAATTAGATATTTTATGGAAAGGAATGATATACTTTCTGTGTTATAGCTTAACATAACTTTAAAATTAAAGTTTACGATTTCTTTGTATATGTAAGTGTACATGAATAACTTGGAGCTCTTATTAGCATGGCTGCTGCTCTGCAACCTGTAGAATTAAGTAGAGTCCCTGCCTTAAGAACGGTCTGGAATTGCACACTGTAAACTATATCAATATTTAAATTATATTGGAGGAATTTTAAAGCATAAAAGATTTTAAAATGTTTTTTAGCAGAGCGGTAAAAATGAAATCTAGGATTATCTGTCTAAATTCAACAAGGAATTGGTTCTATGATTATATTATCAGGAAATCCTATTCCAGGCAGAAGACAGTGGCAGTTTTCCTTAAATAAAGACCATATTATCAGATCTTATTAAGCCTTTCATTTTACTACACTCTGAATCTTGCTTCAGTATTTTCTAAATCCTACTTCAGTTGCTGCTGAACAGTATTGCCCTTTCTATAGCTGCAGGTTTAGCTCGCTAATAAAGACCTCCACAACAAATCTCTGCTCTTTGACTTCTCTCTCATTTTCAGGTTGAAACATCATCTAATTTACACTGATCGTAGGCTTTCTATTGCATGTGTTTTCAAATGTCAGTTGTCASTATGCCTGCCCTACCTAGCTCATTGTTGATGCCTTTTGCTCTCCGTGGAGGGCCAACTGTTTTTTTTTGTGCCAAAAAGAAAATCATAACATCTGCCTATGCACTTTAGTATTGTATATTAAAAATACACAAGGAGCCCCCCCCTCCCCACTAGCTGAAACAGGTCCTTTTTTGTTTACATGCTTAAAATCTGCCTAAATACCAGCTTTCATTTGTATTGTGAATTCAGTTATTACTGACCTATGCATGAGAATATGTCTTACCTACATTTTCTATGCATGAGTTAAGTAGTGGTTCCCCAAAACAATTTTTCRAAAAGAGCTAGGACACTCCACCTTATTGGCAGACTAGTGAACTTCAAGAGACTGACTCTTGAAAGGAAATTCATTATAGAACCCTTGAGACATTTTTAGAACTATGGTTACAACAATCTTTCTGTTGTAAGCCATGTTATARTAACTTTCATAACTTTTTTTCTCAATGTACTTTCTGGACCTTAAATTTGTCACATGCACCATCTATTTAGAGAATCAGTGCTTAAATGCTATCATGAATGGTTCTACAGAAATGATCAGAAGTTTTGTTTTATAATTTGATATTAATCAAATAAAACATCTTGGATGAAAGAAAAATAATTGACACTACTTCTACCTTGCTTGGGAACATCTACCTCAGCAACTGCTTTGGGATGAAAAATCTGAACACATTGTTTTCTTTAGTGGAAAATTAAGGTTTCAGGATTGTCAACAGGGTATCTCAGAATTAACTATTAGGAAATCCTGGCCCATCCCAGTGGAAAGAATGAATACTTATCGCTAATGCTGCAGATGCTACAGTTTATTTAAGATTTAATTTCTTTAAAAAGGAAGTTTCTCAGCTGTTCATTTCAAAGTAGTACTGCAAATTGCTTAGAATTTTAAAGGTATGGGCCAGTGAAATGAGTGCAGTTCCCAGCAAGGGGCAAAAGGGCTAATTAGCAGATTTGTTAAGRTCACCTGAAAAGAATGGGATCCAAACTGCTGTCAGGCATAAGCCAATGTGAAGGGTACAACACAGCAAAGAGGAAAAAGTAGGAAAACACAAGAAAGCAGTAGTAGTAGGGGAACAGCTACTGRTAGCTGTGGTGGAAGGAAACTGAGATGCCAGGAACAGGTGGGCTGTGGAGAGACATCAAGGAGGGACAGGATAAAAAAAAAAATGTTCTCTGAATCGGATTACAGGTACAACCAGAGACAGGGCACAGGTTTCACAGAAACTCATTCAGTCATTCAGTCCAGTGGATGTACCCTCTGAGATACAGATCCCTGCAGCAYTGCAACTGGGTAACTTCAGGAGTAAAATATTTGTCTTGCCAGAACAGTTGAGTATCTCCTGCTGAATTTCTTGAAAGGAAATGGGGAAACTTTGGAGCACCAATCTGAGGATCATTGTAAACTGCGGGATTAGAKCTGTATCTGCATTTAGTTTCACTTGAATTCTTGAAACTACAGTTGAAGTTGAAAATAAGTATCRGTTAATTCAAAATGATATTTGTAGACTACTGCAGCCTTAAAGTTAGTAAACTGAACAGGATTTAATTCCAGAATTTAAGGGATTTTAGGATCATYCTGCTAAACACAAGAGGCCGTGCTGGTTTCCCTAGATAAAGGGGCAGAGCAATACATGATGGATTTACTGTTACATACTCTTTGCCTTCCTTCCTTTTCTCCCCCTCYCCCCCCAATAATGGTTTTATAGAAGAGTGATTAGTCTAAACTGTTATTCACTGGTTTTCAGAGGAACAGTTTTCTGCAGTTCCTTCACCCTAGTTTGAAAGGAAAAAAAATACCAAACATTCTGGTTAATTAAGACCTAAAGAGGCGGTGCAAACTTTTGATGATTAATTGAAGCATGCTTTAGACTGATGCATATTTAGTTATTATAATGTGATAATTTTATCTTGTTATACAAACTGCTCCCTTTGGGAACATGATTTAACACTGTAAACACTCTGTGTTTATTGCATTGTTCATTATGAAAAATACACAGGCTAAAAACCATAAGGAGATGTATCTGAATAGTATCTGCRCAGTGGGTGCTGGGAGTATTTCTTCCAGCTCTAATGAAGCAACCCAGGGGCAAAAGAACACAATATTGGAACTTTCCAAATAACACTTCTTATGAAGAGCCGAGAACTTACAAGAGTAGAGGCTGGAAGTTCAGATCTTATACTGTGTATGAAATAATATGTTTTTCTATTACCTGATATACTTACCAGAAAATGACATATTTTTCTTCAGTTCTACTGAAAACTCTCATGTTACTCTTCAGTTTTTCTATGCCGGTTCTACTTTGTTTTACCTGTATGAGTACCTCTGCTATCTTTCATAAGTGTGATAAACCTGAGAACATGCTAAGCACATTACAAGAGCACGTCATAAGGGTGCAGGCCTGTCTGTAAAATGCAGTTGCTAACAAAAAAAATTTCTTGGTCTAACCATTTGAGAATGATCTGTGCTAAGACTTGCAGACATTCTTTTCCTACTTTACAAATGTGTGTCAGCTTAGCTATGTGAGTCCTGAAGGCGATGGTGAATGGTCTTCATCAACAGAGCTGCTCCAGCAAGTGCTCGCGTGATAGACATGGACGTACTGTTGGAGTGAGCTTAGGTTACTCAAGGGGATTTGCTAAGCTAGACCTACCAGCAACAATTTGCCTGTATAAAATAGGAGCACATTGCTGATGTAGTATATCTGTATAGTTACTATGGAGAAGTTCTTCGCTGGAAGTTAGAAGTTAGAGCTGGAAGTTCTTAGTGCAGACTTTATCTAAAAGTTTAGAAAAAATTCAAGGTAGATAAGCTGTCTCAAACTACTTGATTCAAAATTCTCTCCTTCCCTGCTTTCTTGCTGCTGACTCTTCTTGCTGAGTATTTTAGATACTGGTATTTGATACATTTTCATGCAAAAAGGGCAAGAGTCTGGTAAAGTGATTTTTAAAGAATTTGGCCTTATGAAACAAAGGTCTGTGAAAAAGTGAGAGGAATCTTGGCTTGAATGGAAGATTTGAATTACTGATTTTGGATTGTTCCAGTTTGTGTTTAGCAAGAGAAAGCAATTAAATCGCCAGCCTCTGGCTTTTCTTATTACACACAGTCTTAATGGATTTTTTTTAAGTTATTGCTTCCCACTGCTGTGAATTGTAATGGTAGAAATACATGGGCTATTACTTTTCTGTTAATGTTGCAGTCCTCTTTTTTTTCAGTCACTAAACTTAATACACTGCAATCAAACAACCCTGTTAAATATTTTCACAGCTTCAGCTCAGACCTCTATTGCGACTAGTGTCAGGAAAGCAGGCACATGATCAAGTTTGGACCTTTATCATTGTCCCTAGCTGTCATCCATATATCTTGCTACATAAGCCGTAGAACATAGTTCTGTATCTATCCCAAGTACCAAGAATGGGTACCATTCTCTGCCATTCTTAGCTTCACTTGAAGCTAAAAGAAAGAGATTGGTTTTAGAGCAAATTTTCCTCCCACTGGAGGAAACTGAACTGAAGTTCTTGTTGATAATCAATAGGGAATTAATCACATGATAAAGTTTTTTTTTCTTTCTTTTTCCACCTGATGTATTGCATTATGAGAAGCTGGCATTACATCAAAAGTTTACTTGGGCAAACCTGCACCTGTAAGAGCAGCCATGACTGAAAGGTGGCATTTTAGTGTACTGTGCCAGAAAGCACTTACTTCCAAACCACCTTCTGTAGTACTGCTGTTTCTTGGTTGCTTTGCTTGGCTGTGTTGGTGTAATCCTTTGTAGCGGTGTGTATGAGTCTTTTAAATAGAAGAGACATCTACTTTAATTACTATTATTAGTATTACTATTACTATTAAAGGGGCTATATTGTATTCCGCCATTTTCTTTCCCTCTCTTTCTCCTTTCCGTCCTTCAAAATGATGAACGTTTTGATTAAGGACATTGTTGATGCCTTCCAGGTAGCAGTTCTCTCTTCCTGGAGGTGCAAACTGGAGCTGGGAATGGTTTGTGGACCGTTCTCCGCTGCTTATTGGCTAACAGATCGCTGGACCACAAGTTAAGCAATGCTGCTTCAAAGCATTCCCCCTTTGGTGGTGGCCAAATTCTGCTGCTCAGGGCATGAGAGGACAAGAACATAACAGAATAGATGCCTCTCCTTGTCCCATCCTCTTCTTGCCAGGATGCATATTAAAGGAGGTCTTCAGCCAAATGAGGTAGAATAAGCCTTGCTCTCCTGCACAACCTTGTGCAGCAAAGGGTATAATGTAGATCCTCCACAGCTAAATGGTTGTTGCTGCTGCTGGGATGTTATATAATTGAAAAAAAAAAAACAATTATATGGTCTTTCTCATCATCTAGGGGAGAATTATGTGTGTCTGTTAACAGGGAATTGAATGTTAACTAATATATTTCCCCTCTTAAGCCATGCTTGAAAACACGTGAGAATACCAGTGGCAGTGCTTTGTGCTTCTCCTTAAAAACTGTACTCCAGAAAAGCCTAACTGCTTTGAAAAGAAGTACACCAGCATCTCCTTTGCCAGTGAACTCTCTTCTCAGCTCTATAATTTTCTCTTTTCATTTATGACAGCTATTCTCACCATTAATGAAGACTATTATAAAGRGATCACTGTTAGATCTTCTGTTTTCCAGAGATAAAATACTTCTTATCAGTAGGAGAATATATGTTGCTGTTTTCTGAAACAAGAGGTTGCTGTCTGTTTCCTCTGGTTCACAGGATCTTCTCTTGCCGGGTAAATTCAAAGGGGGCAAATTCAGTCTGTAAGGAATTGGTTTATTATGGTGCAAAAATAGTTGCACCAGGGTGCCTTTTTAAAAGCTTAGTACTTCAAATGGCTCAGGATAAAAATGGTAGGAAGAGCTCTTGAAGTGAGCACTCCAGCCAGGGCTGGTGTGCTGGCTGGTCTGGAGAGAAAACTCTGACAGTACAGTGCAAGAGCAGACTAACACAACTCTGTGCCCCTATGTGTCTGGCTGTCAAATTACAACCAGCTCAGCAGTAGACTTCTTGACCCCTGTAGATGGCCAGTGATAATTTCAGCCAAAGAGTTTTGATTTCCCTTGATATTCAATATATTAAAGCATTTATAATATTGGCAAATCCTACTCTAAAGAGTAAATGATAAAATGCACTAAACACAAATCTATGTTATGACTTAGCCTTAAACATAGGCTTAAAGGTGTACAGCCTGATTAAAACTAAAAGGTCATTTTTTTACACCGTGCAATTTTATTTGTAACTATAAATCATAACACAATTTGTGGAAGGAAAAAAGTTATTAAACTGGCAATATTTATTCCGTTAAGGTGAATAAAATGCAGCACGTAGTTCTGAATTATGATAGCTGGGGAACAGAGCCAAATCACTCTGCTAAAAATTAGTTTGCCAATAATTTTACAGAACGATGACAGCGTAGCTTCAAAAACAAATCCTTTATAGGGAAATGGGATGACTGCATGACAGACTCTCTGAGCTATGAATTCTCCACAGCTCATGGACTCGGAACTGCTTTAACAATTAGTCTTTGGGGATTTTTTTTTCCAGAAGTTAGACAATGGCTGATGTCCATAACTGAAAGGTCATGCTGTGTAATAGACAGGACATAAGAACCAAAGAATTCTGAGTTTTAAGTCAAAAGTTTCTCACTAACTTACTATATTGATCTGTTTAAGAGTCTTAGCTATTCACTATCCCCATCTGTGAAGTGGGGGTAAGAGTAAAGACCACACAAGAACATTGTTAGGACTTTAAGACAAAGAGTGCAATAACATTTCAGTACTGCAGTATTTCTTTTCTTTGAAGTTTCTATTACTCCAGTGTGTTGCCCCCCCTCATGCTAGTTACTCCTACATTCTAAAAGATTTGACATGAGGAGCTGAGCACAACTATAAATTTGAGCAACACAAATTGGCAGCAAAGAATATCACTGGAAAAGGATTTGGAAGTTCCAGGTAGTAGAAGTGATGGAGTCAACCGAAAAGAAAATAATTATGAAATAAAGGAGAGGTATGAGGAACATTGGAAGGGCAGCAAAGAGCAAAGGTGAAGGGAATAGTTTCAATTAGCTAATGGTACCGGGCTGTTAACACAAGTATTCAGAGAAATAAAAATTTCAAACTAGTGTAATAGTACGAAAGATTTTTCATATCAGGAGGCGTACATATCATATTCATAAGACATTTTAGAAGATCTTGAAAGAGACTCAAGAACTCTCTGACCAATAACAATAAAAACTGGCAAATAACCAGGCAATCATTACCACAGTGCTGCGTCTTCCTTCTCGCTCAGCTCTGTTTTTGTGACTACTAAATTCAAATGAAAGCTCCCCACTTTGTACTGGATACTAAATACTAAGTACACTAAATACTTTGTCAGTATTTAGAAACAACACTGAAAAGGGATATTTCCTTTAAAATAGGACTCTTGTTAGAACCCTACTTTGGTGCAGTATCAAGTGTATTTTATCATGAGGCTGCTAAGCAGAATATCTCAGGGGCTTTCCATGAGGGACTGTAAGCAACGAGAACAGAGCAGCAGTAATTATTAAGTCTCTAGCCTTGGTTAATTATTTAATAAATAGTCACATACTCTTAAAAATGTAAAAAGCTCTCAAGACTTCCAAAGCTTTTCAGCAATGCACCATTTTTAAGTTAATAACCTTTTCCAGCCATCTTAGAAGCTCTGCCAATCTACTGAGCCTGGTTGGCACAGGTCACTGGCTGCCTAAGGAACAAGCTGGTAGTCATAAGCTGCACGTTTCCACTCAGAGAGTGAGGAAGTTAGAAATAAGATGAGCTGGCGCTGGTTATATCTAAGACTGAGCATGCAGATGTCTGAGGAAGGTGTTTGCATCTCATGTAAATGTTGTTCTTATATTTCTGTTGTAGAAGATGATGTGTCAAATGTACAAATAATGTGTGCCTGGTGCCAGAAAGTTGGAATCAAGCGCTATTCCCTGAGTATGGGAAGTGAAGTGAAATGCTTCTGCAGTGAGAAGTGCTTTGCAGCTTGCCGAAGAGCATATTTCAAGAGAAACAAGGTAAGAGAAATAAGGATATGAAGATCCATAGACATAGTTTTAATCAGGCCCAGCATGGGTCTTATTTAGCATAAAGTAGAAGCTTGTTTATTGCTTCTCTGTTTCATCTAGTCCCTCGCTTTCTATCTGTATTGTCTGTTGGACTGTCAACCTTTTACTAACCTTGTTTCTTTCAGTTTCCTTCAGCTTGATGCTTAAGTTTTGTGAGAGTCAATGAGTTTAAATAAACAGTAACATAAGAGTCCCAATTTGGCCTCAGCGTCTAAGAATACTTGCTGCGTATACATGGCGAAGAGGAGGAATCACAAAAGCAGAACAGGATATATAGAGGCTGTGTCCTGCATAGACTACAGGGTGGTTATGGAGACTATGTTAGACTTACCCCAGGAGTCCTGTTCAACTGAAGTCAGCGGAAGCTGTATCACTAAGTTCAGTGGCAGTGGGATCATGGCAGTGGGCTTTAGGCTGTTAGGGCCTGAATCTGAGCTCCATCAATGTAGCGGAAATCTTCTCACTGATGCCAGTGAGCTGTAGTTTCAGTCTTTTGAAGCATATCTTTGTTAATAAATTATTGCTGCAAAATTCAGACATCATAGTTTTTGATTTGGGATAAGCAATGTCAGAACATCTAAAGTAGCATGAAAATCCCTCCTACTTTGTTTAAATTTGACTTTGTCTAAAATTAGAATGTAGTCCTAATATTGAATGTCTACAAAAATCGCTGTAATTGCTTTAGTGCCATGCCTGAAAATGCCCTCTAGGTTATTTCAGCAGCTGTTTTCTGCTGCAGAATGTGTGATATGCTATTAAAAAAAAAAAAAAAAAAAAAAAGAAGAAGTAACACTCCAGCACTTTCAATTTTTCTAAAAGTAGCTATGTCCTTTTGGCACTTTTTAGTCCAAGAGGACCACTTTGGTTAGCCTTCATTGTCTTAGAAATATTTATTATTCTTAAAACCCTTTACATTTGGGTTTTCTAAATGATACAATTTACCCTCATGCTATAGAACATTCAAAGTCTGTCAAGTTCAAAAGAATTCAGATCTTCAAATCTGGTATTTTAAATCTCTAGTAATAACAATTAAGTACATACGTATCTTAGATTCAAGATGCACTGTTGTAGCAAATTACCCTCCTTTATGAATTTGGGTCACATCATCCTGCCAAAAAAAAAAAGAAAAAAAAAGTGCCTGAAGAATTAGGTTGCAAAAATCAGTAGAGTGGAATTATAGTTGCAGTCTTTGAGAATCAAGCTCATAATGTCTACTGGAGCAGATAGGCAAGTTAAAGTCATGTGGAATCCTCTGTATAGAGTGGTGTTATACCCTTTTATCTAGAAAAAGTGTGGAGGAGTGAAATAAATTCTTCTTAGGTACTCCTCATTTCAAAGCAAAGAAAGACGCATAAACTGATGCTCAGAACCATGACAGAAAGGTTCCAATATATACGTATATGTGCACAGAGGCATATTTATGCATGTGCAATTCAATATATTTTATGATTTGTAAGATGTTCTAGGGTAACAGGATACAGATAACTGTCAGATGATGTTCCCATGACTTTTAGTCATAAATTTACATGAGTGAGATAGGTCAAAGTAATGGAAGAATTGTCAGTGATCCTAGTTAGGTGGTCATGTGTGCCTAGCATTGATGAGTACCAGATAGTTTAGGCTACCTTTGAATGGTTGGTGAAAGAACAACCAATTCACAAGAGAGTCTTTTTAGTCTATAGCTTAGATCCTGAAATAGGGGGGTTTATATCCCATACTAAAAAATGAAAAAAAAAAAGCATGTTAACATAATGCATAGATATACTTGAGCCTTTTAGTATCCCATGAGTGGCAGAATTCAGTGATAGTTTATGCCTATGAATTCAATCAGTCATACAATAGAAGAAAAAGTTTGCTTTTACTTGTCTTCAATTTTTTTTACTTGTATGCTTTATTGGATATCTCCTTGACCTTGTATTATAAGAAAGGTTGAATTAGTGCATCTCATTACCCTACCTTCCTTTCCTACACCTCTATTAGTTACTTCTGGAAGCTATTCAGCTCTGAGTACTTTCAGCTTCTTATACAGAAAGTTCTCTGTACTATATTTTGGGTGTATCTGAATAATAATAAGTTCCTAATGTAGTAAGTTATTCCTAAATAATAAGTTCCTAATCTTTTAATATGCTATTATATCCCTTTGAAATGTCCTGTTCTTCACTAGAAAGGTCACAAATTTTAAAAAATATGTCCTGTGGGAGAACTTGGCAAAATTTGGCAAAATAACATGTGATTGATGACATGTTCGTTGCTACATTAGATCCCCTTCAAGGTAAATCATCAAGTTACATTTTATTCCCCTTCACCTCTGTGAAATCTGGTACTCTGCAGAATCTAATGCAACTCTCGAAATCTAGAGCTGCCTACTAGCTGTTTAGGGCATTAAATGATCAGASTGGAGAATCCTTAGGAAATGTTGCCATTGAGTTTAGGCAGGTGTAACAGAATGCAGGTGACCCTCATGCTGCTTATTTTGCACTTCACCTGTTGGTAATAGAGCAGAATCTTGAGGAACAAGATCAACGGAACAAGGTCGCAATAATTCAACTGCTGACCTTTAAACTGTTATTACCAGTCCAACAGTGTACCTGTCTTCTCCATGAGTCTAATGTTTATTTATGTATTTGGGAAGTTACGCTATTCTACACTTTCTCATTTTTCAAACAGAGGAGTAAAATAGTCACATTTCACCTGCCTTATGTATATTTTAAACAGCAGACTTCTGCAACAATATAGTGTTGTATTACATTAAATATGTACAGCTGCTGCATTTCAGGGAGCTGATAGGACTTTGTGGTCACTTCATTTAAAGCTTGAATTTCCTAATGGATTGTGTTAAGCAGTCTTCCCTCTCTCCTCCAGATAAGAGATGCTGTAATAAGCACATGTTTAAAATGATAGAATGGTTTGAACAGTAAAGAATAAATCATTGTTAATGTCTCAAAATGGCACTAAGTAATGCTGCAAATTAGACATCTCTGAATGCCAGTTGTTGTGTTCAGAATTAGGATTTTTCTCATCATCCTAGTGAAAAAATCCTTTTCCATACACAGGGTAAATCTACGTGGATACACCCCACGCCCACAAATTCCCAGCTGGGAGAAAGCTTGGCATGAAACCAGCTTCAAGTGCCCTCAGAGGGCAAGAGAAATGCCCCCCAAAATCTCTGGGTAGGTGGGCAATGACTACTCCCACTCTGTAAGTCCTTCCCCAGCCCTCTCATGCAGTAGGTTTAGCAAGAGCAGCAATATGCTGGAATAAGGCAGCACACTGCTACCTCTGCAGTGTCTGAATCCAAGCACTTTAGTTGGAGGTACTTCTCCGTCCTTCATGCCTTCTGTCATAGCACAGTTGTGTCCATTTGTACTCTAGAAATTCTGTGGGTGCATGCTCTGCATCTGTGTATAGCCAGGCTTGTCAGGGAGTTTCATGGCCGAGACTGGGAGTTTTTAAGGAAAACAGACTTGCACAATTGTAAGTTGCTCTTCTCATAAGAAATGCAGATTTTGCCCCAGATATCCTGCAGTCATGACCATTTAAAATTATCTCTATTAGCAAACATGCCTTGCAAGAATAGAAATATATATATTTTGCAGTTATAATGTGTCTCCCCACAGAGTGTTATTTTGTCTAAATTACTAGAAATAAATGAAGAAAAAAAATTATTTTACCCCTTTAGGCAGAGCAAAGTATTTAGATTATATCAGAGTCAGAAAAAAAACCCAACCCTCCCCCCCAACAAAAATAACCCAAATCTGAATTTGTGTTCCTGTTTGGTCTAGTATGCATAGTCAAATGTACATAATGAAGTAGTGCATAATGATAACCTGTTGTACATAATAATACCAATTAAAAGAAACTGTTGCAGGAAAGGGAGTATTTCATACTCATGTTTGTAATTGAATAGATTTAAGATCTGGAGCTGTTCCGATACTCTCTTCCTTAGTATTTAATTTTATAGGCCGACTAATATAAAGTTTAGTACTAAGGAGGCACACGGGCAAAAAGCACTAGACCACCAAGTTTCAGAATATTAAATTTAAAGGGAAATATTGGATTCATAATTGGATCCAGTGAGTTTGAAGCCTAAAAAGATTAATTTTAAAATTAAGTTTATTGAATCAATGAGTCAGAAAACAAATTTATTATGACCTAATGGCCAAACCTAGGATGAGTACTGAATTCATGTAGGTTATATGTGCTGTTCATAGATATATTAAAAACTAACTGGATTGGAACTAACTGCTTGACTGGATTAAGATATTGGAGAGGAAGTGGCTGCCAGGTTGTCAGACAGTACTTGAATTTGCTTCTGCTTTGCTCTGCCTTTCACTCGGAGATGATAGATATTTTTGTTTACAGTGTAATCAAATTTAACTTCTACAAATAAACAAAAAGGCATTAATCAAAAAGTACAAGTAAACTGCTGTTTAGCAACAAGAAAAAGTAAATGGTGATCATTTTTTCTTTCTCCTCCTATGGGACACTGATCTGCAGCACTGTACATGGGTCAATAGCATAGATAGCCAGGTAACTTGATTAGTGGTGGTCCTAATGGACTTAAATGCAGAGAGCAAGGACAGACGTCCTTCATGCTAACATGGCACTATTCTCCAAGACAGAATCTAACTTTACTCTCCCTGCTGTTCCAAGGTGAGAGAAATGGCAAGGTGCATTTCGTTTTCAGTGTTGGAACTCAGTCCTGAAGAAGTTTTATGCATTTTTTTTATCTCGTCTGCATGGCGTGAATGAATCTGAAGAGTGAAACTGGCCCATAAGAAGTGATATGCCTTTATTTAGTAATGCATTCCATTGCATTAGATAATTCCTTCCATTTTCAATTTGTATTTAAAAACAATGAACTGCACATAGCATCATCATAAAGCCTTAGCACTCCTGCCTGAATAGTTTTTCAGTTAATGTATATCGCTACATAATTAATAAGGACATGTATATACAAACACATACTAAAAATTAGGAGTAAATAGAAGCTATCATTCCCCCAAATTATTACTGAGGATTGTCAAAGAAAGTTCTCTTGATTTCAAGCTTAATTATGCTGCCTAACAGTGCATGAGAAATTTGTAACAATCTCCCTGTTAAGTCAATGAGTAATGGCAAAAAAAAAAGTTAGCTTCTCTTTTTTTTCCTTAGGCACATGCAAAATTTAATTTGTAAAATGATCACCATTCATGAAAATTTGGAAAACTGCTTAAAGTGACTTGATGCAAATAATGCCCCTGACRGAAGAAAAAATCTTAGATGTTACCTCTTCCTTCAGATTCTTTTTCTGTAAAAAGTGGAAACATGTGGGACTGTGAACATAAAACTAGTATTTATACTGGAGATTTAACCTGCAGTAATTTGGTATTCAGAAAGGTCAGTGTAGGGCTGGTGGCCTACCTGGTTTGCATGAAATGGTCTGTATTTGGCTTTACAGAGATGTAGAGAAGTGTGAGTGAAGAAACAATTCACAAACTTTCTTCTTTTTATGTGGATTTACATAGAATGCGTGCATATGTATTTACGTGTACATAAGCAGGTGTATGTACATTGCAGCACAAGCCAATTAGCAAAGATTCTTGCTAACGCTCAAAAGTGGAAGGGGAAAGGATGACAAACATCTTTATAGCTATAATTGCTATGTTAGGATATAAACGAGTGCTAATGAATGAATGCAGATGTAACGCTGGGTCTGTAGAGGAAATAGTCTAAGTGGGGGGCACAATGGCTAACTGCTTTGAGGAACTGTCTGGAAAAGGAGGGGGAAGGAAAATATCTTCCCTCAGAGGATGTTTACAAAGTATGTAGAGAGTGGAAGGCCCCAGACAGTGACCAAGAATCTGTAACAGACTCTTAAATATAAAGCAAATCCTGAGTTGTGAGAGAGATGGGTGGCATTAGTTAGAAGGGAGAAGAGTAGGTATCATTGTCTAGCTGTCATCAGCTGACCTTTCTGCTTACTAGGTACTAAAACCAAAATTCCTTGCCTAAACCAGAGCTGAGATTTTCCTATGATTAGAAGAAGCAAATGAAATTCCAAAATTAACCTAGTGAGAGTCAGAATATCTCACTGCTCACCCACACCAAAGCAAAATGTATTAACATTGCTAATGATGAAATGCATCAGCACCTGACTGATGCCACCAATGCCTTAATGAAGGGACCTGGCAAACCAGTGTGCTTGTCAGTTTGCAAACTCAATGGACATTTTACTGTCCATCTGCTGCCATTTAATATTATAAATTTGAATCAAATTCCCATTGTCTGAATTACCAGCAGGTATCCAATCCAATTAAAAGGCGTGTTCACTTTTAATTTTAACCACCATGTCACATTACATCAGTCGTGTTGCATTCTGGCTACTTTGGTTATATCAAGATGAATGTGCTAATTACGACTTTAGAATCTGCTGTCTCTTGGACAGCAGGCATTTGAGTCAAATGAATCGACCAGTTTATGTGAGGTGGCCTCACATCAATTCTGAACTGCTTCAGTGATTGACTCTCTCCTCACTGCCAGAAGTAGGTTTTGTTTACATACAGATGTTACAACAAAATACTGCTAATTCCATTAGGACTTGACTGGAAATGCTTTTAAGGTTTTTGACTGCTGGATTTATGCAGTTTAGACCACTGAGTTGGATTTAAATGAGGAGATACTACGACACTGTGATATTGGAGTTATGGAAGAAGTTGCTGTCTGCTGGATACATTCTCAGAGTGACTGAGGAAGAAAGATGTCTGTACTTATTTTTCTAGAGATTACTAAGGTACATCACTGAGGTCTTTTAAACGAGTGGAAAGAGAGACACTAGGAGAAAAACAGACATTTTGCTCCTTTAAAAAGTTTGGCAAGATAGAACTCATGTTCTGTGTCCAGTATGTATCTATATCATCAAGGGATTTTTGATTAGAGTCTAGATGCATAGCAATGATGCATTCAGAAAATGGGCAGACATAATACACATGGGTGCTTACTTTACTCTGAACTCCTTTGGCTCTGATGTATGTGAACTAGACAGTAAAATATTGTTCTCTTCTACATTCCACTATCTCTGTTCATGTTACATTAGATTAGCGTGTGTTGCCTTGACCTCATATGAAATAATGCACCTTTCAGCTTTGTTTCCATTTGATCAATACAGAATCGTTATGGAAAACAGCATTTTTTCTAATGAAAACTTAGGATAGATCTGCAAAGTGAATTTCATTTGCACGGGTTATATTTGATGCCGCTTTCCCTTTTCTCACGAACACATCAATCATTAATACTCGTAAGAGCTGGGCAAATAATGAAATGCATATTAAATAATATATTTGTTCAAAAATATCATGACACTTGAATAAATTATTGGCTTGATACATCTGTTAACTTATCAGTCAGCTCATTAATTTAGGGAAATATTGAAAAAAGTAGCTTGAGTATTTTTTCACGATACATATACATTTATTTAAAAATCAAAATTAATCAAATATGTTTTTTTAAAAATATGCTTGGGTTAGGAATAATGTTGTGAGTGAGACCCTGAGTACACACTCCTGGAAAGATGTGTGCAATACTGCAATTAACTGCATAGTTTAACTAGGTGAAATTCTAACAGTTTTCTTCCTTAGACAGAGGGCCATAATGGGCAGCAATAGAAAATCCTAGGGGCCCTGTTGAAGGTAGAAGTAATTTCTAGTTCTGAATTTTCACAGGGGCAGAAGTAGCTATCCCAGTGCTCTCAAACATTAGATAACAGCTAAGTAATTTGTGCCATAGAGATGGTATTTCAGTGGAATTGTGGCAAATTATTGTCAGCTGATGATCTGTATTTATATATGTTATTAAGCAAAAATTAAGTTTGCAAAGTTTCTTCTAAAGTGGTTACTTCCCTCTTCATCACACACACACAAATCTTGGGGCAAATTCAGTGGTGAAACTATGCCAGACCAAAGGAATAAACCATATCATATATCTTTTGGCCCCTTCTAGGTAGGAAAGTTACATCGCTTCAGCTTTGTTTGCAAACGTTTGCTGGTTTACAGCAAGACTGAAGAAGCCCTTACACCCATTAACCTTGAATCTGACCTCGTGAATCTAAATGAGGCTAGGAGAGGCCAAATGGATAGAACTTGCACGCTGCCAGATGAACAGGAAAATCTATTACCAGGAATTGCTAGTTAAAGTCAGCTACTTGCTATTTTTCAAGCAGTGCTTGAAGTGTAAGTGTTAAACTTGCTGGAAGAAACAGGTATTTTTTTATATGGCAAAAGCCTGAAAAAGTCAAATATCTTTGCTGTAGAAAATAATTTCTGCAATAGTGAAAGACTGTTTGCTGGCCAGCTAAGTTCAGTTACAGGCTGCTCTCTGTCAAAAACCCAAGCGTTTATAACTCATCCATTTGAATTTAAATTGGGCTGAAAGTAAACATATGTTGCAAGTTGTCAGCCTGGATGCAGTTTTGTATCTAAAGTAAATGTGCTCATCTGTTTAATAATTTTTAGAAACAGTCATAAAATATCTGATGGTTTTAGAGGTGGGAGGGWTTTGTGTGTGTATGTGGCTTCAGATGTTTTTGGTTTATTTAATCTCCTGCCTGAAAAGCAGGAAGCCAGATTCTGCCTTCATGCACAGGCATTAAAACAACAGGTGAATATMCTACTAACTTTAATATTACGAGATTGTAACCTCATCCTAAAGAAAGAAAGGAAGAGGAATTCTCAAAGAGATGATTCTAAAATAACAAGGAAAAGGGTTAACCAAGAGAAAGTTTAAAAAAAGAAAAAAAAAGCAGCATTGAATCACTCTGGAGGCTATTTAAGAACACCATATTAGATGCACAGATGGTACATATACCTCTGAGCAAGGAAAAAGTAGAAAGGGGAGAGTAAATCTGGCATAGTTAAGTGAAGAAGTGCATAAGCTTAAAGGGACACTGTCAACTTAAAAATCACACGTTTATTGGAAAAATTGTTACCTCTACTGTTACAAACAACACCTATGATTACTGTAACTGAAAGATTAGAGAAAAAATACTATTCTGCCTTTTGACGTGCTTGCTTTGGGCCTGATCCAAATTCCATTGGCATCAGTGGGTGACTTTCCGTTGATGTTAATGAGCTTTAGATCAGACCCTTTGCATATTTGACTGTAGATTGTGTACAGGCAGTTTCATTATTTCGCATGTGGTCTCTTTTCTTATTGTTTCTGTAGTTTTCACACAGCAAGAGAGGAAAAAACATTTTTTTTCAAACTGGAAATGTTGTTGTTAAACTATGGAAATGCCAGTGGGGTCCCGGGCACACTTGTACCAAAAATACCAACTATCTGACTTTTTAAGGCAAAACTCATCCTTCCAAAGGTTTGAAAATCTGCTCATGTCAATTATAAAAAAGGTTTATGAGATAAAGTGCACACTAAAATAAAGGACAAGGAAATTTTCTGAAGTGCATATGTATGGGGAGCTGTAAAAGGTATAGAAAATGTATCATAGTAGAAGAAAACTCACCTCTAACACTGCAGCTCCTATAGGCCACCCTGCAGACTCCAGCCCTTACTGAAATAGTGAAGCAGCAGAAAAGTTAAATTAATTTTCTAAGTCCATCTTCACTATAGAGGATGACGGGGAAATTCCTGTTCCAAGGACACTTTTCACAGGAAATCAGAATGGGGCCTTATAACAGAAATTGAAGTCTCTTAGGAGGAAGTTATGGAGCAACTTCAGAAACTTAAGTGCAGTAAATCACCAGGACCAGATGGTACTCATCTGAGTGTTCCTGAGGAAATAAAAGTGTGAAGCAGCAGAGATATTGACAAGGATCTGCAATATATCATTAAAACCAGCAACTGTTCCTGAAAATTTGGAAGTCATTTGTATGGTGTTAAAAAAAAAAAAGAAGAAGAAGAAGGAAGAGATAAGAGAGTTGCTTTCTTCTTGAACATAGGAAATGAAGCTGAGAGATCCTGAGTAATTTTATTTGATTTGTTTAATGGCAGAATAAAGTGACTTTAAGATAGGCATGACCTGAACAGTTGTGAAATTTTAAAGAAGAGTTGGGATATAATTTTTATACGTAACGTATTAGACAATGAACATAGCTCATTTGGACTCAAGATGTGGTTTGATGTCTGTGCGTAGTTTGATATGTTCCACACAAGGGATGAATGCATTTTTGCATACCTGCATATCTAAGTCCGCAGTTTCAGACTGGATGCCTAAGAAGTAGATATTTAAATCCAAAAGTTAGCTATTGAAATAAGAAGCTGATTGCATTCCAAAGGAATCTAGTTCCAATACTAGATACATATTTTTACTGCTGAGGAATGTTTTTTATATGCGTGAGAAAAGTTTTTAATTCGATTGCCTGCAGAAAAATATGTTTTTTTTTTAGGAAAAGCTGCAGTACCTATAACATATTAGCCAGCAACTGAAATATTCAAAGTTTTGGATCAAATAATGCACTTTTTCAGGTATGAAGGAAAAAGCAGAAATGGTATGAAAAGCTTGAATTTTCCCACAAAAGGCAGATACTTCCACACATAAAAGCCACTTGACCAAATCCCCAATTTTCTGCAGTTAAACCATATGGACAATGAATAACATATCCATGGGTTGAGAAGTACAGAGCTTTTGCCAAACAACCACAGCTACTCTGCACACATACTACGAAATAAGCTAAAGGAGGGAAATCAGAAGTTCTAATGGGTTTGGAATTTAGTAAAGCACTTGATACAACATCTCATGAAATCTTACCCTCAGATTTATTCAAATTACTTTGGATATGAACACTGTCAAGTGGCCTGAAAACTGGCTCAAGAAATAAAGTAAAGGGTGGTGATAAAGAGCAGCATATCAGGTTATGGGTAGAGTAGTACCAGAGGGACCTGCATTGGGTTGGTCTTGTTTCACGTTTCATTAATGATCTCCAGGAAAGAACAGACAGCATGTTCACAAACTCTACAGAGATACTAAACTAGGAGGAGTTGCAAATACCAGACAGGTCAGAAAATAATTCTCTTGAGGAATTGTAAGTAATGGAGAAAAGCAACTAAATKAYTTCTACTTTGAAAAGAGCAAGCTAATATATCTGGGGAAAAAAATCTGAAACGAACATCTTAGTGGAATGAGAAGAGTGGGACAATATGCTGAMRCTAAGGGTAGTCAGAGGTAATAAATTGGACAKTGAAGATGTAATGGTAATTAAATGGCAATAACTAGGGTCTGGAGTGGCCATGTTGAGAAGGATGGTTACTGAAACAAGGATAGAGTAACGAATAGCAAGATTTGGGGATAGTTAGATGGACAGAGCTGAAATATGAGCAGTGTTAAAGATGATTTAGGGAATGTGGAGGTCTTAAGCCTGTGCAGTAGGATGAAAAGGTTGGAAAGAAGCTCATCTTTTGCGATTTCTAGAGTATTATAATTAGATATATTAACATTTGGAATTGTGGCCTGAAATCAGCCACTTCACTTGGGACAGATGAAGTTGGAATGAACAAGCACTGGTAAACATAGAAGCTGGCAGAGAGAATGGATACGTGGTCTTCTTTATGTCTTCCATCTCTGACTTCTGCAAAAATGAAAGGATAGCATATTCAGATTCGGTAGGCAGTATTATTTCCCAAATTGTACTACCCATTTGTGGACTTAGCTATGACAAATAGCAGTTAAAGGCCTGAACCATACGCCCCTGAAATAAACAGGAGTGTTCTGTCTTGAGTAGAAGTTGAATTGGGCCATAGTTAAATAGTATAACAACATACATTTTATAAAATTGGTGACTATTAGCAAAATGTAAAGCTATGCCAGGTAAAATAGTAACAGAAACGCTATCTCATTCATCAGGGTATTACCTGCCAGCGTAAGCTCCAGATGTATCCTGTAACCGAACACATGATAAGGTATTTTTCATTCCTTCCTTCAGGTATTGGCTATTGTCAGATGCAATTTGTTAGATTAGATAGACAAATGATCTGATCAGTATGGTGAGACCCATGTTCGTAATCAGAATGGCTGCACTAATTGCATAGCAAGCATGAAGGACTCTGTGCCATAATCCGAATGTAAATTGACGTCTCCCATTGGGTCAGCCAAATACAAAACTGCTGTAAGCAGGCATAGCTTTATTAAAACCAATGGAGCTGCTTGCATCAGCTGTGATTTTGGCCCAGTATAAGAACTCTAATAGCTCCATTTATTTTCTACTGATTCTGGAGAAGCAATAGATTTTCCATAGTGTCAATGGATTTTTTTTTATTATCATTAAAATGAAAATATTTATTCTTACTTGCAATCATCCTCAAATCTCTCACAAAAATTCTGCACATTCATAATGCAGTTATCAATGTCACCACACTGCTCTTTTGAAATATGAAGTATTTCCTAATCTTAAGATATATACCCTTGATGTAAATATAGAAAGCATGGCAAACTTTACAAAAAATTAAAGCAATATGTAAAATTGCAATGTCACGTACTAAGGGGCATTTTTAAAGAAGTTTAATATAGAACTGATTTCAGTTTGTTGTGTCTGGACATTCCAGTATAAAATGTAACATGTAGACAACTTTATTATGCCTACCCTTTCCAAAGAATACAGCGAGAGATATTAAAGCATGTTGTGTAGACTGTAAGATGCTACATGAGGTGTTTCAGCTATTTGATAACCAGATAACCTAGCACATAAAACTGCAGTTCACAGAACTTTCAGGTACCTTACACAAATTGGTTTCCTAAACACAGCTAACTACCAAGATATACCAAGTGTGTTTATTTGGGGCATTTGTTTCTTTAGCCTTAAACTTAGGTTTCAATAACTCAGCATAAATTGCAGAACAGAATACTAATAAGATACTGATCACTAGCATCAAAACAAAGGAGTTATTTTGGTCCTGCTCATATCAGAGGCAATATTTCCACTGATGTCAGTAGAATGAGAATTCAATCCCAAGATACAAGCCAGTGGTGAAGTTTTAACAGGAAAAATGAAAATTAGGTATTTGTCTCTGTACTTCACGATCCATAAMTAGCATTTAGATTTTTCTGATAAAGCTATATAAGGTTTTTTTAATTTAAATAATTTATGTTAAATAAAATAAAGCCCAACTCTGCCACACTTGCTCAGGCTGAATAGCTCTCTATTCTCAATTAGCCCAAGGCAGTGAGGTAATGCACATTTTTCCTTCTTCACCATTCTGTCTTATCCTCTTCCTTGCTTTATGAAATGGAACCTTTCTTGCCTTGACAATATAGTTGCCAAACTTTCAACCTGTCCCTGGCTACATCTTGTTGTATTTCCTAACCCATTTCCGTATTTTCTTTGGGAAGGTTAGGATGAGGTATGGCATTTACTGATCATTGTTGTGTTCTGTATTTGCAGCATGTATTGTCTTCTTAGGTTTTTTTTTTTTGTTGCAAGGTGCCATTGGGATTCTCAGTTGATTTTTCTCTGGGCCCTTAACAGAGTTTAACTTACCACTCCATTAAACAGTCATTTCTTATGTACAGTTGTGATTACGAGAATGTAGGTTGCTATTATTAATCATCTTTCCCTTCTCATTGTTACGTTAATCATGTGAGGAGATGTGAGTGTAAGTTTGGATCCAGCAGGATGACAGCTTCTTATTTGTGGTGATACAAAATTCAACTCATGAAGCAAGGAATGACTTTCACAAGTCATTTTCGTGTTTGCCAATTTAGAACATTGTTCTGTGCCACTTTGCAGTACTCCATGCTTGTGACCTGTGCGGATTTAGGAATTTCATGAATAATACAAGAGATGTAGGAGCAGTTGGAAAAAACAGTTTTGCATGTTGTTTTTGTCAGGATTCAGTAATGGATTTAGCCTAGAATACAGCCACCAATAAAAAGACATTCTGTTTTCCAGGGCCTCACACTGTGTACATAGGAGTCATTTCAGTTTTACATGCACCGCTCTGTATCTGCTCTGCCTTTGTTTCCAAAGGGTATGTGCTCTGCTGCGTATATGTTTGTTCACATATTTATCCRGGAAATCTACTTTCATAGACAAGAGGAAGAAAGTCTAACACATTTTCTGCAAATGAGCACATTCTCTCAGAAAGCGTACTTACGAACAAGCGAAGAGGACAGTACAGCTGTAAATGTTCTGCGCTGAGATAATCAGAGCCCCAGCAGGAGCACCTTCCAAGCACAGCTGTACAATTCCCTTTGCTCTCTAGAAGGCACTGCACCCTACGTGCAGTTTCCAAGCTACATTTAACACAATTGCCCATCAGCACTTAGGAAGCAGTTACCACAGAAACCCAGCAGAGACCAATTAGTCACATGATTAAATTAATTAAAATAACCCAGGGTATCTGCCATCTTACTTCTCTTTCTGCTACGCGTAGCACATGACCTAGACAGAGTTGTAATTGGTTAGCATTATTGTGCCTTTTAATCCTAGAATCATCTTCATACTGTACTAGAGGCGGTCTTTGATTTTTCCTTTTCCATCAGTCTGTGTTATTCCCCTGATGCAGATGCATTATTCCTTTTCTGTAGATCTGTGTTATTATTCAAAAACATTCTCCAAAACCCTCGATAAGCCAAGTAGTATCAAATTTACAAAACATCAGATTTAACAACAGTGAGATTTGTTATGTTTGGGATAAGAGGATTTGGAAACATTTTCAATTGCACAGTTAAGACTTTTGGAGGTCTTTAATGACAGCTCTAACAATACTCGCCAGAGAGAGCTCTGTAATATGTATTAGCACTTGACCTGAAGATTCTAAAGCACTAAGAAAAGACTATATGTTGTGTCTTTATTTCCCAAGTAATACTGTTATTGCAGTGAGGATTGTTTAAGTGGAACAAGCTGTCTGTGTTGTAATACTGCTTGCTGGGAAAGAGAGGCAGTTTGGTGTCCTCARTTGTTTATAAACCTAGAAATGCACAGTCACATTCTAATGTAGTAAATCAGTCCTTTGTCCTTGGTTCTTTGGCTGTCCTGTTGATGGCATCCCCCAAATACCCATTCTATCAAGGGTTTTCTGTATTATACCAGTGTCACAGTTCTGTGTGCACACAAATCACCTTTACCTGAAATCTCATAAAACATGGATCATTGCAATTTCTATCTCATCAAAGACATTCTGGTAACTGCTCTGAAGTTACCTTGATCCATGGCACAAAAGCGAAAAAAAAATACTATTTCTGGCCACAGAGTAGAGAGCAGTTTGCCTCTCCAAAGCAGATTCCATACAAACAGACTTGACAAAATAGCATGCATAAATTACGTGGCTCTGATACATTAATTCATGCCTAACAGAGCAAGTGGCAACAACACTACATCTACAATGGATGGGTATAAGATGGAAGAAATGAAATCTGAGGGTTAATGTATAAATAATCAACTGTTACAAAATTTGCAAATATTATGGAAGAAAGCTAGCAGGTTTGGTGTGTGCTKTATTGCTAAAGCACCAAGCACATTTGCTAGGCTTAACTAGCTCTGACTAGTCCATCAGAAAGGAAATGCATGCTTGGCAATGCTGATGCACAGATGCGCCAATATGAGACAGAGTCTAGTCATGAAATTAGGTCTCTGTTCCTCACCATAAAGGCAATGGCAAAAGTGAGTGTCCACTATGAGAAGTGGACCTTCCTGAAGTAAAGTAGTCTTGTCCCAGTTTTGTGGTTTTAGAGAAATTACTTACACTGACCAACATAACCTGCATTCAGGGCACACACATAAAAAAATTACCAACCATAAATAAAATAATACTCTGAGTATTTGCATTCTACTTTTTTTTTTTTCTTGTAAATTATCATGGGCTACTGTAGTGTGAAAAATACCCACTGAAAAAAATCTTATCATGTAACGTCCAGTGCTGTTATTTTTGCTGATGACAATAGGAACTGAAAAGTAAATTCTCCATGGGATCACTCAATTCTACAGTGTGACAGTCCCATAGAAATTGATTGAATTATGGTTTTAAAAAACTGAAGTAAACCAGTGGAAAATCTGGTGTGAGGCATTTAGATGCAGCAGCTACATGCTGTTGTGTCCAGAATTAAAAAATATCCCATAAATTTACTCATACAAAGGATCATGAGAAAAATGCTTTCTATTTCATATTTACTTAAAGTACTTCATTGTCAGACCTGCACACTAAATTCTCAAAGCTTTTCTTCTTTTGTAGCTCAGAAGAAAAGCATTTGTTTCAGACTAGAAAAATGAAAAGTTTTGACAGCTTTTTCTTGTCATGCTACATAAAGCAAAAGTGGCTGAAAGCAAAGGACAGGTTCTTTGGTAAGAGCCAAAGTGACAGCACAATCTTCGCTGGCTGTTCTGAAGTTTCAGACATAAATACGAAGGGAAGGGTTTTGCTTTGATGTACAGGGGACTCTATGTTCTTGATACATTTTTGGTACAAGTTTCCAGCTTTCTCTAAGGAACAGACAGGACTTCCCAGATCCACTTGCAGTTGGGCATTATAAAGAAAAGTTGGGCAGTACATAAAAAAAAGAGTGGTAATGAAAATAGGGASCCCTCTCCCAGTCATCCTTGGAGTGGGTTTTTTTAATGAAAGACCAATGACTAAAATGAGTCAATACACACCTCTATACTGTATCTGCATTTAAAGGAGAGATGCTGACCTTTTCCCAAAGTGGGAGATGGAGCAGCCCTGTGTGCAGGGTAGTTTGGAGTATTCATGTGGGCATTGAGGTGCTGCTGGGATTGACACTCCAGGAACACCCAGATTAGAGGTAGCAATTAACAGAAAAAGAGAAGTATAGGAGAGTAAAAAACATAATGTTTCAGTTGTGGAGATCTCGGACATTGGAAGGTTTGCAAAGGACTTCAGTAAGATTCCAGGGTTTCCGTATAAAAAGGTGAATAAATTATATTTGTCCTCCTTGGAAAGAAAAAAGGGGAGGATATAAAGGGAAACTTGACGAAGTGCAAGCAATTTAAAAATAACTATTGTGGATAAATGTTATAAAAGCATAGTTTATTACCTGCCAGAATAAATGAAAGCAAATCAAGATAGTAAAAGAAATTTCATGGACTATTTTCTATTAATCACAATACCAGAAGCAACAAGTAAAAGGCTATATCCTAATTATTTGATTTTTGTAGGTGTTGTAAATGCCTCATCTCTCAGGAGCTGCGATGAGGCTTACAACTAGATGTCCATGTCTGGGAAAGCCAGGTCATCCTTGGCCCATAAGCAGGCAGGCTGAAGTCATTAGGAAGCCTGAGTTAAGTGGCAGTAAAGTGGTTAGTGTTTGGCTTACATGATTTTAAACAGCAGGAATGGATAAAACATGTACTTCTGAATCATTTATGTATGAAATTTTTGTGTGGGGTAGATGCCACGTAGGATAGTCTTCAGTCCTAAGTAAATAAGCTGATGCAATGTATTCATCACATGAGAACAAGTGCCAATCAAAGAGAAATGCAGTGACCTCCCAGAGTCGGGTAGAAGGTAATATAGGTGAGAGAGGGATAATTTTTCTGATTTCYTTTTTGCAGTAAGTCATTGCTGCTAATGCAGAAAGAGCTGGTGAACTTACAGCAGTGTGATACTCAGAATTCATCCATTTCTAATCTCTCCACTGGTTTGTATTCCTAAAATGGCTCTTACATAAAAGTAGTTAGGGCAGAAATAACCTCCTGGAGGCCATCCAGGCATTTCCCTACATTGCAGCAGGGTTTGCTTAATTTAATCCTAGCCTATCCTCATGGCATTGTTAGACAAAAGGATATAATAAATAGTCTGAGAGACTGTAAGGAGGTGCTGTCTTTTGGTATAATGTAAAAGCTTTCCTTCACTCATGCTTGAAGTCCAGATAGCAACCAATCTTGTTTAACAGAATAAATAAAAATTCACAATTAACTTTCCTAGTTTGTATATAGTATTAATTGTGTAGGCTGTGGGGCTGAATTTTGATTATTCTCATTAGTTTATCTCAAGTGATTTCAATGGACTAAAAATAAATCATTAAAATAGTRATTTTAATATTTATTTTGGAACAGCTGAATTTGCAACTGGGCCATTGCTTTAGGCATAGACCTGTTACAGTGAAGCATACTGCTGATATTCTTGATTAGTAACCCTACACAATTTTAGTTAAACATCAGGTGGGAATTATCTAACTCAAAGAGAGGATATTTTCCAGTCAGTTGAGATGAAGGAAAAAGAAGATACAGTTGATTCCACTTAAGAGAGACACAGCCGATTCTGACACTTAGGCAACTTGGAGAGCATCCATTTTCCAAAACCATATTCTATATGGCTTGTGTTACTGTTCAGGCTTTGTGTAAGCTGGATGGGAGTCATTTTGCTGTTACTTGTTTCTCCCAAATACCTTTGTTGAAGGCTGAACACTTTCTACTTTCTCAGCAGCATTTCCATTAGTCTTGATTTCTGTTGCCCATCTTGCTGTCCCTTCCACCACCAGTCTTCTGCTTACTTACTGGACTCTTCCTCTTCATCCTGCCTACTCTTTGTATCTGCCCTAAGGATCCTGGCACTTTCTATATGCCATGAACACTTATGCCGAAGGCAATAAGCAATCAGAAAAAAAGACTTGTTTCTAAATTCTGTGTAACTAAGACTTTTTTCTTCTCCCCAGAAACAGTGTCATCTTTTAACATATATTTATACATGTTTCTTGATCTAGGAAGTGATAGTAACTGTCCTATTATTCCCCTGTCACTATCAGCAGATTCATAACATGGTCACAAAATAATGCAGGGCCAGAGTAGCACACACCTTGGGAGCTGATTGCCACTGCACAGGTCAAGGGGCAAATGACAAATCTGCAATGCTTTTATTTATATGCATTCAACAGATTCTTTGTAGTTTTTCTCCATATTTCTGCAGGAAAAACTAGTCTTTGTGGGGAGTTTGGAGTGATTTCAATGGAAATTTTCAATTACAGATGTGGTCTGTGGATTTCCATGCTCCTTTTGCTCTCCAGCTGTCCTTGGTGCTTTCCCTCTGAGCACATGTTCYGTTCCTTTCCTTTTCACCACTCTCTGGGGTCTAAATCCTGGCCCCTTTGAAGACAAAGGTAA
The DNA here is from genome assembly GCF_003343005.1 of Rhea americana. NCBI lineage: Eukaryota > Metazoa > Chordata > Aves > Rheiformes > Rheidae > Rhea > Rhea americana. Next base: position 1,560,990 of record NW_028186368.1, on the reverse strand, counting down.
AACTCAATTGGCTTCAGCAGGGGCAAGGTTTTAGCACAGAGGTCCTCCGTGAGCAGATGCACAGCCTGCACTTCTTGTCTGGTCCTGGAAGAAAGCTGCACAAACCCAGCGGAACTGTAACATGCTCAGTCAGAAACAGCATTCCAGCTAGCGCAAGAGAAGACGCTGAGGATAGGAAACCAAGATATGTCAATTTTATTATCTCTGGCTTTCCGAGCAGCTTACAGCACAGCATGCTCCTCTGTCAATTCCACTCAGATTAAAAATCACAGTGAAATGTTTCTTTTTGTGCTTCTGGACAGGAAATCAGAGATAACTTAGATACCTAATATGTATCTGAAAAGATAAGTGTTTCTTTTTTTCCTCCACTGAGGAGTGTTTCAGAAAGAAACAGTTGTCATGAACTATCTATAAGATGGTTCCCTTCTCCAGGGAGTTTATTACCCTTCATCTTTCATTACCCTAGGATATTTACAGGTAGCATATTCATTACCTTGAACATTCCCGCATGCTTGTACGAGCACATAGTGTACAGATGCTAGGAGACAGACTCCTCAGTGTTCAAAGACAGGGTATTCTCATTTAACATTTTCATTTCACTGCACCAAACTGTGGAGCTGCAGCATAAGCAACTTAGGGCTTATTTACTCAGTGTGTGAGACTAACTGAAACAGGGAATTTTGACTGGTCAAATTACGTGTCATATTAAAGAGCCTTTTGTCTCMGTTCAAGCTTTCTGAAACAAGACAAATTATGATATTTTCCTGTTAATTTCTGTTAATTTCTTTCCTTAATGAGTTTCATTAAAATCAAAGCTTCCGGAAGACTGAGCCATGACAGCTGTCTAAAGACTGTTTCACTTGCTATGGGCTGTTTGGGCTGAATAATTATTTCAGCTTTGTGAGGATTATTTCTTTAAAAACGAACAATGATACTCTGTTTGTGAAGAGAAACAAATGCTTTGAGTAGTGCAACATAATTTTGTAGTGCTGACTGGTGGTACTCAATGGCTTTTAGAGATACCTGAGAAAAACACATCTCTCTCTGTCTGACACRTTTTTTAATGATTTCACTTAAGAATACAAAGCCAGCTATTTCAACTGGCAAGAGGAAGATGGTTTAGATTTTAATTAAGTGAATCAATTCTTCAAAAGGGAGAGAAGCTTTTTCTTTACCGTTACATTGCTGTGAATGTGACCCAAGAATGAAAAAGCAAGTCTTTCTGTTTTGCCACTCATAAAACATTTCTATAAGCCACAGGCCTGATACTTTGATAAGAGTGGCAAATATTTCAATTATTTTATATTTACTGTTCTGTACAATCTTAAAGATACATTGTGTATTTCACAGCTATTGTAGTTAAGAAGACATAAGTTTTAAGACACAGTTCAATCCATTTTCTGTGCTGACCATTTTATTCTGACATGGAAATTCTCAAATTTAAGGGTGGGAAGATGGGAATTCTACAATAGTCCACTGCTTCCAAGACTGAACTGGACACTTACCACCTGTTTTCATGAGCTGCTTTACAGAAATCCGTGTCAGAGTTACAGAAAACCAGACTGGTTTGACAGAGCTTATGTTCATATCATGAGTTTCAGATTTCAAGACCGGAATGGTAGAATTTGTTTTGGGAAATTGAGCATTTTCTGAGATTTAGGGATCCTCTCAACTTCCAAAAGCCTTGCTCCCTGCCCCCTATTTCTAATCCTGCGTCCTTCCTGATGCTGATTTTATCACAGTACTCTTACTTCTTGGAGGAGAGAGACAAGTTATTTCTTTTGGAAATGAGATTGTAATAAAGAAGGTGATTATGTAGAAATGGCACCTTCTTTTTAACAGTCTCTCTGCACGCTTACAGTGTGCTTACTGTGTTGACTCAAACATCTTTTGTCTCTACCAGTACTGAAGAGTACAACTAGATGACATCCTGCCTTAGTTAAGATCATCACTGTAATCACCAAGAAAGTTTGAAACAGATTTTTTTTATTACCAGGCCTGACAAAACGTAGAAAGAGGACAGCTTAATTTTTGGATCACAGCTTGATTTTGTAAGACAGACAAAAAAAAGCACAACCCTATCCACCCCGAAAAAGCCACTGCTACAACAAAAAATTCACCAGAGCGTATCTGATGTAGTAACTGTCAGAAGGGAATTCAAGTTCATGTCAGTATCTCAGGATTGATTCTTGCACTAGAGCCATAGCTTGATGGATACTAAGGACACTGCATGGGTCAAGTGCTTAAGGTAATTGTTCTCAAACTGTCCAGCTGACAGCTGAAGATCTGTGGCAAATTTGCTGCCTGACAGGAGTATTGCAGGGAGCAATCTCTCCTGCCACCGCACTGCTAAATAACATTAAAAGATGGATTTCTATAGTTTTATTTTCCATTGTGATCAATGGCTATAGCAGTCAGAGAGGTGCAGGCTCTCCAGCAGGAGAGGAAAGGCCCCACAGACATCTCCAGCGGTGCTGCTGGAGCATCCTGCGCAAGGAGCAGCACTACTGAGAGCCGGAGAGCAGCCCCGTGGCCATACTGCGGAAGCAGCTGGGAAGTGCTAATTTAGCTGGGCGGTTATGACCAATCCTGTCATCATCACAGCTCTGGAACTAGTGAAAATGATTCCTTGTCCCTGTCYGCAAGGCTGGGATTTCCAAAAGCACGTGATAAAATTAAGCAACCCATTTCCCTGAAGGAAAACAAACAGCGGACGGCTGTTTCCCGCATGACCTTGCGTGAGTCAAYTGCATGGGATCTCCGCTCCAGCACTGTTGTATAAATCCAAACCCCACTTCTTAACTTCTTTCTGCAGTTTCTCAGTTACTGTTGTGACATACTTTTAATAGGAAATTTCTGCAGGAAATTGCTCTTTCTCAAAACTTTTCTCTGGTGAAAAATACTGAGTTTGGGGCTGGTTTGAGAAAGGCTACTTATTCACTGATWTAAAAGGGCAGAAGAGCTGTTTGGTTATCTCCTCATAGCCATGCTTATATGATTTCTTAGTAGTTCTGTCAYTTTCTAGGCATCCAGTTTTGAAAAAGCAGCTGTATATTCCTCCATTTATAAGAATACACACACRGTTACCTTTTTTTCTAGCTCAAATATTCCAAGAACCTTGATTTTGTAGTTGCTCAGTCTCAAATATTAGCATTATAAACTCAGGCTCTTTTAAATATTTTTCCTAAGAGACATGCTGTATTTGCAGTCAGTTATCTGCTTGTTTTGCTCCAGGAGTTCAGGACCTGCCTCTCTGCCTTTGCTGTTTCATGAAGTTTCACTGCCGAGACTTGATCTCAAAACATGAAAGCTATTTCAGATTTGCCAAGAGARCCGCAATTTCTGCATTAGGAGTGTCTTTGGAATGATAGTCTTTTCATGCACTGCAGGCTCTTCTGTGCCACTTTGTGCTCCATAGCTAAAAGTAGCTAACGTAAAAATTCTGTGCCTTTCTTGTTGAGTGGCAGGTTTTAGAAATCACCTCATCTCCTGCATATCAGACATAACTACTATAAAGAAGCTGCGTGCTTTATTGTCACTAGAGGATCCCCTCAGAGGAATGCTAGGAATTTAGCCTCCTTCCAGGAGTATTGGTTATTTTTTCACATTAATCACCCCAAGTCAATATCTAGTCTAGCAGACAAACTCCAAAAGCCTGTGCTTTCAGCTCTGGTGGATGAACCTGGAACCCAATTATTTTTAGCATATATTGTACATGGGTTTCTAGCTGTCTCTCAGTGCTGTGAAAGCTCCTAATTGAATGTAATCCATGAAAGATTTATTCTCCCGATCAGCTTTCTCACAGGAAGTGATTTTAGGCTTATCAGATTCCAGCTGTTGCTGAAATCCATTCGGCMATCAAGCCTGTCAATTTTATTGTGAATCTTCCAATTCAGTTTCCTACAGAGGTCTAGACCTCAGGCCTCTTATTCTACTATTTTCTATTTAAGTCAATCTGTAGAATAACACAGGTCTTCCCTGGTGTGTGGAGAGATGAGCAAGGATGTGGAARAATGGAAGTTGGTCTGATCTAGCTAATCCAACAATGGTTTTTAAAAAAATCCTTTTTCAACTTTGTTCTTAAAATCCTTCTGCTTCCCACAGTGATCTTTCCGTAGCAGCCAGCACTTAATGCCCAAGAGGGGTGAAAAATATTTCAAAAAGAGAATAAAAACCACATAGACTTTTGTGAGCTCTCAGAGCATTTKACCAGCCTCAACTACATATGGCATCTCCACCCTCTCTTGAAGCAGCTCAGTTGTAGTTTTAGGACGTTAAGTGTTGACTTTAAAGTTTCCAGTTACTTCTTAAGAACAGTGAAACTAAAAGTAAAGGTCCACTTTCATTTACACATATAAACATGTGGCAAAGCCCCCCTGTATCTTTTCCTGTGATCCATTTAGAGAGAGAAATGGCATATTGTGGCACAATCTGTAGGTTTTATTCTTTTCTAGCACTGCATACTCCTTTTAGTGGCTCTGCATGCTCCTTTTTGTGGCTCAGTGCTACATGGATGTCCCTCATTCCACCTGTTATCACAGTATATGACTCACGAGATTATGAGTTTGGGGCTTTTATAGTGTCAAGTAAGATAACATTTGGTGTTAAGGAAGGTCATTTCAGAAGATCTGGGTGGTATAGCTAGTAAGACTATAGTGTTAAAGTTTGTTAAAAATGTGTATTTTCCTTCTTGAAAAAATTCATCTTCCAATAAAGAAAATGGTAGAGTCTTGCTGAGTTTCTAGACAAAAATAATTTCCTACCATATAGTTCCCCTTTCTCTTCCAACTCACATCACAGGAAAGTGTCTGTGTAATGACTAATACTTTAGGAAGTTTCCACTCCAGGGGTAGTGTTTTCCAGGATGCTCTTCTGTAATTGTCTTAATCCTCTGAGCAGCTCTACACTCCTTAGATTCTGAGAGCAAGATTTAAACTTCTACTGAAAGGCATCATGAGAGTGATGACATTTCTGGTTAATTCATTTATTTCTAGGAACATAGTCTAAGTTAATTCCTGGATAACCACACAATCAAACTTAGCAATACAGGAAAAATAGGAAAGAAAATTTTGGAATGAGAGTGAGACATATCTACGTTGTACACCTCATTATGATACTTCAAAGCTTCCACGTGGTTAGTTATGTGTTTAAAATACAATTTTCTCATTTTAGCATGTCAGGATATTCAAAGTTGAGTTTCAAGAACTGTGAGCTTTCTCAAAACAGAAGTAGACATCAGGAAAATTTGTGGTAGTGTGAACAGGCACCTGGAAGGCCAGAGAAGTTGTGATCTCTTAACTTCCCAAAAGTTCTTTAAAGATAAACCTTTCTTAAAGCATGTGCAAGAAGAAATGCTACCCCATGTCCAGTACCATTAGGAAATATGTACATGTATTTTGGCCTTGCATCTCTTAGCCAATGTGTAGTGTATCCAGGCATGCTTTCTGTGCACTTTAAATTCAATCACTGGGTCTGAAAGTTGATAACCTTACCAATATTAGAAACAATTTATCACCTTTTCCTGGAGGAAAAGATTATAGTTTGAACTGATTTCTAAGGACACTTTTGAGGTTTGAAAGCAGATCCAGAGTTCCCATCTCTTAAGGAAACTTTTAGAGCCTCATTACGAAGAAGCACTAATGACCCAAAACTCCAGCTGAGGTCAACCTAGCATCCTCTGCATCCCATAGATGAGACTGATGGCTCTTTATGTTAAAGCCATCACTGTATCTGTTCCTTGAAGCTACTCTTCTTTGGTAGCAGTTGTGCCGTTGATGAATGCATCCTTCATGAATGTATTATGCTTTCTTTTACGTTCATGTGTAGTTCTGGCCTTCACACTACCCAGTTTGGTGACTTGTTTGTGAAGAACTATTTTGTTTTGTTTATTTGTACACATTAATAGAACCTCTGGCTTTTGACATTGTAAGAAACAGTGGATAGCTAATTCTTGAATCACTTTTTTTGTAACATTTATGCTTATATCATATTTCTTCTCAGTCATTCAGTCATCCTTTTTTTTTTTTTTTTTTTTTTTTTTTTTTTTTTTTTTTTTTTTTTTTTTTTTTTTTTTTTTGAGTGGATACATCCTTGTTCATTTAGTATCTTCTCATATGAAAGCTGTTTCAAACCTCTGATTACCCTTTACTGATTACCATTTACTGTACATTTCCTGATACAATTTTCTTTAATACAGAGTACGGCCTGATTTTAAGGAAGAGCCTGCCACGTATTTAAAATAACATTTGAAAAAGTAGGTCTATCCATGTGGAGATGCAATTAAAGTCAGTTGTTAAAAACAAACTAATATCAGCAGCAATTAATGCCCAAGGCAAGATCTTGTTATTTTCCTCTTTTCTTGCTTCTATTTTGTTTTCATAGCTTTGATAGAAGACGTGACAAAATGTCTAGCTGAGACTTAAATTCTCTTTCCTATCTATCTTCTCTATCTTTTTCCCTCCTCTCCCTCTCTTACTGTGAGCACTCCTATATGGCTAAAAGTGTGTCAGCCTTATCTCCCTTCCCATTTGCCGCAGGGTAAGCAGAGAGTCATGTATAGGGCTGGAGAAGAAGATGGACATGGAGTAATGGCAAGGCCAAGTACCTGTGCTTTTATGAGATAAGGCAGACAAGCTAAACTTAGTCTGGGGTTGTATTTTCTTCTCCAGTGTGACACATTGTGCCAGGCAGTCATCCTTCCAGGGGAGTCCCGCAGGCATATGCTCTCACTGTACAGCCCCACAGGACTCCTCTGTTGCCTTTCAGGCAGCCCAGAGGAGCAGCAGGGTTTGGAGGTACAATCATGGCTGTGTCAGAAGAAGTAAGCCCCTCCTCAGACTGAATGACATGGAGGAGACTAGGAAAAAACTTCATAGTAGAATGCCTTTCTTCCTCAGTTCCTGTTGACAGTATGGTCAGGCTGAGTGTTTGCAGTCTAAATGCTAGGAGGGTTACTTTAGCCTGGTTTCCAAAGCTTCCTATGTATATAAAGGGGAGAGGAAGGTTTAGAACAAGTTAGGCTCCTGTTGTCCATTGGCTTTAGAGAGTGCCTCAAGAAATCATCCTTCCTTGGCTCAAGTCAGTCTTTGTGACTACTACTGCTTGCATACCTCCCCTCTGAGTCTTGCATAAGAGAAATAAATTTAACTGGGAGCATAGAAGAGTGAGATTACCCTGGATAAGTGCCTGTGGGATGCAGGGTGGATCTACCAAATGATATTAATTAGTGGGTTTGGYTTCAAAACCTGTAGATGTCAAGGAAGCTGCTGGTGTTCAAGGCCCATTTTGCCTCATCCACTAATATGGCCAGATGTGAGGGAATTTATCCCCAGATGTTAGCCTGGGGTTCCTCCCACCTAGGGAGTGCTCATAACAGGCAGGGAAGATGCCACAGATCAGCCCTGATAGCTCCACCCACATGAGGAATGGAATTCCTATGGGATAAGGGGGAAAAGCAATTTCTCGAATGGTGGTTTTCTTATCAGAGCAGTGCTTCATGTCCTAAAAAAATGCCATCCCTCCTTGTGTTTCCCTTCCCTCTTTTGTTTAGTCATCACATTTCCTCCAGCTGCGTATCCGCGCACACAGGCACGCACACACACAGACATAGACACACACAGAGTCCATCAGCAGGAGGGAAACTAATGTGGTGCTATGCAATGAGATATACCTAAAACATCCAGGAACAACGAGTGTATTTATCAAACCTGCCACATACCACTCCCACTGCCCTCACAGCAGGTCTGTATTGCRCAAGGACTGGTGGCCCTTGGCTTCTAATATATTGTGCTCAAGAGCATGATATTGGCCACGACTGCAGACAAGCCTAAGCTAGGGGACCAGCTGGGTCTGACCCAGTGTGACTGTTCTTACTCAGATTAAAATAAAAGTCCCTGTTTCAAGGTTGCAGTGGAAAAAAATCTACTCAGACATCTGGTCCAACCAGTGCAGGAGAGTTTCCTAACCATATGTTTCCACTACCTTCAGCCYACAGAGCTGAGGGAGTAGGAGACACAGGACTGATCACAGCTTGAAGGCTACTGTATTGGGCAAGGAAGAGAGCCACTACTGCTTTTTGGCTCTTGCCCACACCCTTTKGAATCCCTTCCTAGCACACACTGCCTGACAGCTCAGTGGGGCACTGGGGGAATGATCTGCATATTTGTTTGCTGATCTCTAGCTGGAAGCCGTGCGCAGGGTCTCAGAGTCATTGTCCTGCAACAAAACAGTGATGCTATTTGTGACCTGCAGCAGTGAAAGCCTGAAACATAAAGTTAGGGCAGACACTCCCTCTCTAACTTGAGCCACTGTGCTTTTCATCACGATGCCAGGAGTTGTCAGCTTTAACTCCGGCTTTTTTTGGCTTGTGTCACAACCTAATAAGTTATAGGCCAGCTTCTCCTGTCGATGTTTTTGCTGCACAGAAGGCTTCACATTTTGTAAGCTTTTACAGCACAGCTGTGCTCAGAGATAAAACAGAATGTGTATACAGTACAGTATGCATTCAACTGATGCACTAGATTCTTCCCACCATATGTATAGAGTGGTGTGCATTTCACTCTGATACCTCACTGCCAAAACTGCCAGAAGCAAATAAACAAATGGCGAAAGAGAGACACCATATGACGCAGTGCCAGGCACATGACCTAACTTTAAAAAAGAGACATTGGCTGTTTTCAGAGAATTATAGTGGTCCAGTTTTTTAAACCTTGCATCCACTGTGTGAAATTTTCTGCCACTGTATGCTGTGAAGTCTGTCAGTTGTTAGAGATACTCATAGATTTCCCCTTCCTGATATGCAGTTGATGTTTCAACTCCTCGTATACAATGCTCATTTCTACCTTCTTCAATGCCAGTAATTCTACCTTAGATTTTTAAACTGTGAAGAACAATGGAGATGTGTGAAGTAGTCTTAATTCTAGAAGAAATGCTACAGTAAAAAGACATAACATATGCAATTAGGATATTGAGATTAATAATATTAGCAATAATTTAACAATTAATATATAAACAATGCAAGTGAGACAAGTGGTTGTTCCATCTCCTTCCTGACAAAAAGTCACTAAGTTGCATTTCACAGAATAGATTGTGAAGATGCCTGTAGTAAACTGACATGAATGTTAATTACATGGTTAGATGTAATTAGTTTAGATTAGAATTCTATTCTTGCAACTCACATTCTGAGTATGAAAATGGAATTCTGTAGCTTTTCTTCTTTCTGACCAGCCTGCTGCTAAAGAGATGATRACAGCCATCACTGTGTTGGTCCTCTTACTATGAGTACTGGGAAACATGGACTCATTTTACTGTCAGTTGGCCCTGCAGACTTAATCTTACACAAGGCTGAACATCTGTCACTAGCCCTGTGATTATCTTACTAGGTCTAGCCTTAGTCTAAGCTTAACTTTGTTGGTGATTKCATGAAGGGCAGGTGGCTGCTTTCTTCACTTAATAGAAGCTTTAGGCACAGGTTTTAAAAGTCCACTGAAAGAACAACAGGGATGAAGACTGTTACCATGCTTTACAAATGCAGGCAAGAGAGTTATTAGGCCTTGGAATTTGATGGARTCTGGTGTGAAATAGAAAATTTTGTCAAGTTTTTCAGCCAGCAACAATATTCAGTAGAGCAGCAATGTGCTTAAAGTGCTTATTTAGAACTGGTTCTTCGCTTGATGCTTTCATACTTTTGCATAGTGATAGTAACAGGAGCATCAGTTTCCCCCAAGCCTTGCTGCCTCCTATTGTAAGATATACTGTARCCAAGATAGATGCTTACACATCATCCTAGTTAAATAATGAAGAATTTCAGGACCTGTACATGGTTGTTACACAGTCAAAGGCCACATTTTTAGAAGTTTCCCCGGACTCTACTTAGCGATGTCATTTCACCTCTGCCCTAAGGTGGGACACATAATACACTGCATAAGCTATAGAAATGGCAGACTGGAATTACAGCCTGAGAGTGTAAGACTGGGGTTTGGAGACCCACCATAAGTATGATTCTATGATTCTATGATTATACTTTGCTCTTCAAATATTGTAATTGCACTTGSCTGCTTCAAGCCAGCCCTAAAACAGAGGAGCCAAGGGGACTCGTTRTGCAGAGGGCTGTTGTGATTTGAGCAGCTTGCAACTCTGTGGCTGTGGTACCTGCTGCGCACAGGCATGCCTCTCGCCCCAGCACTTTTCTTCCCTGGGGAAGTAGTAGCTACATCTTTGAGAAAAATGTGACAGGCCATAAAAGATCACTTATAGCAGTAGACCAATTGCACAGACCACCAGCTGGACTTCAGTGGGTCCAGTAATACAATGGATCTACACTTGAGGCGATACAGGCTCATCTATAGGACAGTGAGAAAAAATGAAAGAAGGCAGAAGCTGTAAACAAGGCTAGTGGCTGAGTGTGTGTTAGAAATGCTGGAGAAGCAGGAGTTAAATAAGGGAGCAAGCGAGAGGCTGAGGCAAGCCCATAGAGGCTTTTAAAAGTGGATAGTGCTTCCCTGAAATGGTTGGGATGACATGGACACATGCACATGAGGAGACAGCAGTGCTGGGAACATGCAGGAATCCAGTGCAGCCTCAAGGGATGTTTTATAAGACAGCAGCTGTAGAGAAATAGGAAAGAACAGATCAGGATTACAAGAGAGGTGCTCATCAACAAACATGCAAGCCTCCACCATGTAGTAGGTAACTAGGCAAGTCAGGTTAGCAGCAAACAAACCACTTAAGTCAATGCAGAAGACAAAGAGGGTGGTAAATGTGTTTCTGCCTGCTCTTTTTCCTAGTGGAAGCATCTCCATTTTTAAGCTTGCCTTTAACAATCAGAGCAGTGCAGATTCTCTCTCCCCCCCCCGTGGTAGCAATGCACAGAGTTAAAAACATAAAGCTGTAATTGAATAAACCCTAGGACCTGAAGTAAATTGTTGGGAATAGTTAGAAATGGATTCCTGTAGGCACAGAAACCTGCCCAATGATTCACCTGCAGCTGTTCCCCATGGAAGACAAGGGAACTGGGAAGACAAAAATTATAGTTTGTTGCCTACTGTTGCCTGAAAAGATCTGGGTGCTCTGAACTTTCCAATGAGTTTGAGTAGACAATTTCCCATGATATTTAGACATGATATGTATTACCTGGATCCCTCCAGATGATGCAGTGGATAGCAGAAAACACAGATATGCTGCAGTTGATTTAGGAATAACTTTCTGCCTGCCTTTGGACCAAGCTAAGAGGTGTTTGGGTTGCATCCTGTTTGTCAGTAAGAGCAAAGCATCCCTTGTGGTCTTAACGTGTTCTTATTTAAAGAAATCTTTAAAGAAATCCTGGCAAAAGAGGGCTACCTGATTTGTACTGTATCAACCTATTGCTCTGTGAACTGTCTTTGAAAGAATAATTTTGAATAAAGGCCTCGAAAAAGGTGGCAAGGAGGGGAGGGAACAGTACTGTACCTGATATTRGACCCAAAGCCAGGGGTGATATAGTGACCTCAATCCCTGACCTCCAGCTGGGCTGTCTGAAATGATAATGAATGCTCCTCACCACCAGCCAAGTTGTGCTTTTGTCCTGCTTATAGCTGCCACTATCCCACCTTTTATTGCAGCCATTCATCATCCGGAGAAAGACTGGGAGATGATGTTAAGGTTGTAGAGGATGTCATTGGTGTCCTTTCTTTTCACCCTCCCTTGTAAGCTCTGTTCCTGTTAGGTGTTGCCCCCTCTACAGCCTGGTCATCCCTTCACCCATCTGGTAAATGACTAATTTAATAATATYACAGCTGCTCCATTTTCACATATGAATGGTCCAAGTGGCATGTCACTCATAACTGAAGTAGGGAGCGATTTCTATTTTCAGACTTTAAAAGACCATAGAAAATACTGAGGACAGAGAATACGTTCCTGCCTGTCTCGCACTGATCACAGCTTCTTAGCATTTATTGTTGCAGGGTAGCTTACGGAAGCAGCAGATTTAAGGGAAAGCTTTACCAACCAGATCTGCCATTGTTTTTCCTTCTCCACGTTTATTCAGAATGTAAAAYTGTTTATATACCGCAAAGATGGGAATTAAAAAAGGGTATGTGAGGAATTTACCAGCTGTTTAAGTCTTATTGTTATCTTCTGTATTGATCAGATTCGTTGCTTCTTAATTGGATATTGACTGTTGTGAGGCAAATAAGGCAAGCTGTCAGTGAGGGAGGGATGGGATGCAAGGTTTATCTTAATGGTATGTTGATCATGACTGGTCTATAAAAGCCAGTGGGAGAGGAGTTCATTAAACCTGCCTGCAATTGCTTAAAAAAAATATTCTCCGAGTCAAGATGATTAATCATATAGGTAAGATCACAATCAGAGCAAATCCACATTGTTGGTTGGTATTTACAATCCTGAAGCTTGAAATAAGCAGATGCATCGAAACAAATTCACTAGGGACAGTGATTTGTTTGGTCTGTGAGCCTAAGCTAACCGTGACCAACGTTTGAGGATTTTTTTTTCCTGGGTGTTATGTTTTGTTTTTCTGCCTCCCCGCCTCTCTGGCAGACTAATGAGAAATGTCTGCTTTCCCTGCACATGAGCGTCTCCTCGGTATTGTGGAGTCCTTGTGATAACGGGAGCAATGGAAAGGAATACTTGAATTACCTGACAATGAACCACCCAAAATACTTTGTAAAATGCTTTTATCTCATAAATTATAATACACGAGGCATGCAAAGAGAGAGGGAAAGCTTGCTGGGAACAACTGGCTAGTCTGGTATTAGTGATCCATTACAAAAATGGGATCTTTTGGGAAGTCTGTAGTATATTTTAATTTCTTTCCTCGCCATATTTTAGGCTGGGTATTGAATGTGTTGCAATAACTGTCAGGCACAGTCCATTAGTGTCTCTGAATCAGGCCTGTCATGAATCAGAAGGGAGATTAGTAGAATAGTCTCACATTTATGAAGGTCCCATGCAGCTGTGACTTGTCGAAGAAATGTTCAAAGGGGCAATAAACACAGTTTATTTCAAATTATCTCTATGTTATGTGTTTGTTATCTTATTTATTCTTTGACAATTCAGAACTGGTTATTAAAAATTTATGATACGGGTAAAGGTTTGTGCAGTTTGAAAAATTAGCTTTTGTGGCAGCCACCCGAATACTTCTCATATATCACCATGCTGTAAACTGTCAGGAAAAGGGTAGCACAATCCCAAAGAATCCAGTAGAGCTGCAGAAACTGCCTCGTTATTATCCAATAGAGGAAGGAAAAAGGTGCATAAGTCTGGAATGTAAAAGGAAAATGAAGTTTAATGGGGAATTTTCATTTGAGAGCATAAAGGCAGTTCTACACTTAAGCAGCTGCCTGGCCGTAAGAAGGCCTGGGATTGAGGCTGGGCTGCCTTCCCTTGTGCGTGGACCCAAGTCATTTAACACCTCAGTCCTTTCATTCYCCTACCTATAAAGTTAGAATAGAGGTCCAGAGCAGTAGACAGCACTATTTTTCAAAGAATTTTTTTTTCCTTAGCTCTTTATAGATGTATTGTGAAACTGAAGGTGGTCATCAATTTTTGCTAAGTAAGTATTTTATGAGTGTGGTGGAAGGGGTTATAAATATACAGTATTGAAAACTGTATACAAAGAAAATTTTGATTTTGCCCAGAAGGATGAGACACCCAACAGAAAATAAGTATTCTTCTATACAGTATATGAAAAAAAATGGGAGAAGAGGAGAAAAAAGTGTATAGAATCCAGAAAGCTGAATCCTTCTGAATCCCCCTTTTTTTTGTTTGTTTTTTTTTTGGCGAAAGTCTTGACTGACTTTAAGCACAGTAGGATGAAAGTTATGACTTTAGCAGGCACTAGGGTGGTACTGTTATTAGTATTTCCTTTTGATTCAGTTATAATATTGCTTACATTATAACGGAGTTTGCAGCTTGCATTTTAAATATAAACCGTAGATAATTTTATACCATAAAATTCAGACTGAAAAATACAATACATAGAGCTATATACCATTTTGAGCCATTGCCCTTGGAAGAAAAGGATTATTCAAAAAAGAAAAGATCCATAAATAACTGTTTATCAGATTTTCAAGCACATTTGTTGGGGTGTTTTTGGTGTGCAAGAAAATGAACATGGCATTCTTCAGTTGTTTGACAAAGATAATTTCAGAAACACTGCCCTATCATTCTGCAGATTGGTACCTTCTCCTTCTTTGTCATAATACGTTTTTCTGGGGCAGCTTTTCTCAGCAAAAATGCCTGTTTCCCAGGAGTTTTTACATCTGTTTGGAAAAGGACAATGAAGAAGTTTGGGTTGAATTTGGTTAGAATAGCGGGTTTGACCTGGGGACTCCATTTATTTTTAAGGTCGGAGACTCTTTCTTATGTCAGCACAGTGGAGAAGATTTCAGGATATTCTGAGTGATGCATTTTCTTTGGTTTTAATGACACAAGCCAGACCTCTGGCTCTCTTAAGTCATTCCCACACCAAAGCTTTTCCTGAACACGTGGACTTCAGGTGCTTTCTAAACCAAGCCTGCCATTAGTGTTGTTGTGTTCAGATTTTGTGTTTGCTTTGACAGTTGTAGAAATGAAATGTGAACTGCAGTTGGAATAGAGGTTAGCGATTTGGATATAGGTGGGATTTGGACCCATCACTGTTATAATGGATGTATGACAGTAAATCAAATGGATGCAAAGCATGAACAGACCTTTCCAAGAGATATGCCAGCTAAAGGCATCCATTGTCTTGCCAAAGAAGCCTGTAAGGAATTGAACCTCAGGTGCTATTTAGGGGCTGCATCTTTGCAGGGGCATCTTAGCTCCTTCACCCTGACTATAGTTTCACTCACTCTGAAAGGGACTCCACAGTCATGGAGTCCATACTGTAACATACAGGTGTCAGGAGCAACTGAGTGCCAGGGAGAGGTTTCAAGTTAGACTGTAGCTAGACTCCACACAACAACATGCAGAAACCTGGCTTCAGCAGTGCACCCTTTGATTAGGAACTGGGAAAAAAGGTGCATCACAGTTCCAAGGTTTTGCTTGTCTGTCRGTATTGTTCAGTCTTAACTGGTGAATTCTTCCACGGTAGAGATCTGCATTCCTGACTTAAGTAATGAGTAGGGACATGCACATGTGTGTTTGTATGCATGTTCATGTGTGCGTTAGGGTGACGTGTGTGGGGAGAGAAAAGAGGAGGAATAGAAGAAGTTAGCAAAAGCCCTTCCGGTTTTCTTCTGTGTACTTAATAAAGAAGTTATAAGAGGGCACATTCCCAATTTCTTTTAACTTTGTAGCTCACCTCCAGTAGACAGATTGTCTTATGGACTACTTCCCCTCCCCTTGGCGATCAAATAACATTCCTGTGGTGACTACAGCAGTTGCTTACATGGAAAAATAACATTAGGAAAGTATTTAATGTATTTTTAGCTGTCTTTAAATGCATTTTAGCAGCTGGAAACAAGGGAAGTTAGTACCATGTGACTTGCAGGCTCTCTAYAGACCACCACTAAGTGTTCAGGGAACCACTAGGGGCATAGAGAGCCCAAACTGGAAGACTTTGAGTAGAAGATCTGCTTCTGGGGTGGTCACAACAGAACAGGCAAAATACTTAACCTAGAATTTAATGTGATGTAAGTAATAACAATATGATAAACAAGCAGTGTGATTTTAAGTCCTTCCTTTTCACTAATCTGATTCTAGGGAGATTATACGACACATTGCTTAGACATGTTTCAAAATACCTGGGACTTTTGAAAACTTTGAAAGACTTCAGAGTCTTTGAGTGGCAGAAAATTACACCTACAGAGTGTAGGTGGATAGATTGCAGCTGAAAAAGGCAATAAATTAATAAACATTCTTTATTCCATCATTCTGTGATTCAGGAAAATCCTGAAGTCCTTGCGAAGAGCAAACCTCTCACAAAATTTTAGTGGAAGCTTTCCCTGAGTGAAGACTTTCCCTGAGTCAAAGACTCATTCCTTAACTGCATGGTTCCTGAAACAGAGAAGTCTTCTCTGGATTGTACTCCCTGGCCCCCGCTCTGCTCTCAGCATGGAGCAACAACATGCTACCTCGACTTCAGGCTTTAGCGAAACCCCAGTTCAGGCTAGAGTTAGTGTGTTAATATTTCTGGAAAGAATATACTCAACAGATGGAAGTTTAGTACTATTTTTACCATTGCTGGTACAGTGAATGTAGAGACCATGATAATTGATTATCTGAGACAACAGAAATCCACAGGAACCAGAATTTCAAGGATTAGGGTCTCCCTGAGGATTTCCTTCAAATTTCACTGAATTCTGCTTAGAAAAGGCATTAGAGGTAGTGGGGAGAGGAAGGGTAAGCGCATAGGAATCCCATGCCCTTCTGGMAAAAGAGATAACCTTTGCAGTGAAAGCGGAAGCGAGGCTTTCTGCTCGCATCTGTAGCCAGCCTCCAAAGACAATAGTATTAAGAGTGATGTGAACTTCCTCTGTGCATCTCAATGGGACGTGAGTTTTGAAGCATAGTTGTCTGCACTTCCATAGCAACCTCATTCAACTTTTCACATTTTTTGTCCTACTAGAAATATTCAACTATATACATGTGCTTACTATGTCTCAGGGTAAGTGTCAGATATTTCATCTGTTTTAAAGGACATTTACGGAAATGAGGTGGCAATTTATACAGAATAAGCAGACTARTATTCTGTCACTTTATATTGCTCAATTGGTTATTGTCCTTAGAGATTAGATGCTGGGTGTTATCAGTTAGATGGCACTAAACTTCTGTAGACCAAATGATGGGATTTTGTTACAAAAGCATTGTCCCATTTTAGAGAAAGGTTTGCATTAACAAATTCCATTTTAATAAATTATTCTGTTCAGCTTGCCTTGTCACTTATACTATCATAAGATTCTGCCCTTAATATTAAAATGTAAGCACAGATTTCGCCTCCCAAGACTAAGGCTGAATGTATAAAAAGACTTACAGTGAAGCTAAGAAATCTCTTGTCTGGAACAAGATTTTTTTTTTCTCTGAAAATAAGAAGAAMTAAATATCCATGCAGAAAGTGTTGTGGAGAGGAGGAAATTCTATTGTAGATTGTTCTTCCTCCTTGTTAGAAAAAGAAGTCTTGACTTAATATGTGGTCTGTTTCCAGACTACTGGCATCTTTCACAAACATAGGCTGGTTGGCTTAAGAACAGATAGCACAGTTTGTGTAGCCAAAGATAGTCGTCATGATGCACTTATTAATGAGTACACGTATCTCTGAACATCAAACGCTGTGCTGTTCTCAGAGAGGCTCTTTCCTATCCCTGCTCCTTTTTTATTTATTTTTTAAACCCTTCTACCATTTTCCATCGAAGCTCCATGGTAGAAAACAGAACGAGAAGGGACCTGGGAAAAGAAAAGCTGTCTCATTCATCCCACCTCCCCAGGTCAGGAACGGCTCTGTGCCTGTCACTCCTGACAGATGTTTGCCTAACCGGCTCTTAAAAAACTCCAGTGATGGCTCTGACAGCCTCCTTAGGCAATCTATTCCAGTGCTTTGCTCTACCTATCATTAAGAAGGGTTTCCTGATATCTAACCTGCAATTAAAGACTATAATTTCTTGTGTAACCCATCATCATACTGACCTCCCAGTCATGCTTGCTCCACCAAGTTGACTGTAGTTTCCATTGATAGATCTTCTTTGCTGGCAATACTGCTTGGGTAAAGTGCTCTCTTTTGCCAAAAGTACCTGGGGCAGTGCGAGTGCCTTGGTTTTGCTGGCTGTCCAGCATGGCATCTCGCAGCCAGGGGGTAGCTAGCTTTCCCTGTCAGGGCTSATGCAGCTGACAGGGAGAAGGCTGCCTGCCACAACAGGCTATTGAATTAGGAGCTTCAGTAAATCCCAGGAGAGGCAGTGCCACAGTAAAGTTGCAGCAGTTTTGTGCTGATAAAACTAACAGTGCTCACCATGGTCCCAGGCCTCAGATTAGGAACTGAAGCTTTTTTTTTTCTGGAACAAAATATGCCAGAAGTCATATCATATATTGCATTTGTGCAATCAATCATGTATAACACTTTGGACATACATTTTTTGATGAGAGTGTTTCTGTAACAATTTTAGCAGTTTAAAAACGTTTWAAAAATCAGAGAGATCACAGATTTGGTTTTGCTTTTTCAGCTGCTTCCCTTTAAACAATAGCATGTGAACTGCATCCCACRGCAATCAGGCCAGATTCAGCGCCAACGTGCTGCGAATGAGGTAGAGATGCTGGAGAGAAGAGTGAGAGTTTGGCCACTGATACTGCCAGCCTGTGCAGAGACATAGAGAGCGTTATGCGCTCTACGGCTCCATGAATAACAATAAAATGGACTTGCTTCCGCAGTTTTGTCAGCCTGGCTGCTGAGGTGACTGCTCAGTGGCGCGCAGCACTGATGCAGAGGGAGTCAGTGATAGGCATAAGAAACATTAAAGTGACAAGATGAACTCTGAGCCACTTTTCTAATGCACTTATAACAGTGTTGAACTTCATAAGAGCATTTCCTTCTGCAAATTCTTTACAATTGGAAGATAGTAGTAGTGAATTAATGCAACTGGGACAGTAGCCCTGTCTGCTGAGAATAGGTATTTTTTACAATGAAAACTAGCTAGCTAAGCTAGGCATACTTTTATTGCCTAAGTAAATGGTAGTGATACACAGCTAAACTGTTTTTGAGACTAGGTATCCATAGATTTTTTCCTCAAGGAATTTTGGGTGATATCCAAAGTTAAATAAAACAAGATTTGAATAAGTAGGATATGAGTGCATTGCTGTCAGCAGGGGCGAATAACCTTTGTTTAACTAGCAATTTTGGTAATAGCTCAAGGTCAGTGGGGTCGGTCTCTCTCTTTTTTTAGACACATGCCCTACGAACACCCTGATATCCATTTCATTTTATAAGGTGTGTGCCTGCACCGAGATAATGCCACAAGGACCACGGGCAGGCTAGAATGAGCAAACTGCAGGATAGCTACAACAGTGCCAGGATGCAATGTCATGAGTTCGGTGGTCCATTCAGAGCCCTATATAATGTCTGTAATCTGCAGAATATCTCGCTTGCCCCCTGTCACCTGGCTCTGCTAAGGTTTTTTCTTTCTTCGTTACCGGTTTTGCTGGAGCAGAACACTGAGGGGAAGGCTACTGATTCAATCAGTCCTGTGCCATACTGAGCTGACAGGTCCATTTCTATTTGTGCAAGGCATTTTTAAGGCTTTCATCCCCTAGCTGAGTTCTAGATTCCTCAGAGGAACTTTAGCAAGTTCCTTCTTCCTTCACTTAGGGAGAGGGAAGGAGAAGAAAGGACAACATTTGTTTTCAAAGAGAGAAAAGTTTACAAACTATTTCGGATCAAATTTGGACAAACTTTATATTCCACGCAGCATGATGGGTATATTTATTGTGTGATAGAGGTTTCAGTTTCAAACTAATAATTACAGGAATACAGCAAATTTAAACCATAGTCAATATAAAAGTAATTTCAGGTGTTCTAGAATGCCCTGCCCCTTCTTTGTGGTTTGAAGGAAAAATTCTAAACATTTTCCACCCTGCAGCTATTGAGGGCAGGAAAAGAAAATACACATAAGCTGCCATAAAATGTACATCATAAACTACTTTTCCACTTCCTGCTACTTGTAATAATAATGAATTGTAGGTASTACTTGAAACATACTGTCAGAAAAGCTTTGCACTTTTAAAAATCGTGATGATCTCTGTCAGGCGAAGTTCGTTAACTCCACCAGGCCGACAAGCAGGGGCCCAAGTCAAAGCCCAGTTGAGTCAAGGGGCTTCAGACAAGGCCTAACTCCTCTGGGTTTTCCTAAAAATCACCGGCACTGTTAACATGCTGTTCCCCTTTCCCACCCTTCCTCTGCAAGGAGAGGCAGAAGCTTATTTGAAGACAAACAACAAGTCGTAGAATGTGCAAGGTGTAAATATCTTTCATAAATGCCAGCGCTGAAAAAGTCGCCGAGCCTGGAGTGTGACACATGAAAATAGACAGTTCACACCACGTTAAGGAGGAACAACGTGTAAGCGCTGTCATAGCCGCAGAGACGTGCGCGCACCGCCGCAGCCCCGCGCCGCCCGGGCACCGCACCAGGCAGCGCTCGGCGGCTCCCCGCGCCGCAGACGTGCGCTTCAGCTGGACGGGGGGGAATCGGGACTACCTGCCCCTCGCTGTGCCGCTTCCCCGGGCTCCCCGACTCCCCCTCGCCCCCCTCCCCCTTCCTCTCCTCTGCTTCATTGGGGCTTATTTAAATATGTTGGCCAGGAGCCAGGATCTCATCATTTTAATGCAGTGTAAAATGGAATGTGCATAATTATATGCAAGCCATATGTGAGGGAGACAGCTCAGCTGTGAATTTCGGGAGGCTGAGCGAGGGAGAGAGTGAACAGTCAGGGATCAGATGAGATAGAGCGGAACAGAGTGCAAGTGTCACCCAAATGAACAGTGTAATGAGTGTGTTGCTGACACTCCTCCTTTCACCTACTTTTCCCTTTTGCTTTAACTCTAAACCAGAAAGTGTTGTAGATTAGAAGGAAAATACTATATGCAAGCAGTATGGCTAATGGGCTCTGTTAATGTCTCCATTTAAACTTCAGCTTTCTTAATTAACAGTGTAGTTCCAAATAACCAGTAACTTTTAATGCATCTTTGTAATTAAATATTTTTACCACATTTGATTGAAGAATCGTTGTTCTTGCTAGATGATTGCTCCTTTCAAATCTTCACTTAAACGTGGAGGGGGAATCCATTTATATATAGTAGTATTACATGTAAGTTATGAGTATGAAAACTTATTTATTTTTTTTGGCCTTGCTGTTAAAATGAAAATACAAGTAYATTATCTAGGGATTGCTTAAGCATGTCAAAAAGTTTAAAAGAGTACGTGTGTAATGTAATCCTGAAAAATGCAATGAAGTAAATTGAAACCCTGAAGTACTCAGTTTCCAGCTCAAATATTTCATTTTGGTTTTGTCTCTTGTTGTTCTAATTATTACACTGCAATGAATTTGCATGTTCAACCTAAGCTATGTAAGAAAACAGCATCCCAAGTTCTCATATCTAAAAGGTGTACTGCGTATTTAAACAAACTTTTTAATAATGTTGTATTTTGGGATTCCCGTCTGTTTTAATGATCTGAGCTGTTATGCTTTTAGCTATTTTTTTCCTTCCATTATTTGTAAGTCCCTAAATAGGCCATTATATTTCCCTTCAGGCTAGAGATGAAGATGGACATGCTGAAAATTTTCCCCAGCAGCACTATGCTAAGGAAACTCCAAGACTTGCCTTCAAGAATAACTGCGAACTACTTGTAAGAATAACATACTTACAACAAGTCTAGATTGTTACTTTAGCACAGTGAAAAACGTTTTTTTTTTTTTTTTTTTTAAAAGGCTTTTGTTCATTATGACATACATTATGAAATATTATAGTATTTTTTTTTCCTGTGTAGAGTTCTAATGCTAGTTCTGGTATTAGTGAACAGTTTAAGATCTCAAATTGTTTGAAAATCTTTTATATTTGATTATAGAACATGAATGGCCTTGTCTTACTATCTTGTCTTGTACAGTAAATCAGAAAAAGCCATTTAGGGAGTGGCTGATAAAGCACGAAAAACCCCTATCCACGTCCAAAGTGCCCCAAAGGACAAAAACCACTCTCCCTTCCACATTTTAGCTTTACATTGTTTTCGGACAACATTGCTGTATTTTGTTCTGCTAGGAGACACAGCAGAGCGGACACGCAGTACTCCCTTTAGAATTCAGCTATTCCTCTACTTTCGAGCTAACGGCAGACAGGCGCTTTTTCCTCTTCTCTTCTGTGGGGAAAGAGTGAAAGCCAGGAAAGCACTGACAGGGAGCCTGGAATGTTTACAAGCCGTAAGAGAGATGATATCAGCTGTGAAAGGATCTCTGTTCCAAGGCAGGGTTAATTTGCTSTTCATTTTAGCATTTGCAGCTAGGCAAGATTAAAAGCAAGCAGGAATGCCTATTGTATTTCTATTAAATGAATCTRTTGGGACCTAATGTTCTCGATTAGCTTGCGAAAATGATTGCTCCACAATGAATTTTTCTATTTACCTAAAGTAAACAGAGAATGAATTGTAATGTATTTAAAAGAGATTCACACATTTCTTTGGAAAATGGAGTTTCAGATGAATTGGTAGATCTCTCCCTCACATTTGCTTTTCTCTTGGCCGTATTTAAGTAAAATGTATCATTTGGCTAAATGGAAATATTTGTGGAGAATCGGAACACTCAGTTATATTTCGAAACAACTTACAACACTTTTTTCTAATTATAAATATRTAAGAGGGGGGCAGCAGCGGTGAAACAAGCTGCATTTCCTCTGCACTAAAAACTGTGCCTGCCACCCCCATAGAAGACAAGGGGCTTCRCTCAGTCGTCGTCTCCCCGGCCCAACATCTAGTGAAGTCACGCCGCTGAACTGATGCTAGAGAGTACGGAAACTGGCCCCTGAGATTTGTGCCATGACGGGCGTTTAAGAGAGAGACCCAGACTCTGCAGTCCGAGTGGGATGTGCTTGGCATAGGGCAAGGGAATAAGAAATGCAGCTGGCTTTTTGTCACATCTGTGTTCTCTGCAGAACTTAGGGCCAGTCCGGGACCATCATTAACTGCAGCAGTGCAGAGCCAAGGRGGCACTTCCAGCTCCTACAACTAGCCAGAATATAGAGCATTTTGGCCATACTACACTGCTGGCCCACAGGCTTACGCATCACCCAGGGGTTAGGTAATTATAATATTTTTAGGGCATTTAGAACTACACGTCACCCAGAAGGGTTGGTTCATTCCCAGYGCAATTCTGTCAAACAAAAAGTAATTTCAGCCCTAAGAACTGATCTTACTTCCTCTTAAATCACTTGCAAAGTTCCTGTTGATTTTGAGGGCAGCAGGGTTAGATCCTGAGGGGAAGAAACTAAATAAACACATACAGCAATTCCCCTGTGTAGTCACAATTATTGTGCCAAATAAGAGAAGCTCTTTTTTCAAGGCTATGCACAATTACTGTACCGCGGGTCAGATCATGTCTGATAAACCATCACAACACACCCAAGATCCCCCCTGAGGTCAGCAGAACTTCTAAGTATTGGAGGAGTTCAGGACTAGAGTCTAGAGACAACACAATGACATGTACATAAAATAAGTAAGCTATTGTTTCCATTGAAAATCTGTTTTATTTGAAGTACAAGAAATCAATGGACCAATTAATTCCCTTTGTACTATTAAAATCAAGCATTTTTTAATGCCCTGTTAATTATTGTTCTACTCAATATGCATTTAAGTTACTGTTTTATTTTATCACTTCTATACCTGGCAAAAGCTCAAGTCATCCAAGTTAGTCTTTCATGTGCTTTTTTGGACAAGTTTCAGTTCTTATTTAAGGAAGTAATAAAAATAATTTGTCATAGTTTTATTTTTCCTATGCTATTGGAAACAAAATTGGCAGGGATGGAGTCTGTGCTTAATTTGTATTTGAAAAAAAAAGTAGTCAAATTATGAATATATACCTCTGCTATTTTTAAAGATGTATTTTCGTAACTTTCTGTGAAAATTCTATGCTGACTTGGCCTTGGTTGATGGGGGAACTAGTGTTATTATTTGTCTAAGATGCTATGTGTTTCACAGATAGGTACTGTTTTTCCATCTAAATTTTCACATTTTCAGAAACAAAGCTGTATTAAAATGTGCTTGAGAGTAAAGTGAATTTCACAGGAAGTGGTCAGTAAGACAGCATTTTTATCCTAAATGCTAGCTGATATTTCTATATTTGTGCCAGCAGTTGTCTCCTTGGAAGGGAAGAGGGACGAAAAAATATGAAAAAGAGTGGGGACTGCATCTTCCTGAATTTTTTTTTTCCCAAAGGAAAACATATACCCAGACAGTAACAGAGCAAGGCAGATGTTGGTTTCTTGCTTTCTAAAAAGGAGTGAAAAGTTAAGATTTTTAAACGAAAGAGAAACCCAAACTTGTTTATTCTTTTGAGAATCAGGAAATCCTTGGAGTTTTCTTAGTGCAGTTTAGAGTCAGTTCTATAATAGCCTGTCAAGTGGAATTGGAAGCTGAGGCTCAGAAGTGCTTTCTTAGCTTTAGGGTTCAGCTGCCATTTTCCAGTATGGTCTGTTCCAGCAAGCACAGCCTCCTCTGTTTGGGAAATGCTTGTGCTCCGAGGGTGCTGCCAGGCGGGATCCAGGGGCTCGGGYGCTGATGGGTCTGCATGCAAGTGCTCTCCCACGAGAGCAGCAGTACAYGGGCTGAATGTTAATATCCGAGGTCACAGGCACTCACTGAAAGCTTTAACTCCTAAGTACTTGGAGAGATTTGGAAGCCCAGTAACCTCTACTATCACAAATTGYGTCCTTTCCTCATTGCTTATTGCTCGGAAGAGGAGATGTTTTGGTTAGTGAGGTACAACTCAGCTATTTTTTTAAGGGATCTTGAAAGGAAATAATAAGAAGAAAGAGTTATAATTTAGGCAAAATAAATCCACAAGTGCTTATGGTAGTTCTGTGCATTAAGAAAAGCAGTGACAATTAAAGATTCTGGTTGATACAGAAAGCAATTTTGCAGTTAAGGGATTAGGCTAGGGTATTCATTTCCCACTTTAAATCCAAATATGTTATATGTCATGCCATTTATTGTAGAGCACAGAAAACAGAGTGGTTAAGAAAGCTTTTAGTCAATGAGGTTATAGAATTTTCCTTGTGAACTTTTCAGTCATTTTGAGAATCATGTTTTTTTAAGGTTAGCTGCCCATGATAAATACTGGGAACTACATAATACAAATTTCTTTTTAAAGAGCCTGGCCAGCATGGTGGCTTGGCCAGCTGCACGCTCTACTATCATGGGCCCTGCCTCAGGATTTTAATTTCTTATTCCATCAATGACTGGAAGCTTTTCTTTTAGGCACATCTCTTTGTTTCCACAAGGAAGAGGCAGAATTTAGTGCTCTGGAAGCTGATTGTAAAGGAACAGTGCAGKCCAACTAATAGTGGATGTGGGGAGAGAGATGGGATTAACTGGTGAAAAAGGGTAGGCTAGAATGAAAAGGCCAGTGAAAAGCCCGCAGCCTCTGCTCTAGCCAGCTGAAATTCCTGAGCCATTGCCTAGAGAAAGGGAAAATCCATCTGGCACCTACCCAGGTTAGTCAGGGAAGGAAGAGCCATGCTTGGATGCCTTTTAACAAAAGTAGGAAAGAAAAAACCAACAATTTGTCCTCCCCCCGCAAGTTGCCCAGAATATTGAGTCAAGGTTTTAGATTGGTGTGCTGCTGTATGAGCAAAGGAGAGTTTGATGGGTTAAGGAAATTAAACGCCAGGTTGCTTTCCAGATCATTTGTTTATGGAGATGATATGAGTACCTCCCACTGCTGTGGGATTATATGTAAAGCACACAAATAAGCAAACAAAATATAAACACCCTGAAAAAAAAAATTCAGTTCCAGTCCCACCCCTAGCTGTGATCCATAGTTTTCCTGCATTAAAGTCATGATCTTATTCTCTTTGAAATCAAAAGTCTGCTCCTTTTAGTTCTGCTTTGGGAGGATAAATTCATGACTCCAGTATGCAGTGAATTAGAAGATAAACTTGATGTTTGGAAGTTGTTACATAAAAGACACAAAATAAAACACATTTGTTACTGGATTTAACGCAAAATTCACCTACAGCCAGTTATCTTTAACCACTAACAAAAAGCGGAAAAGAAAGCTTTAAAAACACATCCAAAATAAATACAAGTGAAACATGAAATGCAAAACATTATCCTGTGAGCAAGAGGCCTTTTTGGAGGCTATGACAAGGCTAACACAAGCTAGAGCTAGAGCTGATGCTTAGCTTTAATTCATGCCATTTTGCTCCGCTGCAGCAGCACTAGAGGCAGGGTCAGCAAATGTGACATACGTGTGGCATCTAGACATTGCAGCAAGAACGAAGAATACAGGCAGATTGACTTCAGCTTTACACTACTGAAAAGTTGAAAAGATTTAAAACTTAAAAGACTGCTTTTAAAAAGGCACTAGGAATATCTGTGATAGATGAGTCCCGTATCCTCTGTAGTCCATAATCAAGTTAAATGTCAATATGCATATTGACATTTTTTGGAGGCCAGGAGAGTTTTTTTTCCACAAAGCAAGGTTTAGATTTTTTTTTTCCAGTTTTCTGACCTAATTCCTGGGCTCCAGTGTCAAGCAAAACTGCTACTGCTTCAGGGTTAAAGGGAAATAACGGGTCAGTGCACTTGCAGCCATGGTGCCCCCAAAGGAGGACTGGATGAGAGGGAGACGGCTTTGTTCCTCCTCTCTCCTGCCTCTCCCGCTTTGCGCTCCCCACGCTCGCCTCCTGCTCCTCTTACTCCTACTGGAGAGAAGAGAAAAAGCAGAGACCCCTTCCCTTTGCAACTCTCTGCTGGCTTCTCCTTCACACTTTTAGGCTCAAACCAGCAGAGGGAGAGGGAGAGCATTTCCTCAGCCCCGTCCTGGGGTGCGTGACGCACAGCCCTTTCCACCAGGAAATCCGAATGGGACTGTGAACAGCGGCTCTGACGGCTGTCGGGCCTTATCTAGCCTGGAAGGCATGGCCCCACCATGGGGGCAAAAGGCAACCTCATTGCCGTGGGGTGACGGGAGGGGAGAGGGGGCAAGAGCTGCCGCAGCCCATGGGGCTCCAGCTTGCAGAGCAAGCAGGCTCCAGGCCTGCTAGAGTTAAAACCTCCATGGCTGCGCCTGCTGCTGTGCGATGGCGCTCGTGGTTTGCTGGGCCTGACTGCTGGTGCTATTTTTCCGAGGCTTATCAGTACTTTTCCTCAGTTTCTTGCTCAGTTTGCCACYGTGGGCTGAGCAAGCGATCCCGCTCCATCGGCCGCGCCGGAGCGTAYGCTGCGATTCCAGCAAACGGCTGTTGGAAAGCCACAAGAGTTGTCGGGGAGCCCTCCACCGGTTTGAGGCACAGAGGGGACTCTCAGGATTGCAGTTATGGCTCTGGAACAAAAATATTGGGGAAAGCAATTGCAGCGGAGAATTGATACTGGTGTTCTTAAAACCTCAGTAATCTTGGCCACATGAAATTTAACCTTTCTTGTGACTGAAATAACAGTGGAGCTTAGGTCATATCATAGACTAATGGCCTGTAACATTTCATTTTCAAGAACCAAATTGTTCATGAGTTATAGCAGAATATTAAGAAAACCCTTCCCCAAACCCCACAGAAAACTTGTGCTCTGTTTCTTCTCAAGCAAGGGGAACAAACCAGGCAAAATAATTGTCAAGGATTTTTTGGTTTTTAATTGCCCCCAGGCTGAATTAAGGGCTATGCCCTGATCACACTGCACGTGCTCCTGGAGGCTGCTCCAGCACCCAGGAGCAGGGCGACYGCGCAGAGAAAAGACAGCGCGGGGCTCGCGGGCAGCCCCGAGGGAGAGGGCAGCTCCGACCCCCGTTAGGGGCTCGCGGCCCGGCCACGAGGCAGACKCGCAGGTGGACGGCTGCAGCGCCGCGGCCGCGCGCTCACGCACAGCCAGCCCTGCTCCTGCCGCGCCGCGAGCTGCACGTCACCCAGAGGTAGCCTGTCCCCAGGAAAGGGGGGGCTGCACGCCCGCCTACACGGATCTAGCTAGTATTTTACAACAAATGTGTCTGCCGTCTCGCCTGGCACAGGCTGCATCCCTCTTACCCTGCTTTTTATTATGTGTTTTTCTGCTCCGYGATGGAAGTGAGGGCAGTTGCTTTTGTCAGGGCAGCACCAGGTCGGACTGGGGAGATTTCCATTCTCTTCCCCGGGGCGACAAGAAACCTTCGCTGGGTCTGGAGAGAAAAACCTCCGACCTCCAGTCCTTCTGCCCCCTTCCGCCATCACGCACCAGGTGCACCCAGCCCCCTGGGCTGTGTAAAACAGCGGCAGCATGTTTCGTCTGTGCTGGGGAGCTGAAGAGGTTTGTGTTTTGGCGTAACTCCCCSCAGGGTTAGGACTCCAGACCTGTCTGATCCAAAGCCTGGTGAAATCAATAGGATCCCTTCCGTTAACTATACAGGAGCCCCAAAYGGCACCCTGTATTCTGTAGACAAGAAAAGACAAACTGCCTTCTTGGAGACATCTTCCCCCTCCCTGACCAAAAATTGCTGTAGGCCAGCTAACCGATAAATTAAAAGTGTAGCAAACRTGATCTTTATTAATAATATTTAAGCTGAAGGCTGCCGTCAGAGACCAGCTGTAGGGACTTAGGGAAAATATCACCCTGACAGACAGGATAGCAAGTCCGAGATAGCAGCTTTACTGGAAATAAGATCTAAACCTCATTTCTTTTATGCTGGGCGTGAGTGAGCGCAGCCGCGACCTGCAGCAGTAGGCAGTGCGAGGGCCTCCCAGGCGCCCGCTGAGGGAGGCCCCGGCAGCAGCGGCGCCGCGCAGGGCATTTCCCGGGGCATTTTGCTGAGGCTCTTGTGGGTCATTAGGAACTGCTTTCTCTTCAAGAGAGACAGCGGCACCCGAGGAGAGCACCGGGRCTGAAGGCTGGAAGGACTTGCCTGTCGCCCTCTACCCGGGGACAAGCAATTGGCTGTGTCACGTCCCAGCGACCCATGCACTAAAAGGTGCAAAATCCCAGCTAGCACGTGGCCGGGGGGAAGCGGAGGAAGAAGGGAAGAGGGACAAGGATAAAAGGAGCGGAGTCCCCCGCAGCCCGGGGCGTGGATTCCAGCAAGAAGCAGGCGGGTGCCCTTAGCAGCTCCACGTAACCCGCGCTGTTTTTGGCCTCGCGGACCTAGCCAGGGAGCACAATTTGGGAGTTTAAAGAGGCAGAAGAAGAGGCGCCGCYGCGAGGAGGCCTAGCGACCCGGGAGGAGGCGGCAGACCCGAGCAAGGCCGTCTCTGCCGCCGGGAGGTGCTGGGCCTCCCGGRGCCGGGAGCAAACGGCCTCCCCTCCCCAGCAGCGCTCTCCTCCTGCGCGCCAGAAAGAGCCGGCAACTTCGCCCCAGTGCCTCGAGGTTACCGCTTTCTTTCATACCGACGCAGCAGCATAATTTTAGGATGTGACACTTGACGCTGTACGTTGAGAGCTCAGGCTTTTCTTTCCTCCGGAGGAGTCGTCTTGTCTAGGTTTTAACATTGCCGCTATTATTATTTCAAAATAGGAGCAAAGTGTGTTTGTTAAAAAGGAAAATAATTAAAATCCCATTACAGCTCCCAATTCTGTCACCTTTCTTCCCAGAAGGCGCATTAAAATTTTCATTAATAAATGTGCAATTACTGTTGACCTCTGAATAATTTTTACAACCTTAATTTCTCTTCGCCACTATGCTGTGTTGTATTATTCTATTTTTACTCTTTGCTTTCCTCATTTGGTCTGTTTACCGAAGTTATGATTTTCAGATTAAACATGTTCTCATTGAAAAATTGCTTTTCAAATGGTTTTTATAAAATAACAATATTTTTATTGAATAGGAATGTAAATGATTAAAAAGTTAAGAAACTGCTGAAAATGCATTTTTAGCAGCCTGTGTTTTAATAATTATTTCAATACATTTTTAAGTAAAAATGCACAAAAATATTTTCAGTCCCTTTCCTGCCCTCCCACACACATTCAAGACCTCAATAAAACTAAAAAAAAAAAAAAAAAAAAGGCGGTTTTGTACCCCTTGGAAAAAAAAATAAAACAGTTGTGAATCCTGACTTTTCTTCATGAAACTGGCATTCAGAACCAATCTAAATAAAATTCAGACAATTTTTATAGAATGTTAAAGAATAAAGATATGCTTTGTTCCAAAGGAAGTTAAGCATGGTGAAATAATATTCATCTGATTTCCTTCCACATAAATTGGACATACAATTTCCACAGTCATCACCCAGAGCCATACATATTTTCTTATTGGAGTATTTTCGGGAGAGGCAGGTGACTGCAGAGCAAATACCAAGTGGGCACCCAGACGGATGCCTTTGAGACTCCCTCGCCCCATGTCCCGCTGGGAGCCTTTGGCGCTTCGCTAGTGGAAGCACTGGAGTCAGCCTGGAAGACAGGCTTTAGGTCTTGGGCTCTCAGGCCCTCTTGTACATTTTACCCTAGCTCTCACTAACGTGGGATATTAATTAGAATGGTTTTGGTCAGGCCTGAAAAGATACCTGCTTAGATCAGTGTGAGTTTCGGTAATGGTGGAGTTGAGTTATAACCCGTATTGATGAATAGGTTGTCTTACCAGTTAAAAAAGAAAAAAAAAAGAGTTTGRAATGATATTGCTTTGACACCATTAAAGCAAAAATCTGACGTACTGTATAAGAGAACGGGATTTTGAAAATGGGGAGCCCATACAATTTTTATTTCTCAGAATTAAAATGGGGCTTGTGGCAAGAAGAGCTGAAAAAAGTCTGGAAACGATTCAGCTAAACTACAGGGATGCTTGGAAGCACTCTGGAATATTGAGCTCAAAGACTTATGCCTTTGGAAATCCTTGTGATTACATAGAGCTTCCAGGAATGACATCCCAACAAGGCAGATTAACTTTACATTGAAGGTGCACCAAAGAAAATCTATCTGCAAGGAGGGTGTTTCTCCCTGCTTACTGCTTTCTGTATCAGATACTATTTTTTCATCTGAGTAGTGACATGAATTATATTGCTTTTGGAATGGGAAAAAATGCAAAATATAAATCCTGTATTTTATTATAGAAGATAATACCGATAATTATTTAAAATTTAATGAATTTCAGTTCTCACTTAATTGTTTTTGAGTAGTTAACTTATTAAAAAGAAGCAAGGACATATTCATTTAATGAGCAGCAGAAGCCTTGGCCTAGCATCTGCCTACATTCCCTTTTCAATTAATCAATTATAGTCCAATGGTGTGTAATTACACATTAAGAAAGTTATTGGATATCTCAGCATGGCTGTCCCAGGGGGCTCATGAATACACTAATATAACACACCTGTAATGACCTGTTCTGAGATCTGCAAATTGCTCCCATTTCTCTCTCTCTCGCTCGCTCTCTCTCTCTTTGCTAAATGAAGATGAGAGCAATTACCATTAACTTTTTGAGTCACATCTAGTCAATGAGAGAGAAAAAAGATCCCTACCAGCATTCATAATAAATCTGCCTTTTGGTACAGAGTATTTTAATAGCAMCAGGCATCAAGCTGAAAGGCAGTAAACAAGTATTTGGATCCCAGGGAGTTCTGGGGGAGCCAAGGCTGATCTGAATTGGGTCCGGTCTTTGCCTTTCTCTCTCTGTAGATGAGAGAAACAGGCAAGCAGGAAAACGTTGTCAAATCACATCCAGGCATAATTTGCCTGGCTTGGTTCAAATCAAACCAAACTCTGGAACTGATCCCTATGCAGTGGCTCTAAGTCTTTGCATAGCAACTAAGCCATGTTGCTGTTGTATTGCTTTCTTTTTTTTTTCAAACACTAGCAAGAACAAAATTTACTATGTAATGGCACAAAGGCTTTGGTTGTGTGAGAGGATACGTTCACCAATGCTCTTTTATTAATGTGTAACAAATRAAACCAAGGAGAGACTCTTAATCTGCATAATGAAGTCTGACAGATTCTAAATTGGTGATTCAGTCAACTAAAGGGTCCAAAAATGTTCTGTGAAAGTGAGGTTTTGATGGCTCCGTAAGTCAAACGGGATGATATCTGTCAACATTTTTATAAATGTTGTCTTGCACAGTGCGATTTTGATGTGCTGTTGTCTCTCTCTGGGAAAGTGTCTGTTTCCCTATGTGAAGCTTTCTTGTTAATGCTGGCTTTTGTTTTTAGATTGGGGTCTTTCAGGTGGGTGTACATGCAGATTAACATGCAGCAATATCCTGCACACATTCTCTCCAGGCAAACAGAGTTTTGCTGTACCCCTTGCACCAAACTGGCATAAACAACTTCAGTGAAACCTTCATCACACTGGAGTTTACTTCTCTTTTTAAGGACCATTTTAAGGTCCTTTTAAGGCCTTTAAAAATTCCTTTTAATGAATGTTAAGGTCATATTAAGGACTTTTTATGGTGTCGTTATGCTAGGTACACCCTAACAATAATATTCCTGTGGGATTCAGGTGGTTGAATGTTGTTCTCAGTTACAGTTAAGAAAATAAGTGTTTCAGTTTGAGCTTCAGCTGGGTCCAGGTTTAACTCTGTTATTTACATGTGTCACATTTCTTTCCTGTTCYTCAGTATCCTTTGACTTTTGATGCGATTCACTTTCCTAGCTGTAGTACCTAAATGTTCGACATCTGGGCTAATCTCTCGGTCTAGGTCTCCTTGACAGCCAGTATAGGAAGACAAGCCCTTCTAGAGTGTGATTTACTTGGGATGATTTGGTGCTGATTTAGGATAGGTTGACCCACCTCCTTGAGGTGCCTATAGCTTTCCATTGAGTCATATTCCATATGACACTTAACTTTTAGACAGCTACAGTCAGCAGTTGAGCAGCATATTTCRGCATGTGTCTAACTTTGAGCTCGTCTGTAGATCCATTCATTGCAAGCAGAGGGAATGCTGATATGCTTAAATTTAGGTAGCTGCTGACCTTGTGCTTAGATGTCTGATCTCCAGGTTCAAAATGAGAATGCTGTTATTTAATCACTTTTGCATGCAATTTGAGATTGAGATTAAAATGTTAGAAGTGCAAAGAGATATCTATTATTTAATGTTGTGTAATACTTCATATAGCTAACAACAGGGCCCTTGGTATTTGCAGAGAAGTTCATTTATTATGAATTATTGTCTGGCACAATAGTTGAAAACAGGTTCCTAGGTTTACCTTTAGGTATTTAAAAACAATTTGACAGTGTAGGCAATGCATAGTAACTAAAGCAAGCGGTGCAGTCAATGCAGATCCCATGAAGTGATCAAATTGTACATGTCTATTGTGTTCTCAAATTCTGCTCAATGCACAGCTTTATTTATGCTTAGGAACAAAATTAAATTCTGTGCTTGGTTTTTTGATCAGTGCCTGAATGATCAATTAAAAATGTTTAAATAAGGAAAGGAGCATATTTTGATATAGAGCTTTAATATACAATACAATATACCATTGACAGGCTAGTTAAATATGGGTCCTCAAAAACCTGTCAATTGGCTCTTAAGTTGTGTATTTTTTGTGTGTCTGACGGGAGGGAGGCTGGTATTTCATTTGGCTGCAAAACTTTGTTTCTAGCTGTATTCCCTGCAAGAGGCTGTAACTTTGCACATCAGTTACCCAATTGAGCAACAGGCTCTGTATTATACTAATACTTTTTATTATGAGGAATAAACAAGCTTCTTCTAGACAGTCAGAAGAATAATTGACCACCTGTGCCTAGTCCTGAATGTACATTACTGCACATACCACTGAAATTAATGTCTCTTTAGTCAAGAGGGGAAAACAGTAATTTTCTGGGAGATTTTTTTTGTTTATTTCACCATGGTTCCCACACCTGATACATTTTCACTTTTTAACAACCTGGATTCTCGACTGCCAAGGGAACAAGCACTTGGTGCTTACTCAATTACTGACCCTCTCTGTGCCTTTAGGATACCAATAGCAGCTTCATCGTTTGTTAAACACATTAAACAAAGAGCCAGATTCTTGTTTGAACCTGAGATGCCTTTACTCCACTCTGGCAATAGAAAGAAATCTCAGAGGTGGTGGTGCATGTAATGTGCTTGCAAGGCCCCTTTCTGCTGCCAGAGTGGTGTAAAGGAGCCTCCAAGCTGATGAGAATCTGACCCAAACATAGTTTTATGTAAGGCCAGAAGATAGGATTAGGACATTGTGCAGGTGTATCTCATTACAGCTGGCCCAGCACCAAGTGTTGAGGGGTGAAAGATGCTGGAAACAAAAATACTAAAGAGCTATTAGATTGACTCAGTATGGAGAATGGTAAATGCTTCTCTTATCTGTTATTTTGCCCTCACTTTCCATCTCCGGGACTGCGTCTTATATAAAACTCCAGATCCTTTAGGATCTGTTGTTTAAATTGGAAGCAGTGCATGTCCATGAGAAAAAGCAAGGAGGTGAGATTCCCAGAGGTGCATGCGCATGCAGCATGCAGTTTTCCTGTCAGAGCACATGCCCAGGGAAGGATCTGCATGTGTGACATGTGCACACACATTTTTCCAGGCACAGGGGTTGTAAAAGACCTCGAAAATATGTCCAGTTTTATCTTATGCATGTCTTACCTCCTTTCTGGGACATTGCAGTAGGCTGCATTGAGCAAATGCTTTTCTCCAGAGGGTTCGCTCATGAGTATTGCCATAGGGCTATGTGCTCTCATCTTTCTTATTCACCATGCAGAGTTCATTTAATGAGGGGATGTAGCTGACRTGTGTGCCCAGTCCTGTAGTCCAGCTTTATGTCTCTTTTTTTTTTTCCTTCAGCCACAAACTAGAGCTGAAAGTCACCCCCAGTAGGTAGGCACAGCTGAGGCCTGTGTGACTACAAGCTGCCCAAAGTTCAAACTAGATTAGCCTGAGATTACTGGTCAGTGAAAGGAAATAACCAGAGGGCCAAAGTCCTTCCCTGACACCTAGCAGAAGTCTGAGCTGTCTTAAGTAACTGTGTAGCAGCAGTGACAGAAGTGGTGGCTTCTTTCTGCCCAGGAGTCCAGAGCTTTTTTCTTGGTTGTAACCCTAGTGAGATGTGTCCATTTGTTGCCCTCAAGCTGCTGCCCGTTTGTGGCTCYCTCTGCGGTCTGCTGGGAGATGGGAGGCAGAGCAGACTGCAGCAGCCTGCTTAGGTTATCTGTAGTATCTTGCTTGTGTACTTGGAAAACAGACTGTGCTTGTCTCCCTCAAATTTACTATAACCCCACCAGTGTTTTTCTGCAGCTCAGCTGAGCCTATGTTAGCACTGGGAGGAGCCATAATGTAGACTAGTCTGTATAATGTAGACTAGCCCAGTTTTTCCCCATGCTGTTAGAAAAACCTGCTGAAAGCAAATCTGATTAACAAAGTGAAGAAAATAGCTCTGCTGTAAAACTTTGAGGATTGCCATTGGGACAGGTACATTGCAAGCAGAGGTGGAAATGCATTTTTAAGTTTTGCAGACTGATAGGTTATGCAGTGCGCTATCTCTGTTGGCTCTCTGCAGGTCCACCATGCTAAGCTAGCAAAATCCTGACTGGCTTGGGGAATCTGGTCTTTTATTTTCAGAATGACTTTTTCCGTGTTGTTGTGCCACCACACTGATACCGTGGTACACCACCATAGCAGGAGTGTCTTGGAGGTACTGCTTCCCTGGAGTCAAAGCTGCAATCCTGCAGCAAAATCCATCCAGATGAATGCCAGTGCTCGTGCCAGATGTACTGCAGCTGCTGCAGGCATGGGGATCTCCCAGTGCTATCAGAGTTAGATATAGAGAGGAAACTGCAAAGAGGGCAAATCTGAGATAGCTGGGACTTTGCTGATCCCTCAGGAACTCTGGGAGATCTGCTCTCTTTTAGAACAGCTATTTGAAAAGTTCCTAGATTGTGGGAGTTTGAGGGACCCTCAAGAACTTAGATTTCATATTATGTGTTTTTCTGATTGCTTCTTCTTTACTGGGTGAGATTTGCTCCCTTTCATAGCTGTAAGCACAGCATCTGTGTAGAGAAGCTTGACTTAAAGTGGTCACTCTGAACGGGGGATAGATATTTTGGCTAAATATATACAGTGAAAGCTAGAAATGGAAAAGACCTATTAGTTCCTCTAGCCAGTGCTTTGATTCTAAAGYGTACCTGCAACATGCTTTAGGCTGATGGTGGGAATAAAATTCRTTATTTTTCTGCATGTGAAGAGGAGAAGCATGAAGTATCTTGATCTGGTCTAAGAGCAACTGTCCCACAGTCTTGACTGTGTATGCCACCTTTTAGACAACCTGGCTYTTTAGTGAAGGTATTAGAAGTATTTGGAAGCTGTGCCTAGTGCCYTGCCTAGAAACATGAAAGAGAGAGAAAGARAGAATGAGAGARGAGAGGGAAAGGATACAGACTTTTGGTGAGGACAGGGAAGTGATTTCAGGKTTTTGTGACACTGTGTGAATCTTGCGTGCTTAGCATCTTCCTGAGCATGATTTACCCAGGAGGGTGGAGGAAACTGTAGCAGGCTCTAGATGGGATGAGGGGAGCAAAAACTTCCTGCAGACATGGAATCTGAGAAAATCCCGAGACAATGTGACTATTTTTAGCAAAAGTGCAAACAGTGATAGATGCCGTGGGGCTGCTGTCACTAAAATTTGGCTATAAGCAACATATTCATATTTAAACAAGCTGGCTTTGCACATTTAAATGAACAAACACTGCCTCTGCGTTTGTTTGTTTGTTGTGGAGAAGCCATCAGCTTTACTCCTTATCCCTTAACATTCGTGGTGATGTGGAGTCATGGTGATGGATCAGCTGTCTATCTAGCTTATCTATAAGGCCACAAAATGTTTATATCTTATTTGGCATGGGAGGCTGTTATCGCGCCACAATGGAAATAGGAATTTTAGTCTGCCCTTGCAAAAGTAACATCTAGTGCACAACACTGCCATTCTAGTAAGGATTGCTTGGCACAGTTTGTACAGCTAAACATATCTACTGTGAAACCTAACACTGAGATGCACATGAATAAAATCACAGAAAATCAGGAGAGCAGTGAGCATCAGAGAAGACTTTGAACTCAGGGGGCAATCCAGTGAGGATGGAGYTCCTGCGGTTTCTCTCCTGCTTAGCATGGGCCTGTGTCACCTCTGGTGCAAGCCTCTGGGTTACCAGCATTATATTTGGCCAATTATCTTATTTAGGTATCTCATATATATACAGGTCTTGAAAAGGTCAACAGCAGAGCATGGCTGGGCAGCGTTTTTTGAAGCTATAGGACTGGAAGCTTTGCTTCTAGCATCATTAGAAAATAATTGCTTGTGAATGTCCAGGGATTTGAATCTGCATGCTAGAGCTCTGAAAAGGAGGGCAGCAAAGTATAAAACGTTATTGAAACAGCCGCTGTTAGCGTTACACTTGCTGTCAGTGCTGAGTGGCAAGAGAACAGAGCACGGCAGGGGCACGGCTGCTGGATTTGGTACCTGGGTTTGGTACCTTCACGCTCAGAGCTTTTCTCTTCGAGTTTGTCCTTTTTATGCCTTTTTATGTAGTGTGAGCATACTCCTGAATCCAGCTTCCCCATACAAGCTCATATGTGTTTATCTAAAGCGGCAGTGAGGCAAATGTCTTTCCTGTGGCATTYCAGCTGGGTTGCTTTTACCTATGTGTGTCTGGCTTTGGTATTCTTCCATTTTTTCACTATTTTTGTCCCTTATCTTTGGTTTTCTGCTTCTTGCAACTTTTTCCTTAGCTTTCTCTTCCCCTTCTGAATATTTCTCTTTCTCCACTATTATCTTTCTCTCAGTTTAACTCTCTTCTTCCTCAGGTCCATGGTGAATCGCAACACATATTTTTCACATCCCACTTGTTTTCAAACTTCCTGTACTCTTTGGCTTCTTAATACTGTTACCTGTAGAAGGTCCCCTTCCCTAACTGTTGTAAGGCAGAGATGTTACTAAATCCCAGGAAAGACCTGGGATTACCTACTGCTGTTTACTGCTTAATTTCACAATATAGCCAAACTATGTGGCCTGTGACTCTGAGAGTAAGTCATGAGTTTCATGAGGAAAGATGGACATGGCATATGGTATTAGACTAATCCTTAATGAGGTGTCTGGTCCCTTCTAAGCTCTATTACATATATTCCCTGTGACCCTGCCCAAGTCACTTTATCTTTCTTTGTCTCTGCTTCCCATTCATAAAATGGGTGTAATTGCACTCCTGGAGTTCCTATGGAATTGCGAGGATAAATCYCCCCTGCTTGCTTTTCCCTTATCTCATTCCTGTTGTCTGCACTGTTGTTAGCTGGGATGAAATGCAGAATAGCCATGTCCAGTGCAAAGCTTATACTCCAACTGACTAGACCAGCCTAAAGCTAACCTTTCCTGCCTCTGCTTGCTATAGCCTAATAACTTTGGTAATGGAGAGTCAGACTTATTACCATATGCATAGCAATTTCATGTGCTTCAAGAAGTCTCCTATGCCATCTGTGAACAGCAAATAGAGAAGCTACCAAGGAAGGGTGCTCAAAAATACACAGTGGTTATATAGGCAAAAAGATAAAATGGTTCTCTGTGCTTATTCCATACAGTCCTTAACAGAAACTGTTGGGTTTTGGAAGTACCAGAAAGAAGGATGTGGAGACAAGGCAATTACCTCATTTGTGAAATATATTTAYAGTTTTCATCCCTGATACTGTTGGCCATCCTCCCTCCTTCCTTCTCCTTCCCCAGTTTAGTTCTGTAACAATAATGAAATAAAAGAATATGGGGTAAAGTGATCTTTAAGACTGTCATTGTTGCCAAGTAATGCTAATAGCACTTTATTTCTCATATACCTACTTCTGAACACTAATGTCATTTAATTATTTTTAATGTTGAAATGAAGGTGCCCACACACAAATTAAATACAGATTTAGTTATTATATCTGAAATTCCAATTAAGCAAACACCCAAAACAAAGAGTGTATTTTTGATGTTTGTCATCTGATTTATTGTCATTTGCCTCATGCATAGGTGCTCGTGTTCAAACAGAGCACTGCCTAAGTTAGGAGCGGAGAATCAGC
Organism: Rhea americana; assembly: GCF_003343005.1. Classification (NCBI taxonomy): domain Eukaryota; kingdom Metazoa; phylum Chordata; class Aves; order Rheiformes; family Rheidae; genus Rhea; species Rhea americana. The sequence continues at coordinate 1,522,397 of NW_028186368.1, read as the reverse complement.
TCTTTGTAGGTGAAGCTTTCTCCTAAATCTGTACTTCATAAGTAAGTACTAACTGACATAAAACGTTTATTTAAAAAGTGCGGCTGTGAGTGTTGTTTGGTAGCCTCTCCATCTCAGGTTAGGAATGTGAGGAAAGTATGACTTTTCATAGATGGATAAAATCTCCAAAAAATGCATTGAATACAATAGTGTTCACATGCATAACATACATTAGGAAGCCTTCAGTGAAAATCCAACTTACACAGGCAAGAAATCCCAGCCAACAAGCATTTTAAATGTGTTGGCAAAGTCAGCTGAGAAGATCTGCAGGCTTGGGCTTCAGCAGCTAGGGGCACATTGTCTTCCTACCAGATAATTATTGGGGATTTTAGTTTTTAGGCATCCCCTATCATTGTATTTTTCAACTCTAGTCAGTCAGCTTTGCCTTTCAGGATGAGAAGCACAATGCCAGCAGAGTATCCCRCCTTGTTGTGCAGCCTGGGTACATTTATAATACCCTCCTGCTCTCCCAAATGGTAAAGAGTCCCTCTGAATACTGTGCACTACTCACCATGCAAGCAGCTCATTATCCCAGACATTTCAAGACTAATTTATAGGACATTTGGTTAATTTGCATAAGCTATCCAGTACACAGAAAATGTCTCCACAATAAAGTAATATGCCAAAATAAGGATTTATGTGAAAACATGAATATGTGGGGGGAGGGGAGGAAACATTTTAAAGATGCTGTCATTAGCCCCAATCTCTAAATGAATACCTCTGATAAAAAGTCACAGAATCCTGTCTCCCCACCTACTGTATATGAAGCTCCCATATAATTTGCTGCTTTGAATCTTCCTCATCTTTTTATTAAGTAAGTTGGATTTTGATCCTTAAAACAGCCTTGAAATATGAATACTTTGCACTGTTGGCTTTGTCTAAAAAGGAAACAAAATCCCCAAACCGAGTCCAAATAGAAGGCTGTACTTTCAGCTATCGCTGCAAGGAGCCTAGCGTATACGCTGTTCTGATTATTACCCTGACACCAGAAACAGTAGGGCCTATAATCCTTGAAACAGCTGACATCTGAAGCGTTGGTTCTTCCTGTGCTTTGAGTTAGTCAGTCCTTGATCTCCATGCCTGGCACGGATTCCTGGATTTCATTGAAATCTGACCTCACGCTCCCTTCTTGTGCAGCAGTGTTTGTGCTCTGGTGTTCAGAGATGTTTGGTTTCTATCCTTAGGACTCTGAATTAGAACCATACAGGTCAAAGGAACAAACAGGAGAGTTGTCATTATGGGATCTAATGGCTGTCCTCGATTATTTTTTTTATTAATAACAATTACCAAATAAGAACATGGCAAAAAGTTTTAAATTGTACCTTTCCCTTGTAAGGGGACATTATAGATTTGCCATGGAGCAAAATGATTATTGACTATCTTTCCATAATTTCTACCTTAAGCGTACTTCACTGACACCTATAGATGGTTTTCTCCCTTCATTGCAAAGGTAGTCTGGGATTTGAAAGTCAAGTTGATTTCTTTCTTCTAGCCCTAGTAGGTCTTCTGCCATTGTAAGGCCTCTGAAGAGGGGAAAGTCCCTATTTACCCCTGTGTAATCTAATTAACTTCCAGAATAACTGCAGGTGTAACTGAGATCTCAGTTTGAAGGCAGCATCGCTCCATTTATTATAATTGAAGGAACTGTTTGGCCAGCAGTATTTCTATTAGTAGTAATTCTGTTTGAAAAGGAAATAACTTAGTTGGACTTTTGGACTGAATTTGCAGGAATGCCAGCTAGAATTGCATAAGTGAATGCATCTGTATCTGCTTGCTTGTAAGTAGAAGCTAACTTGAGCAGGAAATCACATGTACCATGAACATGTAATCCTACTGCCATTGCCACAGATTCATTTCCCAGGGCAGAGCTACGGTTTCAAAAGCCTGGTTTAGTGCTCTGTTGTTTAGAAGCTTCTGAGCAGTGCTGGCTGTTTGCTTTGGTGCAGTGTGCATGTTGTCGCTTAGGTGGAACTGCTAGTCACATAATGTATTATGCAGCTAAAACCAAAAGTAAATAGAAGGAAATAATCATGTTGTAGGAAGAGAAGTGCTGTAGAAAAAAATATTTTTTTGCTGTTCTAGATTCTGTTACTCTGTTTTATCTGTTACTCTGGCTATCGACACTAGCATTTTCAATTGCAGCAATTGTTAATTTTTACCAAATGGTACTACAAGTTACATGGAACTGATGGCACTAGCCTGAAATGTATAGAAGGAAAAATACGTTTTTGCTTACTCACTTCTAACTTTAATCATTTTTTGCTATTCTAAGATGTTAGAAACACATTTTTTCCTCTGGGGATTTACAGCTTCTCTTAGTGTTTTGATTACTCGTGAATAATTTGATAGAAAACCCCTTACACRTGTCTGTGATCTACAGCATCTAGTTGAATTCGATTTTGACTGATCCCACATAGTTGAAGTTACTGTACACAATAAAAAACATTTGTAATGCTGTCAGACAGGAAAATCTCTCTCCTGCAACTTGACTCAAATTTGTTATGTGTAGAGCTCCATGAAGTTCAATAGATGTAAATACGGATTAATTATTTAAAAAGTAATAGGAAGGAATGAGCTTCCAAACATGTAGTGTTTAATTATTTAAAACCTATAATGGAATTTCAACCCTCGTGCATACCTCAGATCTCTCGTGCTTGGACAAGCGCCTGAGGTTAACTAGCATGTCCCCACCTCCTCCTCATCTCTCTTCCTTTATCATGATGTGATGTGCCTGGTAGATGTGAAGAACAGTCAGTATTCTCCATCATGTCTACCTGTAAGTCTGCAATACTTAACTCCATCTTCCTTTCTCCCATTACTATATTGCATCCTGCAACAAGCCATGCCACGTAACGTTTCATGTAACAAGGGATGTACAAGTGTTCAAGTATGCATGTGTGTACTGTGCCATAGAGGACCAAATCCTAAATCCTGGGCTTTGACAAAACCTTTAGTGATTGCTGAGTCACACAGAGTGGGAAGAAGGACCCATAGTAGTTTTTTTTGTATGAAGATAGTGCTGAGTGGCCACCAAATACAGCGTATTTGTGACCTGATTGTACTGGATACTGTATACACTTTTAAGAAAACATGATTTCCACTTCAAAAAACTCAGCTCTAAGTAGGCAATCCAGACAAGGGGAAGCCTTCCCATTTTAAAGGGGAAATTGAAGATGCAGAGTGAAAATACAGAATATATAAACCTCTGGACTCTAGGCACTTGACCAAGCTTAGTCTCCCTTTGCTCCCTGTGTAATCAATGGAAAGAGAAAGGCTGCTGAGACCAATTTGGAGCCTCCTAGTTAGGTTCCTGCTGTGAACTGCCTTGCACAGACACCTACCTCTGTCCACAAACCTTCTGAGCTAGACAATCAAAGTAAGTACCTAAAATTAGGTAATCTGGATTATTTCACTCCCTACCCTTCTGCTTGTCCAAAATTACTTAAGAATTTTATGTTTAAGGGGAATGACTTAAATGCCAATCTGTGAGTCCCAGTTCAGCACCCTAACTGTATAACCTTCCTTCTTTTACTGCTGTAAGTCACTGAAGGAGGAGTGCTTCAGCCAGATTGTTTGCTAAAATAAATAAATAAATAGGCCATTAAGAAAAGCAAACATTTCAGTTGTGTTGAACAAATAAGTTGTTTGGAGCCTTTGGATGCAATAGCTACTCATCTCTTCAACTCTATACTCATCTTAGTTGGTTTGACAAAGAATAGTTCCAGTTTTATGTGAAATGACAACTGTTGCTAAAAGGAATTTTGCGGAAAGACCTAGGGAAGCAGAAATCAAGAAGTTAAGTGGTCCTTTTTGAGGAGGAATTAAAAATGCACAGGACTTTTGAGCTTTGCTTGCAGTACACTTGCACATAAGGGTTTAAAAGTGTTGAATTCTTTTGTCCTGATGTGCAGCTTCCAGATAGCTACTTTGTTGCTTATGTCATGCAATAAGAAACTCATCTGCATGATCTTGTAAGTATGAAAGCGTTTGTCATGATGCATTTACATGATAAAATCTATGCAGTTGCAGTGTGCATAATACACACGGGCAAGGAATGAGTGCCATCTACAGTAACATAATGCATTACTAAAGGGTTTCCTGTAATTCTTTACTGAATAACCTGTCTGATGCCTTATGTTTTAATACTCCCTACTTGGTGAGAAATTAATACTTTGTGCCAAATTCAACCCTCAGTTGCATGGTTCAAATTGAAAAAAACAACACTGCCTTCAGTGGAGTTATCCCGGACTCATTCCAGTGTAACTAAGAAYAGATTTGACCCTTTCTCTGACATTATGTAAATAGCTGTATGTCAGGTATGCTCCAGTGCTAAACAAACTTCTAAACAGAGAGATAAGCAAGCAATATTCTCTCTTTTTGTTTGAACAGAAAAGATCTAGTGGAATTTTTTGTCAGATTCCACACCCATACCTGCTTTGAAAGAAGTATGAGTGAATCACCAAGGAAGAAGGTGTATTTTCCATTACTTGAGAACCAGCAAATGTTTCAGGCCTGACAAAAGTTTCACGGTGGGCAGTGCAGTACAGTAACAGGGTAGCCTTACTCCCATCAGGCTTAGGTCACCAATGAAGCTCGCTGCTGCTTGCTGCTGTCACCCCCAGCAGGTCCTGCCAGAGGAAGCCCAGCTTCATGGCAGGAATGTTCCTAGTAAAAGAAGGGGGGCATGACCAGGAACAGACAAGGAAGTATTCACACACAGTCATCCACCATGTTTGGCTCTAGGTTACAGTTTCAGACCTTCATAACTTCTCCTTTATTATTTTTAAGGCTAAAATCCTGAAAAAATGGTGGTTTAAGATAGCTAGCAACCATAATAGTCATGGCAAAACCTACCCACTAGCAACAGAGTAAAGCCCCTCTTCTTTCTGCTCCCCTTCCCCTTCCCTTTCCCCTCTCACTTCCCCTTCCCTTCCCCTTTCACTTCCACTTCCCTTTCCCCTTCCCATTTTCCTTCCCCTTCTCCTTTCCCTTCCTTTTTTTCTATTCCATTTGCAGGATGTGCTGACTGGTGCAGTCCCTTTCTCTTCCTTTCAATCTTACCTATGGAATAAACAATGCATTCCAGAAGTGCCCAGATGTGAGTCTAGCAGTGAGTCAGAAGAAGCCTCTCTCAGCTGGTGATTTTCTGCTAATAGAAGGGGCAAGAGTAGCTGGGGGCTCTAAGAACAGACTCCCAGGATCACTGCCTCAGAGCAAGAGAAACTAGACAGATGCAGAGTGCTGCCCCTGTGCAAGACAGAGTAATTTCTTTGCTTGGCTTCATCTTCTCCAGCCCCCAGCTCTGAAGGAAATGGGAAAATGTATTCCACTCACCATGCCCAATCCTCAAGRGATGTGATGCATCTCGGTCCTGGTCTTTAAATGACTGATGTGACAAACTTTTCTTTGATCCAAACAGAGCATGRGATCTGGCCCTGGTTATTCTAATCAAATGCGGCTTCCAGAAGGAGAACTTTTAAACTGAATGTTTTCTGGGATGCAGAGTGGTGCGTACCATTATCAGTACAAAGATCAGTAATTCTCAAACTGTGAATCAGAACTGTCAAATCTRGAACATTTCTGACTCCTTTCAAAGCTCTACAGACTAAACCAACAAAGCTCTTCTTGGAAAGTTTTGATTTTTCTTACTCATTTTTAGTAATAGTGAAGTTGATCTTTCCCAAAACCATTTTTCCAATTAAGCAACTGATGCAGTCCCTCAAGGATGTTATATGTTTGGGAAAGGCGGGGAAATGTGCATGTGAGGGTAGTCTCCACCAGGTAGACTATGAGACCTAGCCAGTCCCATTGCAGCCCATACTATGGCGATACATATTTTATAGTGCAGAGCATAACAAGTCCTGACCTGTAAATATTATTGCGTCATAAAAATTAACATGTAATAATAAAATCTAAAGATCCCTGACCTAGATAGATAGATCGGTGGAAAAAACATAGATATAGTCCAAAGCACCCAGAGACTTTTATTCCACAAGCTTCCTGTTTGTACAAGCATAGATCAGAAGAAACAACACAAAAAAGTGCTAGCTACGCCACTGAGAGGGGTGAGAGGAGGAACTGGTCTTAGAGCTCTTCTTTATTGGTAAATAAATGTTTCTCAAGGTTTCAAATTGCATTCCTATTTACTATTCTGTGGACTAGTAATATTTCAAATCTGGATTACGATAATATTCTCTGGACTCAGTAATATTATGTTTAAGTCTGAGTGATTTAATGGGTGTTCAGTGGTGATTTTGGCCCAGGTGAAGTGGTATTGGCCTGAAGCAATGCCTTAGGCTAAAAGCATCATGTGTGAGCAAAAAACATTAACCTGCCCCTCAAACCACCTCATTATTACATTTATAGTCCTGTCAACCATCTTATGAGTCACTGGAAACATAATGGAGGGGATTTTATTGTTATTTTTATATTCTCTTGAATATTAAAAAGAAAATATATTGGGAAAAAATACATATAAGATATTAATAGACATAAATTCTAGACTGATGAGCCACATGGGTTATTTTCCATCTTGGAATGTTATTGCTATATGACCAGAATGAAGTTTTGTTCAGAAAAGGAGGGTGCACATGTTTATTCAGGTGCTGAATAAAGAAATGAGTTAATTATAGAATACAAGTCTTTTTCTGACTTCTGAAGTTATCCACAGATTTAGTAGTGTAAGATTGTTAAAGTTGAAGATTTCTCAATTAGGGAGATTTTGGTCACTTTGTAAGTAAGATACTATTTGAGGGTTGTAAAGTGTCCCTTTGCTCTTTTGCCTCTAAGTTTTCCCATATTTAACAGCATTCCTAGTTCCCCAAAGAACTTGATATAACCATTTACAATGTTAATTGCTCTCAATTTCTGTTTCTTTTTCTGATTACTGGGGCTCGATGTGGGGAATACTGGAAAGCATAACACATACAGATTATTTCCTCGACCCATTGGTTGACAGTTGGTCTGCAGAAGAAACCGTCTGCAGTTGACACTCAGTCCTGCCATCGCAAATAGCAGCTGGGGAGCCTTTGCAGCCCGCGTGTAAGGGCCTGGAGCTCCCGGGGCGCCTGCTCTGCCGGCCCAGTTGTCTCTCCCTCAYGTGGGCCCTGGCAGCTGCTCTCGCRTGGGACGCTCATGGGTCCCCACAGTCTGCGCACCCCAGTGACAGAGAAGCTGCTTGGTGGCCTCTTGCAGTGGAGCATTTGCAGATGTAAAATGTGCAGAAAGTTTTCCAGCAATGTGTAGGTAACCTTCCTCACGAGGAAAGAGTTGTATTCCCACTCTTTAAGGAGAAGGAAAGGAGGGTGGGGGGAGTTCCCTAGTGCAACCTTGCCCTGCTGCCCCAAGCTAATGGCAGACATCGGACACTGTGAAGAAGTACTTCTAAGGCCCAGAAATGTTTTTCCAGCTGTTAGCTTTGTTTTCTTTCTTTTGGTTTCCTGAATTTTTAAAGCTGACAATTCTTGTCCTGCTCACAAGGTGTTTACAGTGCTTCTCACTGCTGATAACTTTGAAAAGCTTTTGAGCCAGCAGTTTGAGGAGATAYATTCTTGTCATCTTTAGGAAGAAGCAAAGCTCTCATTATGGCTCATAAAGGAAAGGATCATAAAGGATCACGTGTTGAAAGGTGCATACAGGAGTTCACCAAGACTTCCAGCTCCACCTATTCGATCTAGTTGTTTCTAGCTGTGCAATTTTTCCCTAGAATATTCATGACAAGAGGAAGTTTAAAAGCACACATCATGGAAAGTTGTGGCTTAGTGATCAAGTATCAGAACTTAAGCTGACCAATGTGCTCATAGAATGAATCAGCTTGCTTGACTAGMAAATGTGTCTCTGCTGCTGGTGTGCTGAGCTGGCTTCTTCTATGGTCACCCTCAAGCTCAGGGTAATGAGGAGCATAGTGCAGACGTCTGCARACTCCATCAAACCCACCCATGACCTGGGCTCACTAAGAAACAGGTGCAAGACACACTTGAACAGTCTCCTATAAGACCACATTAAGTCTGGAAAAGGAACTGCCTCTTGGCCTTTTTGGGGTGGGTGCAACACTATGCAAATGCTTTTATACTCCTTTCAGATCTGTGGTAGATGTGATGGTGTGAACTTGGGTTAGCTCTGCCCCATAGTCTCTTGCATGATGTAGTTTTGCTCAAAGACCAGCCAACTTGCAGTGAGACACAGGCTTTTAAGGGCCTGTGTTACTCCTGGAAAGGGGTTTCAGGCTTTGAAGTTCTTCAGGCACTTTGGAAAATGCTAGTCTTGATCTGATTCCTTGCAGACAGGCATCAGCATCGTAGGTGTGGCTGTCAGAACAAATTCCCTTTTTAGCATCTCTCCATGAGCAGTTCATATGTAATTTGTTTATCTAAGCAGTAAATATTAAATACTAGTGCCTGCTAGTAGCCCTGTGAAGATACAGGAGGAATTTCTTTTTCTCATGTATTTATAGGTTTCAGTTTTGTACGCCTATAGTGCAGTAAATGGGAACATATGTTTGCTGTGTTCCTACCCCTCCTTAGGCATCTGCTTATTGGTCAGGAAGGGTCCAGGATCCTGGCATAGATGGAAACTGGGTCTGGCCAGTACAGCTGCTGTTATGTTCGCACGTGGCACAGGTCATAGGCGCTGCTGATGTGAACCCAAAGAGCTCCTGTGGTTATAACGGAGCTATTAGCACAAACTCTGCACCACATGTATACGTGTGGAATGCTGTACTATGCAAGTCTTGGTTTTTGACTGGCATTGTCTTCTTTGTTTCTCTTCTAGCAAAGAACAAGAACGCAAGCTAAAAATCTTTCCGCATGAAATACAAACAACCCCCAACAACTTTTGTTTTAGTGGGAAGGTGGTGAGTGGAGGAGGATGCAAAGGGGTTGATGTGTATTGTATCTGCTTTGCAAAGCTTGCCTCAGAGCATCACTCATCTTTGAGGGCCTTCTATGCTGGAGATGCTTTCCAGCATCTTGGTTACTTGGTCTACCAAATTGTCTGTCCTGCTGATGGCATTTCAATCCCTTGCCTCTCCCGCTCTAGCCATCATTTCATCTTCCGCAGCATATTAATTTTATTTAGGATTTATGTCACTGCTGGAATGATAGCCTTAGTCAGTACTGAAACAGCAGTAAGGATGTGCCCTGTAATCATCTTTTATATAGTTTAAGTGTAAAGACCCAACATCAAGGATTTTAAGGTTTAAATGCTATTATTGTTCCATTTCGTTTTATTTTAGACAGAAAGGTTTCTTGGGAGAAGAACTTCCCTCTTGGCAAATTCCACTTCACACTGCACTCATTTTCCCTGAAGTTTCGCCCACCATATTGTGGGCTTCACCAGAGGTTTCAGATGCAAAGTTCTTACTATGGTTTCAAAGCCTTAGACTGAAGTTGAAAGCATGGAGCTCAGCTGTTTATATACAAAATCAAATATGTAGCCATTCTGATGAAATAAGAAGCAAACTAGAATTGCACTGGGCATTAGCATAAGCTTACATTCATTGCTTTTCACAGGGAACATTAAAAAGCCCCCCAAAACAAAGGAACACAAGGGCTTTGAAAAGACTATGTCTTAAATACCACAGATGACAACTGCAATGATTCAGAAATGAAATCAATTTATCATTAGCCATTAATTACCAAATAGCTCTATTTTCTCCTTATGCTTCATGTAGCTTGGACTTTTGCATAATTAGAATGAAAAATTGAGATAGAGTGGGTCTTGCATTTAAATGACATAAAATCAGTATTCTCACCTCAGAAAATTGTGGTAAAGATTTTCAGGAGGGAAAGAAGTTTTGGAAGGTTATCATCAAAAGGAAAAGTAAGCAAGCAAGCTTTGCTCTCTTTTAAACTGATAGATTGAAAGAAAGACTAAATTTGTCACAGGACAGTTTTAAGTTGCAGGCAACTGCAGTATTTTGTTTTGTAAACTGTTTTTGCACAGAGCTACAAACATTATAAAAATCTGTTTGCATTCACACCTAGCATTGCTACGAGCTATATTACAACCAYGTTGAGAGTGTGTTAGAGCCTGCCTCGGGGTTCCTTTGTAGCAGGTTTCAGCTGGAATGATTTTTTTTTATAATAATGATTCTATTTAAGTGGAACAATCATTACAAAAAATTATCACAAGCCATCTTGGGCAGGCAAATTCTGCCACAATAAACATGCTGAACATCTTGCAAGGAGCATGTTGAAGAYGGTGATTAAGCCTAGATGACTGCTTGGAGCCACCACTTTGGTTTAGGCATGTTACTAGCATTGTCTGAGGTTTAGTAATGAAAGAACATTAATTCCCAGTAAGGACAACTGAGGGACAGGGCTTGATTCCAAGACAGTTGTCTTGGAAGTAGAGGCTGTCCATAGTATTCCTCCTTGCCAGGGACCCCTGTGCTGGTGTTCCTGCCCTCTAGGCAGCAGTGTGTCGTAGGTCCACAGCTGGGACTTAGCTACTGCTCATGCGTGAGCCGTGCCCAGGGCTGCGAAACCACTCTTGGGAGAAGGCTAAAAGCTCTGTGTGTCCAGGGGCTGCCTCTGAGAGCAGGACCAGGTAGGGAAGTGCGGGACGCCATAGTGAGTGACGAGTTGTGCTGCTTCTGCCTGGGTGCTGTCACCTGAATACCTTTAGCAACCAAATTAACTGGAAAAAGCACAGCAGCATTAGAATAAACAAAAACGCCTGTAAATTATGAATTACAGTTCTGCTGTGCTGCTTATTGCAAACCTCTCAAAGGAGCATGCCCTTTGCTGTTGTATCTGGATGAAATGTGTTCACCTTCTCCTCCTCCCTCTGACCCAGCATGTCTGAGCACAGCCTTAGCCCTGCTATCTTCATGTGCTCAGTTTCCCACAAGCGTGAAAGGGTGCCTCTCTTGCGCTTCTTAATATTCATCYTTTTTTTTTTCCTGAGTCAGAARATGCTAAAAGGGAATGCCAGTGCTCTGGAATGATCTTTATGTCAAACAAATTGCTGCATATTTGTTTACTAACAGCTGAGTAGCCTCCTCCCAATGCAGCCAGAGGCTTTGCATCCACTCGAGCAGCTCTTGTGAGTGAGTCCTCCAGCGAGGCAAGGAGGGCAGAAGGTGCAGCATCAGGACAGATTTCAGAGTTGCTGTTATTACTGGCATGAGTCAAGTCAACCCAGATCCCCACTGGGGACTGCAGCTTCTTTGCACTCGCAAGCACTGAATGCATTTATGCTAAAGGTATGACTCTTGCCCCAAAGTTTCAAAGTGCAAGATCATGCAATAGGATGCAGAGATAAAGCTGTGCGGGGGATTTGGCCTTGTGGCAGGGTCTACAGAGGAATTTGTTTAGACATCAGCATTATCTTGCTGAACTTTTTAGGTGACTTGCTCTGAACAGAAGCCTTAGTCATGAATAAATGCCCAGGCTCCCCGCCCGGGAGAAAAGCCTGCAGGGAGCAAGCATTCACAACAAGCTGAGGAGATTTTACACTCTTTTGCCCTTTACAGATAGTTAGGTAAYAAATGCTAGTCCCACAGCTCCAAGACACATTGAGCTGAGTTCTTTTTCCTTCTGATACAATGAATTCTTCCCTGTTATCTTGCTGGGAATGTTTCTCATAGCCTTCCAAGGGGGCCTGGGTGCTCAGTGTTTCCCCAGCGTTTTTGCTTGAGCTCAGTGGCTCCTGTGTTGCGGTGGCAGCTGGTTTTGTAGTTGGCTGTGTAATTCCCACACAGAAAAACAAGGGGATGACTGGGTGGTGTGGAGTACTGGTGGTGAGTACTGCTGGTGACTCATCTGAATGTTTACTAGAAACCTCTGTATGTGCATTTCAAGCCACTTCCTAATTTCTCAATTGCTGCTGCATCCAGCATTTGGCAGGCTTCAAAAACTTGAGGTCTTACTTAAAAACATATGGTTGGTATGTTGAGTTCACTTTTGGCTGCAAGGAAGGAGTGTGTGTAAGGGGGGAGGTGATTTCATCTCCTCGCCTTCTGGCTTTTGGACTGACTTGGAAGCCCTCTGCTTCCACTCCTTGTATATCCTGGTGAGTGGCAAGGTTGGAAACAGCAGGGAAGAGTCTGGGGCTCGATCTGGTCTTGGAGGAAAGGCCAGACAGGACTGGGCCAGGCRGGTGCAGGAAATTGCACTGATGTCCATGAAGCCAGAATATATGCCTGAGCATATATGAAGAGACAGCATTTGGATACTGCACTGGGAAAAGGGAGTAGAAACTACTCAGCAAAGTTCGATACACGGATTTCATTTCAGCAAGTGAGGCTTTGATAAGCTTCGGCCCTATGTTTTGGCATCCTAGATAAGAGCCTTATACCCAGGATCTGATTCAGCCCTCACTTTTGCAAGGTGTCCCAACCAAGGAGAGGGGCTCTACTGTTGACTATCTGGTTTTGTAGAAGCTGAAAACTATCTTTGGGACTATCTTCAGGGGCTATCTTAGGGATTATCTTTAGGGAGGTATCTTAGGGACTATCTTTGCCCTAGTGATGCCTTTCTCTGCTTTTGCTCAGCTTTACAAAGGAGCTGGTACTTGTCCAAAGTGCTGTGTGTAAGACATAGAGACTCTCCTATACTGTAGTGGTGGTGTTTGCCTGTTACTCATGCCTGGTTTCTCTCAGACTGATGTAAATGCCTCCGTAGACAGAGATATTAGCAAATATATTTCTTAATGAAATAGCATCTGACACTAGATTATCATTCAGAGGTTGTTGGTGGACTGCACTAATGGATGAACTTTGCGCCTGCATTTGACAGCTGATTAAAGTATTGGTTACCTGTGCATCAAGCCACGAGCACAGCACTTTTAAACTCAGCAGAAAGTCTGTTGTGCCTGTGCGGGTAACCTCATGGCAAAGTTTGGACATGACTTTGGACATTTCTATCAAAATAAAGATATAGATTCCAACACGAATAGTTTTTCTTCCTCTTGGTACTAGAGAAATACAAGTGTTACAAGATCGCTCAGTCCTGGCTTTCTTGGTCTTCCCATATCAGGAGCGAGTAATATTTCTGCTGATGCAGTGTCTTCTGAGTAGTCTAGTGGTGTGGATTGCTGCATGTTTCACAGGAAAACGGATGAATGATATCAAGACATTGAGCTTATAAGTAGCACATTGGCAACCCGCCACTAAAATATAAATACATTAAATGTACTAAAGGAAATGTTCATTCTGTTGTTTAGAATTGGACATGCCCCAGTTAGGTAAATTTAATCTTCTTGGAGGTTGTTGTGTTACAGCTGAATGAGACTGCAGTTATCTTATTTCTGATCTTTCTGTCATTCAGGTTTTATGTTCTGGCATTTGTGATTTGAAGTGTGTTTGCCTAGGAATGATAGGACAAGTATTTTCCAAGGCAGATGAAGGTGCTTAGGGGATCTATTAGCACCTTGCAAAATTTGACCCATTAGCCCTGAAGTTTTCATGGTCCTCCTTCACTCGCGGGTCACAGAGCTAAGGGTGCCACCTTGTTTTTGGTTAGAAAGGTACAAAATGGTGGCGTTACGTATGTTTGCTAGCAAATGTCTGACAAGTTAACTACCTAATCATTGTAGCTTTTTTTCCCCTGTGTATTCCTTTCGGTAGCTTTTGTTACCGGATTTTCTGACACAGTTCCTACAGAAATCCCCTGGCCATGTGTCTGYGCTGATTGAGGTCAGTGGCAAAGCTCACGCTGGTTTCAGGGTGAGCAGAATCCGGCATTAAGCATCAGATCCAAAGCCGATTGCGATAAAGGGGAGTCTTGTCGTTGTTTTCCGTGGATGCTGGGTCAGACCCTAAGACCGCGATGCTGTGGCATTAGCTGTCTTGACTAATCCCGCCGAAGCCGGGGGAACTACCCCTGTGCGCAAGCATTACAGGAGCCAGTACTCCACATTAAYAAACATTCTGCAAGAACTGAGCTCCTCTCTCCATTGTACAGTCCAGGGAAATGGCAAGGCAGGAGAAAGAAGAAAAAGGAATGGATGAATAGAGAGATTTTGAGCTGCCTGTGAAAAATGATGTTCTGTATGGAATGCAAGTAGTTAAAAAAATAAGACATTTGCTGTGTATTTTATAGATAAGAAAATATTATTTTATTGAACTGAAAGATATATGTTTCACCTATCACATCTGAAATAATCATTGTAGGCTTTTAGAAGAAATCTGTAATTACTCTGAGCATGTCATTAATTAGAAGTAAAATGAATGATATTTCTCCATTTTATTACCCCAGTGATGTAGCCATTTGTATCATAAATTCATTGACCTCATCTTAAATGATCAATCCTGTAAGACAGACTTGATTCATTAATTCTTCAGTGACATTTTCTCTCCTCTAGTAATTTCCCCTTCATTGTAGAGACTGTTTTCCTGCATTTTACTATGATATTCTAAGGCATCTTATTACCTGCATATGACATACACATTTTATATTTGTATCTTAAATAAGCAGCATAGACTTACTGCTTATGTAAATAGATAGATAGGTGGATATAAAAATAATGGAATATATAAATGTAATAAATGATAGGCATTTATCACTGATGCTCACTTTAACACTTTGGGATGTTGCATAAAATCAATGAGATAATTATTAGATATATGGTCCATCCAGGATGTTCAGAGGAGCAGAATTACTGCTTTTAACTCTGTATCTTTAATTAATTTTATGTAGTGATAAAATATACAGAATAGTCTGTGATCAATATGTGAGTGAAGCAGACAGACTTCAGAATTTCTTATACCTCTGTGAATTATTGAAAACAGGAGAAATCAGTAGAGAATTTCTAAGCAGGATTTCTAAATATTTTACTGTGGAAGAGAAAATATTTGTTTAGCTGCAAGTGACATAGGAGCCCACTTGATATAAACAAATCAATACAGCAATAAAACACTAAAATATTTCAGTGAATTTTTCAACTGATAACTAATAAAATTAAATGATTAGGGTAGATGCCATGAGTTTCTTGCTGTATTTTGCTTTCAGTCTAATTAAAGTCACTGAGGGTGCTCTTCTTAGAAAGATAAGGAGGCTGTTTTTACTTTCTCTTATTTCTCAGGTGCTTCTTTCACAGCAGGCTTGCAAGCGGTAGAGCCGTGTGTTTTTGTTGCCCTGAAGGAAGGGTGAGTCTTAGCTGCACCATCCCAGGGCTAAATCAGGAAGCAACTGCAGCCTGGGATCCTGCCCCATCCCTTGGGCGAGACTTCGCTGGGACTAGTCTCCTCTGGGTCTTTCCTCGGCAAAGGGACGCTGATTTGATGAGCAAGTGGCTCAGTGAGCTCTGTCCTGGCCAGGACACGGGCTGGGGGCTCTTGGGTGCCTGCAGAGACACCCTGCCACTTTGCACAGCTCTTCGCAAGACCATAGCCTGCGCGCGGCTGAAGGAGCAGGTTACCCCGATTCCATACAGGCAACATAAACAGCATTTTGCTTCTGCAGTAGTGAGCTCTGTATGACATTTAGGTAAAATCAGCAGCTTTACTGGGGTAAACAGTGAGTTATTACTTTATAAAGTAGACTCACAAACAAGTTCCTCTTTTGTCTGCCTGGAAAAATGTGGCAAGCCAGGGAATTTCAGTAAGTCAATGATATGGTGTTTCCATCAGCTCATCCTGTGATGGGGCTGTGTTGACTTGCCAGACGGGTGGCAGAAGCTGTACATATGCCAAATACCTGGGATTGTTCAGTGCCCGCGACTATGTGTTTGCACTACCTGCAGCAAGGGGTTGCCTGGCTCCCGTGGCGTTTGCGAAGGCTGCTGGTCCTTCCTGCGGGAAGCGGGGAAATTCCTACTACAGGGAAAGGATCAACGCTCATAAAACCCCACAGGCCAYGCAATATGTGGGTGCCCCGCACTGGCACTGTGCTTTTCTTACTTGTGTGGGCCACTGTGGTGGAAAGAAGCCTGCACTAATGCAGACTGCACAGAGCAGCACAGGGTCCACGGAGCCAGGTACCCCTCTGATATATTCTCCATAGTGCTGTATCCGCGTGTCCATGCTAAAATCTGGCTCCTACATTTCCATACTTCAGAGATGACTTCATAGTTGCTATTTCTCAAGTAATTATTTAGTTTGATTTAACACTTGGGATAAAAACTTCATGGTAGAGAAACACAGTATGTGTGTGAGTATGTGAAAGAGGTACGGAGACAGGAAAGGGAATGAAGTAGCAACCAAAAGGGATAACCAGAAGGTTTCAGAATTACAATAAACAGTCTAATAGCCATAACATATAGGAGTGTATGTATGTGTGTGAATATATATATTAAAAATATATTACTGAAAACTCAAAAATGTCACCACTGTTTATATTAAAGGAAAGCTGAGAGTTAAATGAGATGGGTAATCAGATGCCCGACATATGTTGTTTTGAATTGTTTATATGGCCAATAGTTATTAAAATTAATTATCCTTTTAATGCAGTCTTTTCAAAATCATATTCTTTTTTTTTCATACAAAAGATATAATCATTTCAAAGCAAGCTAATATGGGCTATTTRGAAAAGGCAGAACAAACAATATCATGATGTATTCTGGTATGGTCATAGGCTCAACATGCTGATAGAAAGCACCAAAAATCTCTGTCAACAGAATATTTTGAGATCTAATGTAAATGACAAAAATGTTTTTTTTGTGTGTGTAAAATTCTGTCAAAAAAGTAAGGCACTGAAAAATCTGACATCTGTTTATCTGTTTATAGCTATGGCAAGATTACTCATATTAATTCTTGTTTAAAATGCCATATGAAGGAAAGGCATTTGTGCAAACAAGAGTCATATTTGAATTGTAGATCATGTCTTCACCATCTGTGAGAGCTGTTGGTGTTGCAAAATTAATGTGTTAATGAAATCACAATAATTTCTCTGAAGTAATGGATTCTGAAGCCTAGAATGACTATTTTTTGAACTTTGGTGTCTAGTGGTTTACAACTGGGAAAACCTTTCACAGCTTAATTAGTTCTGCAGCCTTACTTTAAAAAAATTGGCTATGCCTTCACCACACTGATAGGAACACAGAAAAGGATGAAATAGAAAGGGGAGAAACAAACAAATAGAAAAGCTTGCAATGCAAACTTTATTGCTATAGTGTTTCAAAAGTTGCTAAATAGGACCTTGCTTGCCAAGACGTTTTACGCAAAGAGGCTAGTATACAAGAGTGGGCAAACAGCTCAGAAGGTAATTCCAACTTGTTGAACCATCACAAATTGGGAATATTTGAACCTTACATAAATCTCCTGAGTATTTCAAAGTTTCTCCTTGGAATGAAGGGGAAAGGAAGAATGATGCTTTTTGCTCTGTCATACTACTTTAAAATATCTTTTCAACTTATTATCTAGTACCATTAATAAAATATAAAATGTTAGTGTGCTTCTGTTTAGCAGTGATGGTTTGCATTTCACATTTCACAGCAACTTTCTGAGTCCTTTTTCTGTTATCATAGTTAGTGTGTAGTATTGCATCTCAGATAGTACAGGTGWGTGTAGGTTACCACTGGGGAGTAATCACAGTCATATTCATACAGATTTAGCATATGTGTATGCACACATACCTGTATGTGTTATAACAGTTTGCACCAGCTGAGGATTATTTGCTGTGGTATGGATATAAGCTATATAATGTACCATGCCGGGCAGAATTAAGATCATAGGAGACGTAAAAAGGGAGCGGCCCTTTAAACTGAATTCTTTAAATTCAATTCACTGATATTTTGGAGCCAATAAGYGTAGTTTTCACAAACATAACTATTTTTCTTTCCTGTTAGAAAACTAACATGGTTATTTAGCTAGCAACTGAAAAATGACTTTTAAAATAATGCTATGAAGAAAAGATTGCTTTTCTTACCTGATTTGATTTTATTACTGTGTTGTAGGTATGTGACTGGTGTAAGCACATAAGACACACAAAAGAGTATCTGGATTTTGGGGAYGGGGAAAGAAGGCTTCAGTTCTGCAGTGCAAAATGTCTCAATCAGTACAAAATGGACATTTTCTACAAAGAGACACAGGCCAATCTTCCAGCTGGACTGTGCAGTACATTACATCCTCCAGTCGAAAATAAAGCAGAAGGCACTGGGGTACAGCTGCTGACTCCAGATTCTTGGAATATACCGCTAGCAGATGCTCGGAGAAAAGCCCCATCCCCAGTGTCTGCAGCTGGCCAAATTCAAGGTCCTGGACCATCAGCGTCTACCACTGCCTCTCCATCTGACACTGCCAACTGCTCTGTCACTAAAATCCCCACACCAGTTCCCAAACCTATTCCTATCAGTGAGAATCCAAATATTCCACCAGTTTCTGTCCAGCCACCTGCTAGCATTGTGCCTCCAATTGGTGTCCCACCTCGCAGTCCTCCCATGGTAATGACAAACCGTGGACCAGTTCCTCTGCCCATATTCATGGAACAGCAAATTATGCAGCAAATCCGTCCACCATTTATTCGTGGGCCACCTCACCATGCCTCAAATCCTAACAGCCCTCTGTCAAATCCAATGATTCCTGGAATTGGTCCACCACCAGGTGGTCCCAGAAATATGGGTCCCACCTCCAGCCCCATGCACAGGCCAATGCTCTCCCCTCATATCCATCCCCCCACAACACCCACCATGCCTGGGAATCCTCCAGGTCTGTTACCACCACCTCCTCCCGGAGCTCCTTTGCCCAGCCTTCCCTTTCCCCCAGTCAGCATGATGCCAAATGGTCCTATGCCTATGCCACAGATGATGAACTTTGGATTGCCATCCCTCGCTCCGCTGGTGCCACCCCCAACTCTGTTAGTGCCATATCCTGTCATTGTCCCGCTGCCCGTCCCCATCCCAATTCCCATCCCCATTCCTCACATCAACGATTCCAAGCCTCCCAATGGCTTCTCCAGCAATGGTGAGAACTTCATTCCGAGCACCTCCGGCGAGACACCTGGGGCAAAGCCAGCCAATAACTCTTCATCCCCTCGAGAGTCAAAGCAAGGATCTTCTAAATCCTCTGACTCGTCACCGAGCTGCTCAGGCCAGTCCTTAAATCAAGCTCAAGTGCTTCAGGAGCACAGTAAAAATGAAGTTGTTGACTTGACTGTCAGACCTAGTAGTCCGGTGAACAGTAAATTTGGGTTCCCCAGTGTGCTACAGGGTCCTCAGGATGGTGTGATAGACCTAACAGTAGGCCACCGGTCTAGGCTGCACAATGTTATCCACAGGGCTTTACATGCCCAAGTGAAAGTTGAACATGAACCTAACAGTGTTGTAAATTTGGCTTTTGGTAGCTCAGAAAAAAGGAACTGCAGCGACTGCAGGGACAATTGCAGCCCAGTTGACTCAAAAACATTGCCGTGCGGTGATGCAGCGCACTGCTGTCCTGTCTCCTTGGCCTCCAGTACTTCAGGACTAGAAACTAGTGCAGCAGTTTGCAACGTCATTGTGAATGGCACAAAGAGCATGGAGGGTTCCAAGAACCCAGAGCTGCCTCCAGAGCCAAAAAAGCCTCAGCCCCCGGAGGAGCTGGCGGTGAGCGAGCTGGAGTCTGTTAAGGAGAACAACTGCGCATCAAACTGCCACCTTGAGGGAGAGGCTGGCAAGAAGACTGGGGAAGAGCCCCTTGCAGGGGGAGACAAACAAGACCCAAACCTTAACAATCCAGCAGACGAGGACCATGCATATGCTTTGCGGATGCTACCCAAGACAGGTTGCGTGATCCAGCCTGTGCCAAAACCATCAGAAAAGACTGCTCTAGCACCGTGCATTATCTCAACGCCAATACTCAGCACAGGGCCAGAGGATCTGGAGCCACCATTGAAAAGGAGGTGCCTCCGAATTCGAAATCAGAATAAGTAAAGGTTTGTGTAATCACTGCTGCCTTCTGTGTGAGTAGAGTGAGTATTTTCAAGTATGAGGCCAGCCGCATGTGGATGTGGCCTTTGTGAAACAGAGAGATACAGATTCCGATTTATCAGCACTTTCATAAAACTATTGATATTTATGTTTTAATATTGTTCTTTGTGTTGTATTGCATTTGTACTTGTCAGTACTTCATCCATCAGCAGCCTCATTACACTTTCGCTCACAGAACATTTTGTGATGGTGCTGGCTCTGAAGTTATTGTGTTGTGTATGTCAAAATCMGTGGGGTTTTTTTGCCTAAGAGATGGTTTACATCTGGGCTATTAATCTGCTTACTTATTCCAGCTGAGTTACACAGCAGTTCAAGCTTTCATGATATGACTGAACTCGCCCTGCAGCACAGTGTAAAACAGGATGACCCAGCTACTCACTGCTAGCTGAGGTCCAGATGACTCACTAAATGGTCATCCCCAACTGCCTGGCTTCGGTGTGCCTCCTGAATGCATCCTGGCTTTCAGATGGTGTTCTTGGGGCACTCAGTCCCCCTTCCTGAGCTTTCCCCGATAGGTATCAGTGCTCGGGGACTGTCTGCTGTTTGGGATTGGTGCTTTGTGGCTCAGCTGAAGAGGTAGTTGATAGGCAATGGACAACTGCGGTAGGACCATGGGCCTTTCCTCTCTTATACAAGGTATCTGCCTTGATGCCAGGATCCCTCCCACCTTAGAAAAGCAATTGAGACTTCCCCTGGCTCCACAGCTGGTATATATGTTATATTTTCTGATAAGGGCTTCAAGGCAATGCAGCAATACAGACAGGTCCACCAACACCTGTGGCTTGTCCAAAGACAATGCTCTAGAGGCAGAACCCCACTTCATTCCTTATTCTCAGCCTATTGAATCCCTCTGATGAAACAGAGCCTTTACAAAACTGCTTGTTTAATATATGTCTATTGCTTCAAACCTGTGAACAAGAAACAAGTGTAATTGCATTTGTTTAAATTCACAAGCATGGAGAGCTTCTTTCAGAAAAAGGGAAAATGGTGGGTGTTACAAGAATCTGTTCAGCAGTAAAACACTGATGATTTGCCGGATGTGGCTTGGTGACATGCCAGATTTTATTACAATTGTGGAATACTCCGTAGCCTCCAGTAAATCCCTGTCCCTGGTAGCTCAAATAGTGACTGCAGCAGTGCAATACGAATGTTGCCTTGAACAGCTTGGCATCCACTACCACAGACATAGCACACGCTGTGGAATCTGGGATAGTGCAGTATCTCCCTGCTCCATCAGTGCAGGCTAATTGCACTATCAAAGATGCTGCAGTATAGCCAGGGCTGCCTCTTTGTTTTGTGACTGTTGCATTCTCTATTCTGGCTSCAGCGAAGGAAATGTTGCTTCCTTTGATCGCACACAGTATTTATTTACTTTCTTTGGTGGAACAGAGCCATTATTCTTTGCTCTAGGCATGTGCTGACACATTTAAAAGATACATTTGTAAGAACAGAGGACATCTGCAACTTTTTTGGACTAATAATCAACACGTACAATAACTCAGAAGCTAAATGAGTATTTAAAATCCTTATACTCCCCTAGGCCCTACTAGTGGGGACTCCCCGTACTCGGAGCCTTGGACTACACATCCACCTATTCTATCAKTTGGTTATTTCAGCATCAAGAGCTTTATTGCAGCTCCCTGCATGCATCCTTTGGAGCCTGAAAGATCGTCTGTTCGTAAATGTACCTACGTTTCACCTAGGGGAAGTCCTTTGATCTAGTGGGAATGCCGCTATTTGACTGCATGTATTTTTTAGGACARCTATGGTTACCACATTCTTTCTTGCTTTCCTCAAGCTCTCTGTACACCTATGTTTTGTTTCTAGCCTGTGTTAAGAGACCTGAAGTGTGCTGATGCTGTATTTGAAGCTGCCTCTTGGAGTGTATTTGCTTCTGTGTACTCTATGCTCGRCTAGACCATCCAGGGTGCAGTAATGCCACTGCTCTGAGGTCCTGGTCCCGGGGCAAGTTCAGCATCTTCCAGAGTCGAAGCCTTTAAGCTCAGAGAGAGCTCTGGCTTTTCTTGTTTATTTTTTCCTGTTAACACTGTTATACATGGCATCACTGCATGGATAGTATTTGACAGAGAAAGTGGACAAACTGAACAAACAGCATTGAAAAGACAAAAAGGATGCTTTATCACACAGTTATTGTCCTCAACCATTTATATTCTCTAAATGTCAAGAACTGCCACTTTGGCTTTCCTCAGGAATAACCATTTTCCTATTCACTGAGAGTTTTATATATTTTTTCTTTGTCTCAGTGTCTCAGTTGTCTTGCAGGAAAGGCAAGATTGCCTGTTTGCCAGGCAAGATTAATCTGATCCAATATAGACATCTGTAATGAAGACACAGCTGAGCCAATCATCTAAACTCTCTTTAAAATCAACCTAGAGAAAAAACAAGCACTTCAGGGAGGCAGCTGAGCTCATCCTGAAGTTGACAACTAAGACAGATTAGATGAATTGTGCCATAGGAATGCCTATGGCTCTCTGTCGTGAAGGAAACTAGAGGTGACTGGCACAAACATAGACGTCTACATAGACACTGAAAGTTAAGAGAGACAAAGCCCTGCCTAGGTGTCTGCTGTGCCCTGGGAGTTTGTGTAAGAGCATAAGCAATGGCTATTAGTCACTCTGTGTTTGTCCCTTCTTTTCTCCACAAGAAGAAGTAGCCTCTGTACAAAAGATATGTGAGACCAGGATCTTTGTGTATTTCCAGGGAAAGGGGATACCCAAAATGCTCTGCAGAAATAAACAGTGTGATAACCATCTCATTCCAGTGGGTACCACAGTGAAATGCTGGTGGGTTTTGAGACTCGCAAGGCACGCATATCTGATTTATGCAGTTCTGGTGATTGATTTGAGGTGAGGATTCTTTGGTTTCATGCACAGCCTCCTTTTGCGAGTGCTACTAATAGCCAGTCGGAGGGTGCTGCTTATTTTTCTGGCCCTCAAGAAGTTTATCCGTGAAGGCTTCCCAGCACTTAGAGTCGATATGTGTCTATACAGTGGGGACAAGTGTGGAGACAGAGCATCAGTGCAGCCTCTTAAACCACAGCCCTGACCTCCACCATAGCCACAAGTTCCTCCTGCCCCATTCATGGGAAGGCTGGAGAAGATAACCCCCTGCTCCTTCAGCATTATGGCTGTGAGGAGGATCTCTTACTGCACACTGACAGCCTTTGAGAATATCTTGTTCCCTAGAAGGAATAAAATATAAAAAGGGTAGGATTTGCACTAAAGATTTTGTTGACGTGGACCACTGGAGTTTTATATTGCACTGACCACACTAACCTGGGAGCAAAAAACGTCCAGGGAATTGTCTTTTTCTCTCTTGCTCCCAACCTCCTCTAATTGGAAAATCTGAACGTAGTGCCGAAATGTGCAACTTTTCCTGGATTTTATTTCCCATCAAATTGTATGAAATGAACGAAATTAGCCAAATATTTTTACGCTAGAGTTCTGGAGAGGCAGATTGAATTAATGGAACAGCAACATGGACTCTCTAAAAAGAAATCAATGCAAGCATGACCTTTTTGGGCAAGTAGCCAAACTCAGGATTATTTAATGTACCAATTACTTGATTATTGGAAGTGCTAATCAGCAACATAATCCTTTATGTTAAAGTTTAGTCTCTCCATCAGGATGTGGACTGTCAAGCTGTTATAGATCAATGCAATTCAAACAACCAGCAAAAGATGTCTCGGGGCCAAAGCCCCAGTATGATAAAGGAATGAAGCTAAGAAGAAGAATATTTTCTTGAATGTAATTGTTTCAAGTTTGAGCAATGTGAATTTTCTAAAATTAGCTGTGTTAGTATTGCCTAACTGCATGCTCTACATCCAGGCAGGCTCAGTCATAACCCTCAGGTTTTGCTGTCAAGTTTTTTTAAGGCAAGTAAGTCAAAATGCTAAGGGCCACTTGGCTTTGACATAATAGTTCTAGTAAAGTGAATTAGCAAATTAAATAGCACATGCTAAACTGACAACTAACTTCTGTGTGTGCATGTGTGTGTGTGTGCTTGA
Organism: Rhea americana; assembly: GCF_003343005.1. Taxonomy (NCBI): domain Eukaryota; kingdom Metazoa; phylum Chordata; class Aves; order Rheiformes; family Rheidae; genus Rhea; species Rhea americana. The sequence goes on along the minus strand of NW_028186368.1, from coordinate 1,498,483 downwards.
ATGTGTGTATGTTGATGAATCCTATGTTGAGGGGAGAGGGATAAGAAAAGGAAGGTTTTTTGCCTATGTAAGCAGAATTCTCCCAGAAGTGTGGAAATAGTAGGAATATGGCCACCTACTGAGCCAACCCATATGTCCTGGGGTCAGCATCTGCTGAGCTACAAGCCCCAACCTCCAGCCGTCTAGTCCATACATTGTAGTCGTAAAAATATACAATGTGCAGAACGCTCCAGTTCAGAGCAGAAGTAATATATATCCCACTGTGAACTCCCCAGCCCATAACAGTCCGAGACAAGATTTCCTGCTCTGGTCAGGATTCCTGTGGCAAGGGGCATAGCTATTAACCTTCCTTTCTGCCTTAAGAGTTTTTATAGCTCCTGTGTCGCTGTAGCATCTATCTACTAGCATCTTACCCTGCCCTCACTGCTCTGATCAGGACAGAACATGACTCTACAGGTGTACTTACCCATATTATGCTAGTTTTCTTTGCTGATGCAGTACTATGGGCCAGAGCTTTAGCTAATTTTAATTGGATACGGTTCCACTGATGCTAAGTTAATTTAAATCAGCAGAGTAATTGGACGCATGCACTTAACACCTACACTCCTAGTCTAGAAGTTTTCCTTCACCTGGCTTCTTATGAGCCTACAGAAATTTTCCATTTATTCTCCAGGAGAGAGGAGAGACTGTTAACACCACAAAGCCTTAAACACATTTGCTTGGAACTGAAGCTTTGCCCTTGAGATCTGCCTGGCACTAACAGTGTGATCTTACATTTCAAAATTGCCTGGGTAGCTTCTCAGATATATTAAATTAGAAAAAGGTTTTCCCAGAAAAAAAATAGTTCTCAAAATGATGAAGTATAAAATGACATACTTCCAGACTAGCTTTCAGCTCCTGCATCTTGCTGCCAGGGTGTGGGAGCACTGACTTCCACCTCAATGGCAGTAAATAGCAGGCCTGTGGGACAGTGCAGATGACTATATATACTTTGAAGTCAAAAGAACAAGTGCTAATTTCTGATAGGATCTTTCTACTTTTTCATAAAATCTTCCAGGGCATAGGTTTCAAATGTGAAATTTGGTTCCTGAACCCATTTAAAAATAGCTATACCTGGTTTGATTTGCAAAAGTGGAAAGCATTGAGGGCTCTTTGCAAGCAAAATACAGGGCCAGAGCCTCAGCTAGCAAAAAAAAAAAAAAAAAAAAAAAAGGTGATAGCTTCATTGGCACACACTCAGAGATTTGCAGCAGCTTTGGCTCCTGGAGACGGTAGCTCAACTAGTACCTGTCAAGGTCTGCGACCACCAACTTCAGAGATTCCTTTGGCACTTACTGGCCCTTACTAACTTAATTGTCTTGTGGAAAGAAAATTATTTGAAGTAAATATCTTATCATCTGTGACATTCCTTAGGTTGATACAACCCACTTTCATACTGAAACAACAGGGCTACTCATAACGGTTTATGAGGCTTTAGAGTCTGACTCCTGCACTTTCAGGCATACAAGGCCTATGCTCTTCTCATTTAAGTCAGCGTAAAGCAGATTCAGCTACAATCAAAAGTGTTAAGTGTAAAATGGGCATAGAAGGAGATTCTAGCTCTTCATCATGTCATTTTTTTCTTGTGCTATTGAGGTACCAACATCAATGTTGCAGGCAAAGTTTGTGGGAAAAAAAAAGCTCATGATTAAATACAGAGACTATTACAAAAAGATCACAATAAACCAGCTGGACACCTTGTGAAAACATCATCAGAGACAATGATTGCCTTTACATTCAGATGATGAGATTGATGAGATTGTGGCCAGTATGTGTCTCATTGCCACTGAAATCAKATAAGGAGGTAAGCACCTGCCTTTGTGAAGCTTGACCCTCAAACAGCCATGGCCAACTTCAGTGCTGAACTATGAACTCAGAAGAACTGTGAGGAGTTTTAAACTATTTCTAAGTATTAGGAACAAATCCTGAAGGTGAGTCAGAAAGGAGTAGAACACTTTTGAGGACTGTTGCTGTGAAAGAGGTGGACATAATCAAGCAGTGAGCAATAGGTTTTAAGAAAAAAATTACATTCCTATTAAAAAAAAAGGTACAGGAAAATCAAGCAAAGTAGAAGCAAAGCCATCTGAGCCAGAAATCAGGAAGAAATCTCACTATGGCAAACAAGACTTTCTGAAATATTTTTTTATTTCCAGATTACCAGCTGAGGCTCTCCCTGCCTATTTTTAGGTCCCACACAGCAAAACAGGCAAGTTAAGCACATTCCTGAGTGCCTCCATCAGTCAAGGCCTCCCAGCTCAGGCCTACTCATCGTTATGTTTTTGATAACAAGCTGCATTTCACTCACGTGACTAGAGGTTGTGTTTGGAAGTGTATGTGATCATCTCAGGAAAGAAGGGAATCAAGGTAAACTCTGACATTTTATGGCACCCTCAACTATTCAACATTTGCATATACCCTGAAAAATACAGCTGTTAAATAGCTGGGCTAGSTCCTGCGAAGTGCTGTGCACCTTCAACTACCAGTGCCTCTAATGAGAGCCGAAAGCACTTGGCGCACTGCAGAACGAGGTCCTGTCTCTGACTCATTTGTATGGCTTTGCTTCCCCAGACATGATTTTGGTATTTGAAAAGAATGGTATTCCTGTACAACATGTGTCTCAATTTGTAACGATATCCTCCCTGCAGCTGGCTTACTTTTCCAAGTGTTTCTGAAACATTACTGTCTTAAATTTGAGCCAATCTACAATAACAAATTATGTAGACGCAAAAAAGCTGAACTGCATTTGTTTTAAGAACAACCACCTCCCCCTCGGCTACATTTCATCTTCCAGTCCTTGTTTTGGATTTTTAGGCTGTGTAATATAATCTCCTATGGAAGTACACATTTCCAAAAAACCAGAAAAAGGTTGTAGAGATTGAGTGGTGCAGCATGAAACAACTATCAAGTTCTGACCTCTCTGGAAAGATCTGCATCCCATCATCAGCCTATTGATATTTTAAACTATGTTTAGAGCAATTTTCAGCTATTTATTTGTAGCTCATGTGGTTAAATGTAAAACTCTGTATCATTATGATCTGGTGCATGCTTATGCTTCAAATATTTATAAGCTTTCATGAACCAATTGTGCTGCCACTTTTAAGTTTCTTATCCAAAGCAGGAGGAAAACCCCTTTCCCACAGGAATTGAAACAAACATCTCTAACCGAGAGATGCTTGAATGCTAGTTATAAAAGAAAAGATACATGATGAGGTCACTAAAAATTTGAATTCTGAACCTGACTTTCTGAGTTCAGTTGCAATGCCAATTCTGTACTATTTGCAATTACTGAACCAGTTCTCTTCATGGTAAAAATACTGTTTCTGTTTTCTCGAGGGGGCTGGGGTGTGTATGGGGAAAAATCTGTAATAGTGACTGGTGTCAGTGCAGTTTGCTTAGTGATTGACAGCACTGGAGCTGAGGCAGAGATACCTACAGCACCTAGCACTGCACCTCTGGTATATTCTAGATCTAACCCACTTGCTCCTGGGTTGATTTTTCCTCTTGCTTCCACAAATAGTCTAATCTGCCTGATATTTTGGCCACCTGAGCCCCTCTCCATGCTCTTGAGCCTCAAAGCTGGCTAAATTTGCAAAGCTTGTGTCTGCTCCTGTTTGGGTTGAAACAATCCTTAATGTGGCTGTGAGACTCATGGGGATTCCATGATGTTGGACTAGTGTAAAATCAGCTTCCTACTCCAGCATGATAGTCTGACCTGGCATTTAGGACAGCAGCACTGGAAGTGGCACCCATGGAGGCTTTGGGAAAGGTCCTGGGAGCCGCAGGGCTGGATAGGGAGCAATGTGATCCCAGCTGCCGCCCTGAAGGTGGGGAGGCCCAACTCCATGGGAAGATGAGCTCTCCCTCCCTGAGATGATCCCCAGGGCCTTGCCGCGAGAGGGACCGTGTCCTCTGCTGCCCAGGCTCAGCTCCAGATGCCCCTGGGACCCAGAGCTGAGCACCTCTGCCTCCCCCAGGGGCAAGATGCTGCTCACCAGCTCAACCGTGGCAGCTTCTTCGCTTGCAATGCAGTATCACCCCACTCCTGTTGGGTCCCTACAAGCACAGTCAGTCTCAAGCTGGGGAAAGGAAAATTGCTGATGCCTACCCTAGGAYAGCATCTTTCAATGGAAATGCCCATCTTCACACACAGTTGAGGCAGAGTAGCTGAGAAGCGGGCCCAATTTCAGCCCCTACCATGCCTTGACCTGGTTTTCTGCCTTTTCTTCCAACAAAAGAAGCTGGTGATTGCCATATCTGCATGTAACTCCAAACTTCGGTTTCTTGTACACCTGATAGGCCTGGAGCGACACAAAGCTTGACAGGAATAGCCAGCCTGAGGGTAGGCCAGGTGGGTCCTGGGCCAGGGGACCTCTACAGCCATCATGGTCCCTTCCTCCCTGCTTCTGCTCCTTTCTGCTGAAGTGTTTAGAAAAGCTCTTCAGCCCCCTTCGTCCAGGCTTGGCTGCAGCCACATTTGGCCTAAAAACCTGGTCAGCTTCGAATGGAGGGGATTTTAGTCAGAAAATGTTGATGCTGGGTGCTGAAACCTTTCACTAAAAAGTTTTCAGTAAAGAAAGGAAGATTATTGTTATTTTTTGGTCTACAGCAGAATTTCTGATGAAAATGTAAGGTCCATGCATAACCCTTCTGCTTTCTCATTCATGTCAAGAAGAACACAGGGGAAGTACAGCATTCACGATTACCACTGTGTCTTCTCCAGGTTCAGAGGTAGGACTTTCAATCTGAGCTAGCCTCGCAGCTACTCTGCCGGTTCACTGGCACTCTGAGTTAATATGCCTTCTTCTAGCTATTTAACTAGACTAACTGGAGAGATCAGCTCTGATAAGAAAATTGAGAAGCCCCTTGGAATAGCTGAAAGCCTCGTGGTTTGGACTCACAGGAGGTTGCAAAAATTTCAAGCTAAAGTTTCTATTTTGAATCAGACAAAATCAGAGACTTAATGAAAGCTTATCACATCCCAATGGTTGCCTATTTKCAGGGGAAGGAGAGGAGAAACTGTCTACATTTGGTTTACCTCCTGTTTTGTTTTTTGTTTGTTTGCTTTTACAAAAAGAATCTTGAAAAGCTTCAGCTTTATCCCAGAGCAGAATGGGAGAATTAATTGAAAACTTGACCCCTGTTGTTTAATGAAAAATCCTGTCTTCTGCCTGCTCTGTATATGAGGCATTGTGGGGGGCAAAGCAAAGCTCTTACAGTTCTGCCAAATATGCCAGTGCTGCACTTGATGCAGAGCAGTCTGGTATCTCCCCGTTGTGGAGATATATTCGATCACTCCGGGGTAAATCAGGACAGGATCTGGCCTAGGCAGGCTATGTGGTGTGCTGAACGGTTACGGGCACGTGGTACAGCTGAGGTTAGAAGTCTGGGGTTGCGATGGCATTTTCTGCTCTGCAAGACTTGAGCATGTATCTCAAAATGCCTCAAAGGGCAAAGCAGAGACCCCCTGTCTCTGTCCGGAGCTGGACAGAAGGAACTAGCTGACACTGATTTTGTCTTCAGTTCAGATTGAAAATGAAGGTGAGTTTCGTGAATGCACTGAGCGTTTGTTCTACAGAGAATTAAAACATGAGGGAAGTCTTTGAAAGGATGTAAAATTATATGAAAAAATATCGAGTAGTTCTGGGGAGACTGCTACTACAGAAAGTGGTATAGCTGGGGAAGGATGACACCAGTAAAGAAGCCTGAGAGCAACACTGATGCTGAAACCTGGGGACCTGAACCCAAATGTTCAACTTAGCTTACTGAGAGTGATCACCTCTGACTCCCGGTACGGTTGGTGGACAAGAGGCTCTTCCAAGGTGTTTCAGAGAACCTAACTCCAGGTCTGCTGGGCTGCTTGCCTCCTGGGAAGGAGTCTCCCAAGGCTGGAGTTAGTGAGTCCTGGTGAATGCTTGCACCGCCGCTCTTCTCTCAGAAACACAAGGCAAGGTAAGGAGAAAGCAGTGTGATTTGATGTGGAGTTGCCTTCACAAAAGGCTGAMCAGTAACAGTGATGAGGAGAAATGGAAATTTGAAAATGTTTGAAATRCTGCTATCCTAGTGGCAGTGGTTTYGCCTAGGAAAATGTAAACCTGAGGGGGAGAGGATGTGCCCTGTCCCCTGTGTATGCGTAGAACAAGTCAAACAGCAAAGTTGCGTTGCTGCTTTATGATGCAGGAGAGGATTTACAGCAGGCCCAGGCCACTCAGCCAAGTATGTGGCTGCTCACTGCTAAACTTAGGGAATCCTGTTTCCACAAGTTCGAAGAAGAGCTGCAATCTTACCCAGACCAATACCACTCCCATTTTGGGGACTCCAGTTTTATTTGGCATGGTCTTTATGGAAATGCATAATGAGGCAAAGAGACACCTTTTACTTTTGCCTTGTGCTGTCTCTCTACTGCAGTGCCTGGCTGCAGGAACAAATTCAGTGAAGAGCAGACCCTAAATAGCCAAATTTGAAAGATTGCCCACAGATTTTGAGTACAGTAGGGGTTGGATTTCTATCTCGTGTCTCTTCAATATCACCAGCAGCCTGGTAAATCTAGGAGCACTGAGGCTACATCTTGTTGGTAGCTCTCTGGGTCACTTCCATAGCAGTGATCCCCTTGCTCACACTTTTTAAGAAGTGCATTTCATCTGTGACATGCAGGAGCACAAAGGAGAGCCTGGAACTGTATTTCCTACATTTTCTTGCTACATAACAAGGGCATTGGTAACATACCTCCCTGTTCCTAACTTCAGTAGCTAGTTTCAGGGTTCATTTTAAAGCATATTGAAAAAGTTTAGTGAAAGATGGTATTAAATGCGCCAGCAAGGGGCCGAATGTAGATATGAATTTCAGGTGCAAATTCCCTGAAGACTTTTCTAGGAATAGATACAGGGAAGCAGGGGTCAGTACATAGCAGTCCTTCTACTTTTTTTTTCCAGTTCATGTTTCTCCCTCAAAGTCCTTCCCCAATTACAAAGTGACTCGATATGATTGCAAGCACGGCCTCTAGTGCCTCCCCACCACCATGCAGTCACAGGGTCAGGGGCTGACTAAGCTGTCCCCAGCACTTCTTCTGCCTCGACATACAAGCAGGACAAATCCCAAGCCTTTTCCCCATTTAATTCCTTGAAGTCACAATGTCTGCTCAGATTGCAGCTCTCTTTTCAGTAGGTGGAAGAGCTAGAGTTGCATATTTGACACAAAGTTAAGAAAGAGCTGTAGCTTGCAGGACCGGAGGAGGAGGAAAATGCCACCTTAGAAATCAAGGGAAGTTTGTCCGGAAAGGGTTGGTGTATAATAAGGAGCCAAGTTATTATTTTGTTCATACAAAAGGCCTCCCCGACTCTTGCAATGAGGCTTCATTAGCTCATAAACTTCAGTTAGTTTATGGAAAGATAAAGTATTAAGTATTCAAAGGGGAAGCTTCTAATGAGGAAGTCTGAACCGCTTTAAGAATTAATAAATAAATAAATAAATAAATAAATAAATTACAGAACGACTACAAGTAACAGATGACTCCAGAGTGTTTCCAGGGCTGAGCTTGCCCCCATGCTGACTTTAGTTGCACTCTGCTGGTTTATCTTTGATGTAGCTTCCCTGAGAAAATAATTGCTATGTCTTTACTGTAGGACCATGCACGTCCTAGATGAACTAGGCATCTTCTAGCACATCAGCAGCTTCAGCATTCTTGCTCTAGGAGTTAATGCTGGTCAACATATTAAATGTGCCTTCACTCTCTGCTTGGAGAAGAGTGGACGTTTGGCAGGGGATTATGAGCACAGCAATGAGAGGGGTCAGAGGGGAGTCAGTGTAAAGGGAAGATCATGGAGCAGGCTGAGAAGGAAGGCATGACCCAAATGTGGCCAAAATGAAGGCTAATACTGTGCTTTGGAATTTCAGTCTGTGACGTTTGGGGACAATGGACTCCACCTCAGGAGTCAACATCCAATGCATGCTGCTTAGAGACACAGGACAGTCCCTGCTGGCAAGCTACATGATCAAGAGACAAGGAAAGCGGGAGCAAATGAGACCGTGGTGTATCACCCAGTAGCCCCTAGATAATACAAGGGGTCATGAATTAAACTCTGCCTAATTCTGTGATCTGCTCTAGCAGTGAACGGTTTTGTTCTCTTCTTACACCTTGTCCATGGAAGTGCGAGTGTTTACCACAGAAAGAATCAGATCTCAGTAGCATTCTACCTCAGTGAGAGTAGTACTCTGTTCAGTTTTGGTCCTCAGATGCCTTCATTCAATATCTGTTTGTCAGACTARGCAGTGTCAGTCACTGTGCTTTGCTAGTTTTGAGCCTCCCCAGCACTGCAGCTGCTGTCCTGATGGCATAAGTGGGAGGAGGCCAGCTGCAGGCCATCCCAGGAGAGGGCTGAGGGTTGAGGAGCTCAGTCCTGACCTCCCTCGCTGCAGCCTGGATATGCTGATATTGAGTATACCTCACTTATCTGCATGACTAAGGATTTGGGGAAAGGCCATAGAGGGGTATCTTCAGTTTGTATGCATGGCACACACAGGACATAGCTGAACAGAGTTAGCTGTGTTACTGGAGGATCCATATTTGTGTGAGAGTGAGCTCTCTCCAGGTATAGTTCCCAGTTTCTCCGTGAGATGAATTAGCCCTGTCWAGCCATTCTACTGATGTGGCTCTGTTGTGCCTGAGATGCCATCTAGTCTGTCCAGCGTGGTGGCTCTGTTGTGCCCTGGGATGTGAGGTGCAGACATACCCTCTTCTCCAAGTAAGGGTGGAGGCCAGGCTGTGGGGGCGGGGGGAAGTTTTCCAAGCACTTTTCTGATACTCATGATGACTCTAGAAACCTTTACTGTTCTGGTAGCAAAATCGCACAATTATCTTAAATGACTATACAGCATGCACACAAGATGAACAACCAGTTTGAATGTGAATACTGACGGTAGTGATGCTGGGAGCGGTCCTCAACAGACAGCTCAGTGTTTCAGTCAAAACAAGGGGAAGAAGGGAGAAGGGAAGCCCCGTGTGTTATTTAGGGGAACTAAATGAAATCTTAATCCACTCACTCCCTGCCACTTGGACTGCACTACAGACAGCTTTATAAACATATAGAGTATTGGAATAAACTGCAGTTTTAATATTCTAAATGCTATTTTCAACTGCCTTTAAAGAGCTGGAGGAAATCTGGCTTTCTCAGAGGCATCCAGGTCTAATAGCAAAAGCAAGCAACTATGAGTCATGAGACATGCGTGCTGCTCCCATCCTCTCACCATCCCAGGTGCTGTGGGATCCTGGCCTGGATGCCTCTCCTTCTCTCACTCCATTTTTCCACCTGTGAAGCGGAGATAATGGTACATCCCAGCTCTGCAACACACGCTGAGATCAAGGGGTGAAGGGTACTGTATGATTGCAAAGTATCATTATTCACCTGTGATCTTATAGGATGAAAGGTGCTCTATAAAATGCAGAGAATGAACTATTATTATATCGATTTCCAGCTTTCTGTCACAGAAATTCCTCCTCCTTCCTTTCCAGCAGCCTTGCTGCAAAGGAGGCATAATTTGCTGGTGGTCCTTTGCAGCGAGAGGTCCGGTCAAGGCTGAAGCAGCAGGGTCATGTCCATGCCCAGATGCCTGTGCTTTCTGGGCTCGTGCCCATGCCCATGTCACCTGCAGTGAGCTACCTCCTGCTGCCTCTGATCTGCTCTTCTTGTCTGCTTCACAGGAACACGCGCTGACAGGGTACCTTGCATGGAGAACGGGAGCAGAGCAAACCACGTCACTTCACCGACTGACACCAGCTGGGCCACTCACCACCCCCTCCAGCTCAAAGTCCAGCAAATCAAACTGCTTCCCACCATGAAGTCCCTCCGAGGAAGCCTCAGTCCCACGGGTGCCTTCAACCCAGAAGACAGCACAGCACGGACCCCCGCAGTGTGCTCAGCATTCCTGTTGCCACCCCCTCTTCTCCTCCAAGGAACACTTTTTCCTCTTGGTTTCTTACTGGGGGGGATTCGTCACCCTGGTTTCAAAAACCACATGGACCAACATAGGTACTTTCCCCTCTCTGACTTCAAAGTTCATATATTTGAGACTGGACAATGATACGGATTTTTTTTTTTTTTTTGAAAAACTGCTGTGGTTTTGCTGCTACACTAAGAATCGTGATTTGCATTGTATGGTTTTGGACCTATTCAAGTTTTGATGGGGGAAAGGGGTAATACTGGAGTAGCAACGCTTCAGAGTCATCTCTGTCCTACCCATGATGCACTTTTAAATGAAGAGTTAGAATATTTTATTGGCTAATATACTTTCCTTGTTATTTTTACAAAGGCCACCTTTATCCTTTCTAATGCCATATTTTCAGTGTTACACTTTTATGGCTTTTAATTTTTGATTTGACAGATGTAAGAAGCAGCATGAATAGTTTATACTGTGGTTTTTCAGAGACTGAATGCCAAGAGAACTCAGTAAATGTTTATTCTTCTCAGCTTTCTCTTTAAATTCCCCTAAATAGCGCCCCATTTGGGAACAGAGCAAGAGTGTTGAACTAAAGACCAAAATTCCCTCAAGGTGTAAAATAATCTGAGGGGAATATTTGCTGGGCGTCACGAAAGACTTGGATGAAATTTCAACCCTGATGGTTTTCAGTGATCCAGGAAGGCAGTGAGACAATCTCTCCATATGCATAGCCCTTTCATGATAATTGGAATGGTATGGACAAACCAATGAAAACAAGGGTAAAGTGAGAAAGATCCCCCATGATTTTGTTTCACTGTTTGCTTTCTCCTGTCATGGTTAAGAGAAATGTGCAATTCGATCCTCAATCAGTGGGTGGAGGATAACAGGGTAGAATTTACTTGTGTGCACTTGTACAGTTGTAGCCAAGAGTCCAAAAGTACACTAGAGCATGTTATACTGGCACTGAATTGGTAAGAGAGTCGTGGAGTATCCCATTCTGACAAATACAAAAAACAAAAAAAACCAAAAAAAATACAAAAAAAAATCAAAAACAAAAAAAAATCCAAAAAAAAAAAATTTCAGATCACCTTGTGATTCAGTGTAACTGTTTACTAACTCGAATAAAGCAATTGTTCACTCTCAAGTGTTCAGAGTACACCTTTTCTATAAGGCTGCTGCTGGGAAGTGAGGAGCAGTTTGCAGAAGCAGTGTCTCTGATAGCTTCAGCGGTGTTGGGAGCAGGATATCAAAGTCAGCTGAACCAGAGCCTTGTAGCGATGGTGCACTATGAGCACTATGTATATACTGTATTTCTATATTTTCCTTTGTACAGATTCACTTAAGTCAAGCTACTGTTTTACAGGTGCTCCTTATTTATTAGAGCTGTGAAAGCTTGGAAAAATCACCGGGCGAGCAAGCTCGCTTTTTAAAAAAAAACAAAAAACAAAAGACAAAAAAAAAGGGGAGGGGAAATCCAACAACTCCTGAGCCTAGGGAGAGAGTTCAAAGAGATATTGATGAAACACCTTCTAGAGAGCAAGCATCTAAAGCACCCTCAGTGTGCTCTGCTTTCCTTTTGGGCTCACAACACTTTTCTCTCTCCCTGACTGGTGTCAGATTTATTAAAACAAAATAAATCTCCAAGAAAAAAAAATGCACTTAAATGTGCTGTTGTTTTATTATTTTTTTCCTTTTTGTGCATGCAGTTATTCATTCCTCTACCTGACTGGTCACGGATCAAACAAAAGTCAGTCTGGAGTCTCGGAAAAGTATGCGTAAGTGTTCTTGGAGGCTGAATCTCTGTTGCTCGTGTTTTCTCGCCTTTCTGATCATCTCGCCGCTCCTGCAGTGTTCAAGGTGCGGGGAGGACAACCCACAGACGGCGGCGCAGAGCTGGGCTCTGATCCTAGGAGGGGGAGCTCCGTTTGCAATGGCTGCGGCTGCATTCGCTTCAAGGGGGTTGGGGCAAGGGCCGTTTGCTCGTGCCGCGTTTGGGGCCTGCGCGTCGAGCCCGGGGGCCGTGCCTTTTGTAAGGGTGTGTTTGTTCTATGCCTTCTCTCCCCCTGAAATCAAGCCCAGGTCCTCCGAAGCACGTAACTCCTCCCGAACGCCCTCCAACTCTGCCGTAGCAGTGAGTTCGCTCGTTCGGGGCTCGGAGCTCTGCTGCGCAACAGCGTCCGCTGCCTAGCTCTCGGCCAGCACCGCCAGCGCTGCCGACGGAGGGTTTTGAAATGTCCAGTGAGCTCGGTAACTTTTTGACTGATTTCATTAACCGATCATGTAAGGAAAACAAAAACAGCATACGAGTGCCGGCTTGGAAGGGCATGTAGAGCAAAGCTTGTCTCCCTAGTAAACAGCTTGCTGCATCTCTATTTATTCATCTGAACTTGGCTGTAAAATGAAGGCCGTGTGTATTGATTTTGCTTTTGTCAGTGGTCCAGAATTGTTAGCACACATTTTCACTCTTCTGAAAAACAACAGACTCTTTAGAGAAATCTTTCTCTCCCGTGAACTGCTTTTTCCAGAAATGGAATCAGCTTGTCAAAAATCATAAGGACAGCAGAGGTAGAGAAAGAGATTTAGGCTGAAGCTGGCTCCACACATTTCAAATGATCACAGGCTTACCTGAGCTTTCCTGAAAATTTGCCTGCATTATGTTCTCTTAACAACTTACCCCAAAATTTGAAATCTGAACAACTGATTTGGACAGTAGAATCAGTTCATTGTTTGCTATTTTAAAATGTCTACAGCTGCATGTCTGTGGAGAAATCTCCAAGTACACATAAACCTTCAGCAAAATGTAGACCAAATGGTATGATACATTATGCAAAAGAAACCTGCTTTATTTTTTAGGCCAAATCCACCCCTTATATAATGCCAACAAAATGAGTGGATTACACAAAGGATATAAGGAAGTCCTCTGCAATTAACAGGAGCCCAGCAAAGGGTTGCAAAACGGTACTCACTCACTGCTGACATTATTTATTATGCGCTAGGACAGAGCAGTCAAGCCAAACTCTTTCCTGGAGAACGTACCGTCAAGGAGCCAGACAAAGAAAATCCAGATGCGCTGGGACATACACTGCAAGGTCCCTGTATGCAATAGAAATCACTCCAGTAATATTGCACATGTGCAGTTTGGGGATGCAGAGCATGTCTTCATGAGCAGAGAGGCGGCTTTGCCTCAAGTCTCCAAGCACCTGGCCCAGCGTGCATCCCTTCACGCCTCCAGGGCAGAGGGGGAGGTTGCCGTGATCGAGCCCCGCATAGGTCCCTTCTGCTGGCACTGATTTCTTGCTGTCAGCAAGAATTTTGCCCTTGCGATAAAAGGGAGTCTGCGTGCTGCAAACACTCTGCATTAATTACCTCCTGTGTTGTCTTAGATGGTTTTGAGGGCTTTATTTTTTTTCAGAAGGACTACTGCACACTTCAGTATTTGATCAGCCTAATTCCATGAAGAAGAAGGTCCCATAAAATGCAAGCCTTTCATGCCTTTTCCCCGCTAAATGATAGAAATAAATTTGCTTTGTTCAAATAAGTGCTGTGCGCCAAATTTGCAAGGATGCTTATCCAAGTGAGATATCCCATTCTGAGGTCCATATTTGGACACCCAAATCAACACTCAGCCAAACACATGCACGAGGCATTTCAGTGCCATTTGGAGTGTCCATATATAGAACTGGATGCCCTAACTTCATTGCCTTTGTTTTAAAAATAGGCCTGGAATATGTAAAGGCATCATTTAATAACAACTATGACAAACATGCTGTGCTCAAATTCAGAACAAACTTGCTTATGCTGGTGCAGGTTGATTCCACTGGAATCACTCTGGATTTACTGAGGTATAACTCAGAGGAGAAATGGCCCCTTAAATTACTTTGTTTTCCGCTCTCATCCAAACCTGGTTTCATCCTTGGGATCTGTAAGTACAGAAACATTGGATTTAGGCTTTATCCACATGCACACACACACATCAGAGGGAGGAAAAAGAGAACGAGAGAGCAAGAAATTGAGCTCACCTGCTTCACACTGAATGTAACAGTTGGTCAGGTATCTCGAAACGGGCAGACTTACATACATTTTACTTGTCATTTATGTGGCACAGGGCAAAGGAATGCAATGCCACAGTGAGCACCCCGGCATAGTTTCCACAAAATACAAGACATGCCAAAAAAATAGATACTCAGAAGCATGACCATACCAGCTGAACAACAGCCCCTGGCCATTTGTGTCCTGCAAGGCTGGGAGCACAGCCCCTTGGAGGTGAAGGGGAAGGGGACATCGCACATGGACATTCCTCATCCTCACACCCAAGGTCTGTGAGGACATGGCCTTCTGCACCACTGCAAGGAACTGACCTAGCCAGTAGGCAAAAATTGAGTAATTTAGGCCACCAACAGCCTCTTTTCTTGAAGCTGTTCCCTAGTATCTAACTCTATTTAATAATCTACTGGAGCAAGTGAGTGTCTCAGTCACTTCACCTGTTTCTCTCCAGCACCTGGGAATATTTAGCCTCTTAAGCCAAGTTAAGCACTACTCTCAGGAGAACGTGTGGCTCAAGACCTTGTGTACAAGGATAAAACTATTCTTTCAATTTGCTATGGGAAGGAAAGCCGCTTTACAAACATAGTTCTCTGAGGATGTAGAAGACTGATAGACAGATAGCCAGGTACATTGACAAGGATCTTCCCAAGAAATGATGTAAGCACCTAAAAGTTGCATGTCTGTACACTGAGTGTGCAGGCACCTGAGTTCTGTGGGAGAAGTGGCAGCTTTGCACATGCATCCTACGCAGGGCTTGGTGTAAGATCCTAGCAGTCTGCACTACGGGTGGGACATTGCCCAAACCAAGAAGCAAAACTTAGGCATTAGTAGCCAATACGAAAACTGAGGACAGAAATGTGTCTCAAATTCCCCTCTCAGCATGGCTACATTTTCTTTCAAAGACCTCACTGGACCTATTTAGTAAAAGAAAATGGTTTGAGGAAGAAGTAATGCTGTCTTCTTTTCCAGAAAAGCTTTGTGGTTAGATTTGCTTGCTGAGGGAATGACAGATTCAGGTTCAGCTCGATTCTCCAGCTGAGGAATTCAAACCCACAGAGACTCATACAAAACATGGTGTTGAGAGAGACTCTCATCTCTTCCCATGTACCAGGTCAGGATCGAGGAGACTGAATGACCTTCCCAATGGGCCACGCGCTATGCCCACAAGGGCAGGAGAAATACTCTCTGCTCCTCTAGTTGAAATACATGGATCCAGCATCCATGGGGCCAGAGAAAGAGCGTAGCTCTCAGGTTAGTGTCTGAGGCACTCTCCTGGGAAGGGGAGATTTTCTCCTGCTCCTAAAATGAGCAGAGCTGCTGTAGCAAGCAGTGATCTCCAGAGGTCCCTTCCAAACTCAACCATTCTGTGATTCTGCGATCTATTATAGAGACAATTTTGGAAGCAAAGGCCTCAGACAGTTTTTCCCCAGTCAGCTGAGGGCCCTAAATACAGAGTGAAGCTTACTCAATGGTTTTTTAAATGGTTTCTGCTGCAGGTTTGATAGCACATGCACAAATTTGATAGGAGGGATGGAGAATTTGAGTTCCCAGACACAGTAGGTGACAGCCTGGTCACTCAGGAGCACTGGGAAGGGAGACCTGCATAGGTTTCATTCTCCTCTCAGAGAAGTAAAGCCAGCTTGGCTCTCTCATTTGCTGTTACGGCACCAAGCTATGAAACAAAAGGGCAGATCAGAACAGCTTCAGGGATGTACAGAGGAAGCACCTCTAAAAGCCTTATTTCCTGTGGACATAGTTTTCTGCATAAGCACCTCAAACCTACCAATTCTCTGTTAGGCTTTGCCCCTTAGCCTGGCCCAGCAGCTTCCAGAAGACATTTCCCTATGCTGCCAGTTCTTCCTGGGCATTGTACAGGGGGTCTGTCCCTGTTGGAGGGCTGAGGGTCCTGGGAGCTGTCTGGGGACCTACATGCTTAGCACAGCATTGCCACCCTGTCTTTCCAGGGTGGAGGCTTGTTTCATCCCTGTGGTCCTCCTCAACGTCATGGAGCACTTGGTGGATCAAGGCAGGGAAGGGCAGGCGGTCGCAGAGGTTCCTGGGGTTGCAGCACCAGCAGCGTGAGCTGGTCAAGTATTAGAGGACAGCAGTATTGCACCAACAGGCCTGCTAGGCATCTGCAGGATTTTGCCAAGCCTATATATTATCTACAGGCTCCTTCTGGAGCACCTCAGGAGACACAGTCTTCAATCCTTGGACTCTGATGGAAGAGTTTCTACGACTTCAGTTAAACTGAAATGGGATGATAAGCAGGAATATATCCTGGCAGAAATGAATACAACGCTCACTCCAAATACAGCAAGACTATAACTGTTTCCTCAGAAGAAACTGAGGCATGGACAAGGGGTTAGGTTTAGCTCAGTTGGTTAAAGCAAGGACCCACACCACCTTGGGACTGCAGGGCAGGACCCACGACGACTGATTTACTACGTCCCGATTGCGAGCGTGAACACCACCTCGCTGATAGGCATCAGTATATACCCCAAACACCAGGCTCTGGTGGGGTGTCGGGGCAGCCCTCTTCTTAGCTCACAGGTATGTTTCTAGCAGAGGCGTTAGCAGGCAGTCCCACGCGCAAGCGCCTCGGGATGCTGGGGAAAGCTGGCTACCGCCCGCCCGCCCGCGCGCTCCAACGGGATGATTTACAGGCAGGGTCAGGTAGAGGAGCTGACACAACGGGTCAGCGAGGAAGGGTGCCAGGCCACAGGCTTATTGTCGGGCGACGTCCAGAGACCGGGGCGGGAGCGGGGGCCAGGCACTGAATTCCTTAATCATGCGAATTATAAAATCATTTCCTGTTACGGGTTAGGAAAGAGAGTGAAGGACCCAGAGATCTTCCAAACAGAAAACAGCTTTTGTTAAGGCTTTTGGCCTAAGGAGTTTGGGAGGGGAGGGGGGTGGGAAGGGAGAGTGCTGGCACATTTTTGGCTTGAAGCCTCAGACAACATATTTTTTATTCTAGTCTTTATTTTTCAAAATAAAATCATTGCAAGGCAGCAACAGAGAGGGAAGAAGAGGATGAAATTAGGGGGAATAGTACCCAAGTACTTTCCCCTTCTTTCTGCTCCTACCATTAAACACACAGTGTCTCCTTTATTATATACAGTAGCTGGATTAAGCCAGCGGCCCAAAGGCTAGGAATGTAACAAGATACTTTTATACTTATTGATCCTTTTTTAGGGAGATTGTTTTCATGAAAGTTTAATTCACCTTTTTTTTTTTTTTTTTTTGTTTTTAGCTTTTTAGTCTAACTGCCACACATTTTATCCTGCTTCTTTGTGAAATGCTAAATCCATCGGTAGGTTTTAGTTTTCCTGGTGTAACTTTTCAGAAATTGTATATCTGCATAGCAACCCCACTGCAGGCAGCTTATGTCACGGTATCGCATGTCAGAAAGATGAAAAGAACTCCAAATCTGAGCTGCTCCACAAACTTATGCCCCTGATTCTTGGACATATATCTTCTGTACTTAATATAAGTGTCAGGAAGGCAATTCCAAGGCCAGAGAGGTGCAAACTTTTATCTTAGAGATGACAAAAAAAAAGAAAAAAGAAAAGAAGAAAAAAAAAAAGACACGTGACCTCGGTTCAGCCTTGTGTGGACAATCAAAGGAGAAACAAAGATTGTCTTTTTCCTCCTCTGCCCACTCCCCCTGGCCCCCACCTTCCCATGTCCCTGTTGTCTGCTTCCAACTGCAACTTGAGCCTGAATCCCGAGCCCAGTGTCCAGATTAGAGATTGTTGACTCAGATTTAGTGGTGAAACTCGAGCCAGACCCTGTTGATGGCATAGGCTCGAAGGAGCAGGTTTACTTAAAGCCAAAAGAGAGATTACATGTCAGACGAGAGCCTGGCTTTTCTTTATCACAAACTTCCTGATCTCCCTCCGTTTTAATCGTTTCAGCTCTCTTCCCCCCTCCCTCCCTCCCCCCAATAACGTGCCCACTTTCTATTCCTTCTATAGGGTGTCGTAAATCAGGATATTAACAAGTGTGTAGCTGCCCTTTGCCACTGGCAGACACAATGAGCTTTCTGTGTTTTTAACCAGTGGGTAGCACTTAACATAATCAATGGAGAGCTACGTGCGGAAAGGATGAAAAATTGGGGCTTGGTCTGACCACTTACAGGGTATTTCTCATCACCCAGGCAAGCTGCTTTTATGAGAATATGACATGCCCTGGAAGCTTGCTCTCCATTTTGCAGGAGAGTCATTAAAAGAAATCATTACATGTTTTTTTTTGTTCCTTGGCACACGCGCTGCTTTTCCTTGGCTTCTGATTTCATCCATCTTTCAGGCGCTTCGTGCCTTTAGTAATTTATGTGCAAGATTTTTCCAAACCTCCAAATGTTTTTCCATTTGGCAAACTGTGTCCTGAAGCCTCCACAGAATCTAACTGTAGAGTTTTCTTGTACTTCAAAACATGAGCCCTGTTAGCACAAAGATGCATCTAATACTTGTAATCCTGTACATAAAAGCTATAAATTCATATAACACCATCACAGACATCATCCCTTCTTGAGAGTCTTTACTAGCCTTGTTGTTGTAACTCCTTACTTTATACACAAAAGAAATTTCTCTATGAGCATTGTTGTTTTCTTTAACTATAGTTTTTGGAAGCTTTAGGATACCATATGGAGAACTATTTTATTCTGCTGCTAGTGGCTTGCTCAATACTGGCTATAAATTAGATAATTTTCCTTGTGTCTGATAGCCATACACTATCAGTCAGACACATTAGCTCTTACAGGAAAATCCAGGAGAGTCCAACAGAAAGTGATAGCCCTTCCATCATACAGAATTTAATAGAAAATTTTATCCCTACTATAGGACTTACAATGGTTGATTATAAACACCATGATTTTCATTCCACTTTAATATCCATCGGTTAGTAGATTCATTTTTATAGAAATCTCCCTACCTTGCTCTTGCCGTTTCCTGGGGTTCTTCCCAGAGGGATACACATTTGTAGATAGCCTGGCATGGTTTTTTGAAGGCTCCCAAGGGGATCAGAGACTCATACGCAATTAAGGAGAACGGTCATATATGTGCCTTTGAGGAACTTGCCCAGCAGGACGAGTATTGACTCAAGAAACAGGTTGATGTGAGTTGTAATCTGGGCTGCCGTGGCTTTCTTCAGGAATGTAAATCCCTTGGGAGATTTCATTAAATGTTTTCCACAGTGTGGTCTCGTGAGTGACTTCCCGAAAGCGGCTGGGTATGTGACCAAAAGGAAAGAGATCCTTCTTCCACCATTTATGCTCATGAGAAATTACCAGGCGTCGAGCAACACAGATAGTATCTCTTCTTGTATTTATTTTTGAAATCCCTACATAATTTACAAGGTTGCATTATAAAACACTTCCATTTGTTGAATAATCCCAACTGGACTAAGTTCCTGAACAAAGAGTCTGTTTTGCCAGTGGAAATGGGTCCAGATCAGGCCTAACATATTATTTTCACCTAGTTGTGCTCCATCGCTCTTTCACGGCATGTGCTGCCTGCTTGCCCTGGAAATAAATGCTCAGTGAGAATATAGAATAACCAGTGGGATAATTCTCTTCTACAGTTATTCACCCAAACTACGGCATCCAACTGAATTTGCATGGAAAGAACTGTGCATGTTTCACTTAAGAAAACCCAGGTTCTGCTCCCGGCTATCACAAATCTGCTGGCTTCTCCAGATCGTCTGTGATTTACCCTACTGTAGGGTAAATGGTTGGGACCATTGGCACTTCATTTTTAAAGAAGCGAGCATGAGGCAGCGGCAGAGGGCTCTGACAACCCAGTCCTGCCTCCATTTACACCTGTGTCAATCCAAAGCACCTAGACGGAAAGGTCAGTGGTATTCTGCAAGCTGACACTGCTGTGACGGAGAACAGAATTAGTCTTTTATTTTACACATTTCATTCCTCAGCCTGCCGAACTGTGGTGACATTTCTCAGAGATGCACATGACATCCACATTAATAGCAGAAGACGTCACTGTGATCAGGGCTATTACTGCGAATTAATTGCTATTATATCACTTTAAAATAAACTATTCCCTGACTAAATCAAATTAAGGGTACTTTATCAGTGTAGGCGTGAGGCACATTTTCTTCTCATAATTTACTTCCTCTTAAGTGACTCTAGATTTGTGTTTATCTTATTGGGTTGATAAAGTAACCTGCTCAATTGTCAACATCCTTTAAAAAGCAGTATCTAGCCGCCGAGGGAATGTGTGGGAAACGCCAAGGACGCCGCGCTCACGAGCTCGCGCTCTGGCTAGGACAGCGAGCTGCAGCCTTTTACTCTTTCTACAGCTCTGTTTTTAACCTCGTTTTTGGTTCTGACTGGCTGAACGCTCTCCCCGCTTCCTCAAACTCCGCCGCGCTGCGTCCGGTTCGCTCTCGCAGAACTGATGGACCGGCGCAGCGGGCCACCACCCCCGCCGCCGGCAGCCAACAAGCCGACCGTAACGCCGGCAGATGCTGGCGGGTTACGGGCCAAACGAGAGCCCCG
>NW_028186368.1:1456205-1477303 GCF_003343005.1 Rhea americana | reverse complement strand
GGCGGCGGCGGGGGGCAGAAAATGGCCGCCGCGGGGGTGGGGGGGGCGGAGGCCGTCGCTGCCCGCTCCCCGCCTGGGCTCCAGGCGAGCGACTCGGTGCTTCCCGCGGGCGGGTTTCGCGGGAGCGAAGCGCTCCGGCGGGGCCGCGGGCCCTGCGCGGGGGCGGGCAGCAGGCGGGAGTGGTGCGGGAGGCAGGTGAGCCGCGGCCCGCGGCCGGTGGCCGTTGGCCTCCCCGCAGCGGCCTCGCCCGCGGCCCCGGCTCTGTGCCGCCCCTTCTGCTGCCCGAGATTCCCGCCCGGCTCCGTTGTGGGCCAGCGTGCGCAATACTGAAAATAAGTCTTTTATTGGTAGGAGACAGGAAACAACAGAGCGATTCACTTATTCCTAAAGTATGCGCTTAACTCATGGAAATAAATTAAGAAGCTCCCCCCCCCGCGCCCCGCTCCTCTCTCTTGCTCCGTGTAGTTATTTATGAGGGCTCGGGAGAAGCCAGGTCCCGCAGCAGTGCGCCTCATTCCCTAGCTAAGGAGCAGGAAACCTGTTTCTCAGCTGTTCGTACGAGCTCTGGAGTTCGCTTTAGCTGGACATTGACCTCTGCTGCAGGTAGACCCGGCGCTGCGCCTCGCAGGACTGTGGATGGCTGACGAGTGCTTCAGAAAACACCGGGTCTGCATCTGGTAGTGCAGACCCTGCAAAACCGGGCGCATGTTAAAGGAAACGGGCCCGAATCCGAGAGATCTTAACCTGGGCGAAAAAATGCGTTGCACACAATGAAGATTTGTTAGATTAGAGCTATTAATCACAGATAGTTTGCGAGGTCTCCACGGCTCTCCCTTCGCTTGGGCTTTGTGTTTGCCGTGCAGGAGGTGAAGTGGCTTCCCCGGTTCACAGCCTGTCACCGCCAGAGAGCTGAGGGGTACTTCTGCCTGGGGAGGCCCCGTTACAATGAACAGTGAGATTTCTACCGCTTTCAGCTGGTGCTGAATCGCACTAGTGTTCTCTAAAGCATCCATGCACGTAGAATGCCTCGCTGAAGAAATTTCCTTTTACCAAATAAAAAAGCGTATGCAGATTTCCAGCTGAATACATTGCATAGAAACAAACAAAAGATATAACCGAAATTTAACATAGAAAACAATATTAAAGCTAAAAAAATAAATTCAATATTTATCTCCAAGCAATTATTGTTTCAAATGTAAATAGAGAAAAAACCCAGTTACTTCCACAGCTCTAATAAAATTGCAAAGGAAACATGGATCTTTATGTGTTACGTTCTATTTAATTCTTTGGGATGGTATCTTTAAAACTGCTATAAATTTTTTCTATATTTAATGCTGCTCCTGCTTTAAATACCAATGACATTAAATTGACTTTATTGCAACTAATTAACTTTACAATTAATTCACTTAATTAACTAAACACCAACAACCATTATCTTTGGGAGAAAAGAAATTAATGCATGAAATGAGATTCCCAGTAGGAAAGTGGAACAGTTTGATGCAACTTTTTTTCCTCCAGGAATCCTTGCGAAAACTCCTGTTACCTTCATTGCTTTCCCTACCTTTTTCTTACTAAGGGAAGAAAGATCTGATACTGGTCTCAGGACTACAGTACGCAAAATAATGCCATGGCCCATATGCCGTATACACGAAAGTGCGAGCATCTTTACCTATGCTTCTAGGACAGGCTCCGTTTCATCTAGAACATACTCTTCCTCAGTAGCTGTGAAATAGCTCCGAAGTGCTGGAACAGAGCAGAGCTAATGAATTGCCTGTTAATGCACCATCCATGTCTATGACAGTTAGTAAAGGCCCAGGTGACAGGGTAATTTTTAATAGGATGAATGATATGTCTGAATACTAATAGGGCACTAAAAGGAGTGGTTTCCAGGGGAGTTACCTCATTGCTCAAGTGAGTGAGGAGACTTTTCCCTCGGGCCCTTTCCTCAGAACTCCCAAGAAGTGTCACATATAATGATCCAAATCCCACAGCCTCTTCTGAACTATTGCTTAATTGGGTAAGGTGCTTCAGAGCAGAAATGAGCCAATCCTACAAGCTACCGAGCTCCCCATACCTCATTGAGTTTGACTTAGCCCCTACAGAGCTCAGTTAGACTTGGGAATATTCTGATTAATAGTTAATTATTTATATCATCCTAAATAACCTCTATCAATGACTAAGCCCATCAGGGTCAGAGACTGTACTAACAGTGCAGAAAGGCAGTCCCAGCTCCAAAAAGCTCGTTGTCACAGCACAAGATGCATGGCATCCCCTACATTAGAGACTGATGAGAGAATACTATGAAATAAGAAATCCATGCTGCTGGTGAGGTGGACCTGTTTGTTTACCTGAACAGGGACTCTTGGCTCTGACCATAAGTTAAACAAACTGCGTTACTCACGTAAGCATGAGAGCAAAAAAAATAGGTAACAAAGACAAGTATCACAAATGATTAAAAGCGTGAGCAGGCTTCCATATACAGGCAGATGTAGAAAGATGTGACTGGTTTCAAAAGATGAAGGGGCAAAATAGGAAAGAAGCACAAAATGGCATACAAGGGGTAGGCGAAATACTGCTACTTACACCTCACAATACAGAAACAAATTAAAAATCAGTACTAGGGGTATTTTTTAGCATTACTTATCATTAACCTAACCATTGCCACAGGACTTTGGAGCCAGAGGAATTTTTAAAAGGATGACACATGTTTACACAGAGAAGAACATTCAAAGTGATATTTTCCAGAGCAGAAGCCAGCTGTTAGCTGATGGTGACTGGTAAAACATCTGGATATATTCAGGGTCTTTGCATCTTCTCCTGGAGCTCCTGTTGGGTGCTAGCAAGAGAGATGTTACAGGATGAAACGGACTTCGGGCTCCTAAGCAATTCTGCTATAAGACCACTGGCATGAGGAAAGCCTGATCAATTCAATCCTTTGACTATACAATAGTAAAACGTGAAGATACTTACACTCATCTTTTGGCATCTTGTGAGCCTTGTGCACTTATTTTTAACTCATCAGTGCAGTAAATGCAGGACATAAAGAAGAATGTTAGTGGCATAATTATTCCCTTGTGTGATAGTAAAACCATCGTAACTTACCTGTTGGCAATAAATGTATCAAGGACTATTCCACTGAAGAATGATACCTGCTATAGATCACTCATCTAATAATAAAAAAGGAACACACTGAAGGAAAAGGAACACATTTTCCTGACTTTGGAAAAGTTAGTAAGTTTTACTGCAAATATGCCTCAAATATATTGAAAAAAATGTGTCCTGGTCAGATTTCTTCCAAAGAAACCTTACAGTCTTTACTCTTGCAAGGAACTCCACCAAAGTGAATAGATCTATTCACTCCTAAGATTTATTAATGTGAGGGCATGTTTACTCTGCAGGAAGCAGCCTCTAACAGTCTTCTCTTACCAACTGAAGATTTATCTGCCTAACAGAGATTTATTGCTCTGAAGGTTGAAGCATGTGCGTATCTGTATATTTGTATAATTACAGTATGTGTCCTTTCAGTTGTTTCGTATATCTAGGTATTGTGACAGGCCTGATACCTCTGTGTCAGAGAGATGTTGTAAACTGATCCTTTAAGAGCCTTTGTACTTAAATGTAATGTTTTTCCAAGAATGCGTCATCACTAATATACCTGTTTTTAATATTCGTATCATCCTGGTCACAGGTGGGGCTGTGAAACAGTAGCCAGTTATCCTTTCACAAATGATAATTGATTTTGATTATTTTTTTTAAGTTTCCCTCAACCACTGCCAGCAGCCCCAGCTGCTTGTGCCTAACCTCTCCTGGAAGCCTGTAGCCCTGACTTGGAATAGCTCTGCAAAAATTGCTTTTGCTATTTGGTTCATCTTGGAGCAGGAAGGGATTTTGAGGGGGAAGGGAGGCAGAAGAGGAAGAGGCAACAGCCTTGTGTCAAGCAGCTTCTGACACAGACACTTTCTCCACCAGTGGTGGATTTGCTGTCAGGATCCTCTGCTCATTCTTTCCCATGTTGGAGCATCCCGCCCCCTCAGTTAAGTTGGATGCCAAGCCAACTGTTTGTGTGGCAATCTTCTAGCTGTGAGGCCAGAAACCTCCATGTGAGAGAAGAGAAGGAGGAATACAGAAATGATCATTGGTTTTACTGCTTTCTTCCAAATCAATGAACAATTGCATTTACAGAGCAAAACTAAAAACTGTCATCACAAATCTGACTTGGACTCCTGATTGACAGACACCAAAAATGTATGTATATAAATATAGATCTATACTCTATGCACAACACTGTTTATGTGGACACAAGAGTTATACAGATATATAAGCAAAATGCGGCACTTGCAAGTATTAAAAGGGGAATCCTGGACAACATTGGACCTCAATGATGTTTAATGGCTAGAGAGCCCAAAGGACAGAATTTTCTCCTGCTCTTCCCCTCAGTAGTAGTGTTACGACAATGTGTATTGTTCACAGCCCTGTGGTGAGATGGTATTTTGCCAGCTACCTGCTTTCCAACAGGCCTGGTTTTACTTTGGATTTGATGGTCACTCCAAGGATGTAGTGTTTGTACAGACTGCTCTGTGCCTGCAGAACAGCAATTTAGTCCTAGAAAAGCTAGGACAAAACTTCATATTCTGAAGTAAGACCAGAAATTAGTGGTCATGGCTGCTCAGCTCTCTGTTTAGTTCAGGACTATGCCTGCCTACCTCTGTTTTGTAATGACTTGGGTATTCGAAGGTATTTATTGCTCTTCTCTGGTACTGGGATACCTAAATGGTTGCTTAAGTCCTACAGGAGGTCAATGCATTGCAATGCAGGATGTCCCTGTGGGCAGTGGTGTGTGAACTCTGTCCCTGCAGTAAGCTAATCCAAAGCCACATGGCCATGACTGATCATGAGATTATATACCCTGCCTTGTGATTGCCTGGCTTTTGTCTGGCTCTGAAAGGAAGCAGAACAAAAAACATGTTTACCGCTCCATGTTCTACAGTTATATAGGCTCCTAGCATACCCAAATACCAAATTCCAAATACCTTTGGAAAGTGAGACTTGGGGATAAACCCAGGGCATCCCCATCAGGTGAAATAGCAATTGCTACTACACCGTGAATTTCTTGGGGCCTTGTGGGAACATAATGATCTTTGAAGACTG
The DNA here is from genome assembly GCF_003343005.1 of Rhea americana. Classification (NCBI taxonomy): domain Eukaryota; kingdom Metazoa; phylum Chordata; class Aves; order Rheiformes; family Rheidae; genus Rhea; species Rhea americana. Next base: position 1,472,155 of record NW_028186368.1, on the reverse strand, counting down.
GCACTAAGGCCCTATACAATGCTTCAGTGGACCTTAAGAGAGGGAAGGAAGCTACTCAGAATATACATGGGGCAGCTGCCTGAACTCATTCCTTGGGCATGTTGGCACCTAAGGTCTTCCACCCCTTAGACACTTTGCTAGCAGAAAAGTGTGCTCTTACATAGCTATCTGCTCTCTCTTGAAATTAGGCACATTATAAGAAAATTAAATACATAATAAGAAAATAAAAGGAAAGGATCTTTTTTTTAGGAAACATGAAGATGAGCAACACTGAAATCCTATAAAAAATCTGGGCCCAAGATTACTGTTTTTAAGTGGTGAGTAGTAATCCAGTAATGGATTGTATGTGAATCAGACTCTCAGGTAAGGGAGTCACAAGTGGTCAGATTTTGCTCTTACTGGAAACCAGTGGGATAGTGTCACGGATAGTGTCAAGACAATATGGTTATATTATAACCAAAAGGAAATTCTGCATTGAGCTGCACTGAGATTCACGCTCTTGACCTTGCCTGAGCTGTCAGGGAGCAGCATGAGGGGCTGCCCCACGAGGGAGGGTGAGCCAGGAGCCGAGGGCGACAGTGCTACCCGCCAGGGTGATTTTGCCGGATGCCCAGCTAAGCATCCAGCAATTTTGTTCGCCGCTTTTCGGTTGGAGGAGGCTAAGTGTCCGTTCCACGGAAACTTGGCAGGTAACTGGGCAGCAGGTCCAGGGAATTTGTCCAGAGCAGTCCTGCTGGTGTTTGGGGAACACGGACAAGATTCGCTGTGAAACAGGAACACAGAAAGCTCCTGCTTTGGGCAAGTCATCAGGGCTTCCCTGCTCTGCGCCTCTCCCTTCCAGACAAGGCAATTAAACTCAAGGCAGAAGTAACTTTCTTCTAATTTTGTCTAACAATGCATATTGAAATCCCTTCTGATACTGGGTTTCTAGGAGAAAACCTGAGCGATGTAAATTATTCCTTTGCTCATGAAACGCCTGTCACTTGGCTATGAGGAGGTGGGCGCTAAGTCCCACCACCCTGGAGCCGGGAAGCGGGTGGGCAAGAGCCTAAATCAGAAAAGTGAGAGGAGCCAAGGCCGACCGTGCAGCGATTTCCATTTCAGGGGGCTCGGGCAGCCTTTTATCAGCGATTAGGTCAGGAAAGGCCCTCTTTGGGTTAATGTGTCTACCCCAGCCTTACTTCAGGAAAGTTTTCATTAGAGCTGAAGTGTTAGTGACAGCTAGAACTAGAGCTGCCAAAGTGTTTCCATTATGTTATATCTCCCTGTTCTCAGTTGCTTAGGCCTATCCAAAAGTTTCACCTAAAAGGCTGAAATTTTCCAGGCCTCCTCTCTGCTCAAAGGTGAAGGTTTTTTTTGGAAAGCTGGAGTGAAAAAATAGAGGAAAAAAATGATTCCTCTTTTTAAAATGGCAGAGTCCAGGCTGAGGTGATAATTTAAGAAAACAAAATTTAATAAAAGCAAACAGAGCTATTGCAACCTCAGAAATGACTGACACTGAATTTTGGATAAAAGTCGGAGTAATTTCTTCTTTTGAGAGAGCCAGCTAATTTCTTCTTGGCCTTTTCGCCGCCTCCCTCTCTGTGGCTCAGGGCCCCCCTCAGCCCATCCTCCTCGCTCGCTCTGCTCAGCCTGCGGCTCCCTGCTCTGTCCCCCACCGTTTCCTCCCCAGGGCCTGGGGCTTGACGCCAGCTCTGTGACTATTTTCCTTACCTGAGAATAAGCCTGGTAAAATGTGGAGATCTCTGTCCTGGTTTCTGCAGAAGTGGGTCTGGAAATTGCAGTGTTCTCCATGTAGAGCTTTAATACAAGTATCCATTCAGCACCTTCAATGGTCTGGAAACAGCAGACTCTTATGTAACATGACCACATAGCATGAAACTCTAGGTAATAAATCTACAGTGTAAAAATTAATTAGCATTAATAGAGTTTTTATTAGCGCCAAATATAGATGCTATGATTTCTCCAGTAGCTGTGCAAAGTGGAGAAATCTGAAACTAAATAGGCTGTAGCAATTAATTATACTTTTTAATTTAGTTTACTTCTTAAGCTGGAGAATCTCTTCCCCAGGTTGTTTATTTGAAATTGTTCCTGAGCTAAGCATGGGTTGCAGTTCCAGGCCTACACAGCTGGTCTGTTCAGCTATACAATTGGTTAAAATGAGCCAGTTTGCGTTTAAAACTCACACTTCACAGTTCTTTGCAAGAGAAACTACCAGTGATCTCACTAACATTTCCAGTAGACGCTGAAGGAAACCCAGAGTAATCCATTCACTGAAATGGAGTTGCTTCTTATGTACCACGCTGACTTGGTGGTTTGCCTCCACTGTGAATAGTTTTTCTCTGGAGAAGGTAGAAGCCTGCTCGTAGCTGTTGGTGCTGCTCAGGCTGTAATGGGATACGGTTTTGGCTGTGAAGGACCCATTCTCGGTCCCTGCTGATGACTGATGGTGGAGCCAGCAAAAATACCCAAGGCAATAAAATAGTTTGAATTGGATAATTAAAACATAGGAGATAGACAGCTTCACCGGCATAGAAATGGAAAATTGGAGTAAGGAAATTTAGGAAAGAAAAAGACTAGAAAAAAGCAATCCCCTTCCTGCCTTCTCCCTTTCCCCGCCGCTATCCACTGTGACAAAACGGTTTTCAGGCGAGGGCTTTCTCCCAACTCACACCACACTTAGCAGACTATATTACTGCTCAAGAGGAGATCTGTAAATGACCTGTTACATTGCAGTACTCAGCTATAAGATCTGACTTTATGCTCCCAATCACTGCCCAAGAACTCAAAACCCCTGCGTTTGTGTGTCTATGAAAGCAAAGATACCTGAAGCTTGTTAATACTATGGACAAGGGAAAACCTTAAATTTTACACCCTTCCCGAGTGGATGGGTTTTATGAGCTGAAGGAGGTGATTTATTTCAATCAGGACTCACAACCTTTTCCAGGGGCCAAAGCCTATTTGATCAAAACCTGAAAGCAGCTCAGTCCTTTTGAAAGACAACCCCGTGACACAGGGGCAGGTCTTTTATTTGACAGGTCAGTAGCTAGATCACTCACTGAAGCAGGGAATAGCCAGATTAGATTTTGAGCCCCAAGTAAAGTGATTAAAACCTACATCTCCCAGGAGAAAGCCTTAAAAAATCGTGTCTGACCAGGTCCTGAGACAAGATAAGCAGAAGAATACTTATTTTGTGGATCTGGCAGGATTTTGATACCAGTAAGGTGCTGAGTCTCACCCTTAGGAAGGCTTATACATGCTGGCCATACACAGAAACAAACTGTTAGGGTCTCCAGGGAGTTTCAGTGGTGCAAACTGAAGTACTTTTGATAGCTGTTGGTGGAGGTGGCGTTAAAAGAAAGCTCTGAGGATCACACTTTTGGATCTTCATCCCTAAGGTAGAAGTAGCTGTTCATGGCGATGGAGAAATCAGTCATAAAGACAGACATGCTGGCTCTGTTGCAGAGAGAACTATTTTATCTGTGTGGGGGCTTCATACGTAAAAAAACAAATTCAGTGCCCCCGACTAAGTTTTGCCAACTGGTCTAAGGGTTAGCGGGGAGAGGGAGCTTAGAAGAGGATAGACATTAGAAGAAAGAAGAAAGAATAAACACCATTCCTTCCTCAGGAAACCAAACTGAAGTGAATTTCATTGGCATGTTTGTGATTGAACCTCTTTATTTACGCTGTTGCACAAATGGAACCAGCAGTTTGGGAGATCTCAACACCTAACGGATCACCTCCGGGGTACTCAGGGGAAGGCGGTCATCCCCCACAGCTGCGAGGGGCTGCCACGGGGGCCAGCTGTGCTCTCCTGCCCCCCTCACAGCTCATTATTTAGTCTTGAAAAGACTTCAGATACGAAGCAGGTTCGTCCCTGGTCTTCCGGTTCATCCCCAGTCTTTCGGGAATGTGTGGTTCACCAGATGTGGTGAACACCACTCTGGCGCCAGGTGCAGACAGGCACTCATATGTACATGTGTATGAGGTGTATAAGACTCAATCTGCACTGCTTCACTGCGCCCTATTCATAGCATCTGTGACTTAGAGTGGATTCCAGCACTTGAGAAATAATGTGTAAAAGGCTTAATGAAGAGAAGAATTGTTCTTAATTCCCCTTTGCAGGTGGGTAGGCTGAGGCAAAGATCAAGAAACGTGACTGAGGGAACATCGAGCCTCCTTGGCAACTGCAAGAGAAACACGAAGAACGGCGGTGGAGGTCACCGGGCCGCTCTGAGGACCACATACCCTTTTATGTTGTACAGCTGCAGCAGAAAAGGAGTTTCCGGCTTTCCAGATCTGCTCCCTGGGACTTGAATTTCAGGCCTGTCAGTGTTTCCCAGTTTGAAGCAGAAATCTCCCAGCTGAAATCCTCTTTCCTAGAGACAGATCCTAAAAGAAAGGCCCACTTGGAAGTGTGTTTTTCAGGTGGAAAATGTAAAGTTGTAAGAGAAGAACCGAACTGTTCTAACTAAGGAGAGGGAAAGAGAGGAAAGTAATGATTAAAACAAGCTCAGCAGCTAAGTGAGGGAAGGGTACAGAGGTGCAAGCAAGAAGGGGAAAGAATGTGGAGAAAATGTAGAAAGTAGAGCGTGGCCAAAAAATACAAAGTTCCACCCAGCAGGAAACTGTACACAACTCTAAGACATACCAGCAAAGACAGAAGGTGTATTAACAGAAAAGAAAGGAAAATAAACCAACAAAAACAGCAACAACAAAAAAAAAAAAAAAACAGACATCATCAGTTAGCATCATCTTGAATGCAATATTCACAGGTGAATTTTTCAGTGCCAAGTAAAACAGCAGCAGGAATTCAAAAGGCACTGGGGTATCAAGCTCTGACCCTCTCGTCTTGCGCTCTTCTCACCTTCCTACAGCCACCGCTCACTGGGGCAAAGATATCGTGGTGGGCAGAGCACACTGCATATTCTGCTGGGTCACAGATGCTTCTCCTTTGAAACAATTTTTTTTAGCTTTTTTGTCTGGGGGGGGTAAGCATCCCTTGGACCTGAGCACAGTATTTCCTGACTGCCGCCCGTGCACCATTACACCACCTCTCCCTCCCCAGGGGACCGTGGCTCCATGTCCAGCAGGAAGGCACTGCGGTGCAGGCTTAGAGAGGAACGGTCTTTTCGTCCTGTGCTCAACACCGTACCGGCCCCAACCCCGAGGGCCTCCTGCCTGCGCCCGCCCCAGCACGGAGACCAACGATTTGCTTCTGAGCCTCAAACCAGCATATGCGCACGTTGAGAGGGAGTCATGGTTTCTCCTGCCATAAACGTGCACCCTTTTCTGCACAGACTTATTAGAGCAGGGCAAAATCCTGCTTTTGCTGGTAGCAGAATAAATCTGGAGACTCTACTGAAGATAGTAAGGGAGTGCCAAGAGAGCAGAGGTGCAAAGGCAGCAAACTTTCATGTTAAGCCATCAGCAGAAGTGAGGCTGCTGCATCGCTGCAAAGATCATTCGGCACTAAAGGAAGGAGCTTTGTCGAGAGCAGCTGAATTTGTATAGCTATCACTGGCAATGCAGATAAAAGAACATCTTATACTGGAAAAAAGCCCTGCCTTCTAGTTAACTATTGGCATACTTCATCTTGTATTTTCAAGGAAGTGGCCGGTGCTACCTGGTGCAAGGAAGGCAGGATGAGATGGAGAGGTAATCAAGGAGCCCTTCCAGCTTTCTAATAATAATAAAACAGTTTCCTTTACTCTTCTTCGGATACTTATGGCAAAAAATCTGCTCTCCAATAAGAGAGCTGAAATCTGGAATAACTATTGCACCAGTGGATGGAAGTCAGATTTGCTGCAGCATAAGGGTGTAAAAGATTTGGCTGACAACCAAGATGCAACACTATAATGAAACTTTTGATTTGTTTCTTTTTAAATTTTGTCCTAGGTGACTGGTCCACGTTCTGATTTCATTTACATCTGGCTGGATCTGACTTTAGAGTGGCTGTCAGGCAGCAGCAGAGCGCCTGAGATCAAAGCTCAGCCTTCTAGGTTTCCGTTCCCCTCCTAAATATAAATTTCAAGATGGTAATAAATTCTGTAACAAAAAAGATATATAATTTTAGTGACAGAAAGCAAATCGATGCTGAATGTATATGACACTTTTTCAATTTTCCTCTTGTTTTTTCTTGATGGTGTTTTGTGCTAAACATTACATTTGCAGATGCAAAATTTAAAGAACACTTTATCTTCAGCACTGAGAAACATAACATGTAATTTGCGGCTTCAGCCAAGAGTGATGGCCTTATTAGTAATGGGAATTTACTGATTAACTGCTGTTAGCAAAACATCATCTTCAAACCCGTTGGTCTGAAACTGGCAGCCGCTCTGTCGGCAGGAGCTTTTTTATTTCATCTCGAGGGAGTTCTATAGAAATATTTCTCATTTAAACAGCTTTAGCCTTGGCCTTTCAATAATTTTTATGGCCTCAACTAATAGGTTAACAATTAGTTAAGAGCAACTATCAGCTTAATGTCAAGTCATTCACAGGGAAAAGTTCAAGGAGAGAAGAGACAGTATTTCAAAAGTGGCTTATTTTTCTAAGAAAGCGGTCAGATCATTCTGAAAAGCCAGAGGGATAAAAATGAGCATTGGAGAGAAATCAGTAATTGGGAGGAAAGGCCTGGGGCCCAAGTTAGGCTGGAGAAGAGCTGCAGGAGAGAGCGGGGCTGGCAGGAGGTGCAGTGCAGCCTTGGGGGACCGTGCTCCCAAGGCATCCCGGCCAGCTCTCCTCCATGCAGGGCTGTGGGGTTGGACCTAACTGCTCCTTTCTGCCCAATTTCACCCCTCGTGGTTGCTATTTTAGGTCCTGCTTGAGTTGTGCTGAGTTTGCTTGGAGCATGTGGCCAGTGTAGTGTAGTCAGGGAGCAAATTGAGGCCTCTTCATGTTCAATGCCAGGCTACAATTATATGCTTTTTCCTTGCTACTAGCTCCTGAACGGCTTGTCCTCACTCAGACCACACTCATCTCCTTACTCCTTGTCCCTAATTCTTTCACCAGCTGGTCCCAGGTATTCTCTCCTCATTTTTTTGTGTTGGCTTCTGCTTACAATTCCTGTCTCTTCTATGTTCTCCCAGTCTCCATTCTCAAGCAGTGCCATTCGCCTTCCTCTGGCTCTCAGTCTCTGATTTATCTCCACACTACTCCTTGTGTCCCTCAGACCCAAAGGCCTGGGATGCTTCTTTCTCTTCTGTGCTCTCTGGGCACTAACAGGGCATTGAGCAGGTATACAAGCGATATAGATGTTCTTCCTGCTAGCTTCTGCGGCAGATGTTGCAGTGATTGACAAACAGCTGGGAAAGAAGTCCTGCTCAGCTGTAGGTGGCATGTGTGCCATCAAGATGGCACTGTCATGCAGCTGTGTTCATTAGAGCTAGTGTCACTGCCAGAGCATGAAGGGAGGGTTTGTTTTTATGTTTTTTGCTTTTATTCCAAAAGCATACAAGCAGACCTTGGCATTATTTACAGAGTTGGAGAAGTGCTTATCATTGCCTCCAGAGTAAATTTTTGCTAAATTGCAGCTCCCTGGTCCTTCTCACAAGTGTGCAAAGTCAAGAGCATGAAAGCAACTCCTACCTCCCAATACTTTTGCCTAGCTTAATTACTCACCTTGGCTGGACAAATTTTTAATCAGAAGTTTTGTCCAAAATGCAGGCAAATGCAGATCCTTCCTGGACATGGTCTTTGTAAGTGACTGTGACAAAAGTGGGCAGGCTTTCCTTGCAGAGATCCGAACAGGCTCAAACACCCTTGGCACATTGCACTTCAGTTTTATCCAGCAGTACTGTGGGGGTTGCATAAAACTTAATCACCTACCATTTCCAGCCTTTGGAAATCAGGTTTCTGACAGGTGTGTGAGAGGGAACAGAGCAGTAATCAGCAAATGCTTGATTGCTCTTACATGGGAAAGGTCCTTATACAAGAACGAACAGTCAGGCTACTGTTGCCATCACAGCAAATACAAAGGGAAGAAAAGAGCCTGCTGTATTTTCATAACAATTGTAAAGTGCATACAAATCTTTTGCTTGCTTTGGACTACCATCTCAATCACACAGTGTTTGTGTGTGTGTGTGTATGTGTGCGTGCGCACATGTGCATGCGTGAATTTAGGTATGTATAAATATACATATACATATATATTGGTATCTAGCTATTCATATATTCTTTTTGCATGTGTTACCTGAGGTCTAAATTTTGGCCTGTGAGCTACGCAAGGCAGGAATACTGATGTCTTATTTCCTGTGTAATTCCTAGTGGAACTGGGACATGAGCTCCGACTGGGATCTTCAGACAGAATAGCGAATGAAACTGCTACATGGCCCTTACTATTCAATGATCTTCAAGATCAATGCAGGCTTCCTGAAGTCCAGTCTACTCTAAAGACTTCTGATAATCAAAGGAAGGCCCTTTCCCCCTCCCCACAATATCTGACACTGTCTGAGCTTCAAACCAAGGTGACTGAGCACTTTGCAGACACACAGACCAACTATGAAGTTAAATTGCTTCACCACGGAAACCGGGCTCTAAACAACTTCAGACAGCTTCTGCATATTATCAGTGAGATGTAAAACTTCATTCTGGCTTTAAAGACTGGAGATCAAAGAACTGGCTGGTGAAAAAGACCAATTTCTCATAGCCAGAAGAGCCAAAATGCTGCAGTCTTTTGGTTAGGGGCACAAGGAAGGTACATGACTGAGGTTGGGCTTGATGTGTGCATGGAGTCCCAAAGCAGTGATGCACTGCTAGTGTGAGACCCATGTCGATAGAAAGGACTCTCTGGTCATCGACAGGAGTTGCCGCAAGGCATCACACTGAATTTGCCCAAGGTTTTTGCCTTCTCAGTGCGGACAAGGAAGGCCCAAGTGACAAGCAACAGCTGGAAAAAATAGCACTGGAGCAGCCAGGTTACTACATGTCTCACAAGCTTTCATTTTTTTCTCTTCAAGTGGAAAGGAAGGGCATGAGGACAAATAAGACATTTTTTAAGGTCTACCTTAAATTCAGGATTCATAAAGAAGGACTAGGGTCAATGAAATCAAGGGGTGATCTGAACTCACTTTGATTTAGGAGAATTTCTTAGACAGATTCATCTACCTTTTCTGTAATGCTAGTTTTTGCAGCTGATTTCTATCAGATTACAGAGAGCAATAATAAGATAGGACCCAAAGACTATTATCTGGAGGCCTATTCTCGCTTTCACTGACGTGGATGGCAAATTGACTTCAAGGGAAACTTCATCATGCTATAGTGTTGATAGCATCATAGAGGAAAGTGTAATTAAAGGGCAAAAAAGGGGGATCATTCAATGCAATGTATTTCTTGGATAACTGGGGACGACTCTACATAACAGGGAAAGCATTTCTTATTTTCTAGGGGAAGGTTTTTAACAGTAGTTGAGCTGAGATTTTTTTGGCTCTTTTTCAGGCCTTTTATTAAGCCATTGCTAGAGTATTCTACTAGCTGCCAATGTGTAAAGTGGGCAGATCAACCCTGAAATATTATAGTCTGAGGACAAATTTTGCTCTTGTTTTATCCCCAGTGTAAATCCAGAGTAACAGTAATGGCTTCAACCAACCCGGGCCAGTTTTACATGAGCATAAATGAGAGTAGGGTCTGTCCATGTAGATGCATCCTGAGGGATTATGAATATTCCTGTGCATTGCACTCTTGCTTCAAGTTGACACCTCCATCCTTAATTCAGTGGAGAACCAAAGAAGCTGCTTGCCCTGCAAATGAACGTTGATGCTAATGTATTGCAGTGGAGATTTATCAACAGGCTGACACCTCAGTATCCATCGCTTATTTGCATACCAGCGAAATGTGAATAAAAATGTGAGATTCTCTGCACTGGACAGGATAGGAGCTAATTCTGGCATTAGCAGAGCTGCAAGCTGAGCCACAGGGAGTTCAGCAGATAAAAATGCTTTGCGTATCTATGAAGAATGCAGATGTGTAAAGACTGAGACCAGGCACTTATTAAAAAATACAGTTTATTAGATAAAACATACATAGAACCAAGTAAATCCAATTCTTTATTAAAAATACAGAAATCATTTTGCAATAGTAAAAGAAAGTACTGGCTTTTCCTATGAAACATAAATCTGGAGGTTTGGGACCTTTGCGCTCTATCACAGCTGGTCCCCCTCTATACTACATTCTTAAACATACTGCATCGAATTGTGAAACCCAAGCAAAAGTCCATTGTACAAAATTAAGAACATTGAGACCAATAATACTCAGTTTAATTAAGATGCAAGCAGTAGCATACAGCACATGGAACAGTCAATATACAGCTATACATTAAAACATGCCTCTAAATAGTGACAGAGAATCCACTGGAAGGAATAAATTACAAACAATGGAAAAAACCCACTGTCTGGAGAAATAAAAGAAAGAAGCACAGCTTGACACTATGTTCGCTACGTGGCAGTGTACGTATTGAAACACTGTACATATTAAGAATGGTCGTATTGAACCCACCCATACAGAACATGCTAAACTGAAGGATTTTATTTTGCTTGGAAGTGTGCATGTATGATACATGTCTGTATAGAGGGCAGGTGTGTATCTGTGTGCGTACATTAGACCAATGTGTACATACACATAGAAAGGCACACGCCTCCGAAGCTGAAGACAAATCGCTTCAACAGAACTGTTTGGGACAAGGTGAGAGTAGTACTAAGATGCCGTTTGTCATAATTATGCTGTTTCTGGGACTCTGGACATTTTACTCTCATGCTATTCTCACCCTATTCAACTTCCAGTCTCTTTTTTATCTGAGCACTCCCTTATTTGCGTATGTGCAAAACGAATACAAAACTATTCAATATAATACAATGTTCACTACCGGAGATGATTTGTTATGGGAGGTTTTAACATCTGAAAAACAGGGAAATATTATAGTTGGCATTGCATTTCCAATAAGTGGAACTAAGGAGCAGATGTTCTTTTCCTGATTTTTGTTATTATCATACGATAACCCTGGCATAATTTATTGTATATGCTATATATCATCTTTAGTAACTATTCTTGATCAAAAATGGAGAACATTTGCATTAAGAAAAATCATGGGCCTCTACACCATTTCTGTAACCCAAAATTATTTGGCACCTCCTGAAAATATTACAAAAATAAAGTAATGATAAAATATTGCACTCACTAAAATGAATGAGCAGCAGGATAAGTGTTAAGTGAAAGAATTACTAAGACTTCATAGAATTAGAAAATACTCAGATTCTGAAAATCATGTCTAATAGTCCTGGAAACAAAGTTCAAGACATATTGATGTCAATGATACATAGGTGCATGCACAACATTAAATGTCACAGAAGGGCTTCACTGGATTGGGACCTGAAAGAGTTCACAGAACAAGATGCTTTTTTGTTTCTCTGTCTTTCATTGAAAGGAAGCAAAACAAAACAGTGCTAAGGCAAAAATGTATAAAATATGAATACAGAAATTCTGACATTTCTCTCATAAGTGAGTGTGCCATCTCATTGGCTCTAGCAGAGTTATCCTAGATTTATATTGATGTGAGAAGAAAAGCAGCCATGGGAAGGTTTACCCTGCAAGACATGAGTGAAGCTCCCTGGATGGCATTATGCCCTGGGGATGGGGGCAGGAGGGACCATCTGAGGGCTGGGGCCGATGCGTTGAGAGAGGCAGGCAGACATTGAGTTTTCTTACTAAGTTGGATAATGTCATAGCCCACAGTGCTACCATAACAACTTTATGCTGTCTGTGAAATAACTCAAACCGCCTTTCACCATCAAGAAGAGAGTAGGGAGCCTGGTGACACCAGTGCGGCAGCATGGACTGGAATAAAACCGAGGAGAATGATGAAAACCTTTAGGACAATCTGACCAAGGACTTTCAGGATAAATTGACCTTAGCTATAACTTACCTTGAGCCACAAGACACAATACTGCGGTCAGTGTCGTTCAAGCCCAGAATCTCACCGTTACAGCAAATTTCTACCGAAAAGGCAATCTCATTATTTACATTCTGTTTTTAATGCACGCACCAACTGATCAACGAAGCATGGTATTCTAGTGTGCATTAGCTGATTTCTCCATTTAGAGACTAGTCACAGACGAGAAGCCTGAGGCACATGCCGAACAGGCTCTTGTGGGGTTTGGATGAGAGCAGTCATGAATGTATTTTTCTAACAGTATGAGATGTGGAGATGTCGTGTCTGTCAGTAGCAAGCAGTAGGGACTCTAATAAATTTGGGAGTAACTGAATGTGAGTTTGGGATCTTGATTCTAACCAAATTGTTTGTGATTTCAGTTTTTTTCCCCTCTCTGGCAGATTTTGTGTATATTTGAAAATCTAAAATAACTCTATATATTCACTTGATATCTGATATCCCTTACAAAATGGCTGTTCCTAAGGTTGTACAGTACTGGGAAAGAAAATGTCATTTATCATTCGAAGTGGACAGAGTTAACATATATTAGATATGTAAAGAAGTCCAAGATTGTAAAATATCTGCATGAAATGATGAAAGCAGCCCCACTTATCCGGTCGCTGCAGAATCTGAGGCTTATCCAGCAAATTGAAGTACATTAAAAATCAAAGCTAACACACTTTGAGCCCAATTAGCAATACAAAAACTGATAGCTGCACATACATCAAAAAAAAAAAAAAAATCCAGAAAACCTGTGCACGCTTCACTAGCTTTGGAAGTCACCACTGAGGAGTTGGAAGGGAGCTCAGAGCAGCATTAAAAAAAAAAAAAAAAAGAAAAAAAAGTGTGAGCAGGAGTTGTGCAGTTTTGTGGCCTGATTTAAGGCTGCCACTTTCCAGCTGGATAGAAACTGTTCTGCTCTCATCCTTCACACTGTTTGGAAACAGAGACCTGGAGCCAAAATCTGATCTCATTCCCGCCATAGAAATATGCAGTAGCCCCACAGAAGCTACAGTCATTACTCTAAACTCACACTTGTGCATCCGTGTGTGAATCTGCCCTGCGTTATTGCACGTATTTCAGCATGAGGGATGATGCCGTTAATACTGCGATGCCCGTTGCCACATGGGTTTTCTCACAGTGCCTAACGCAGGCTTATGGACACGGCCTTCCCTCGCAGCCAGTTTTGTCTATCCCACCACCGCCTCCCAGCTGGCCATCGTCACTTCTGTCCCTTCTCCAGCCTGGTGGCTCTTTCCCACCTCCTCTTGCCCATATCGTTGGCACGGCCCTGGGCACCTCTTCTTTCCAACCAACTTCTGATGCTGGCAGCTCGGTGCTCGGCACGCACAGATGCCTGCACCTGCCTAATGGGGTGTCGTTCGCAGGGCCAAGCCTGGCCCGCGTGGCCTTGACGTGCACCAGCAGCGAGGCAAGAGCCAAGGGTCTGTCCCAGCGTGCAATGTAACAGGGACCATTCAAGCCAGTAAGCATTTAAACAACTTGAATATCAAGCGGCAGCAGGGAGAAAGCTGAAAGGAGGAGGGGGGAAACGGCACTCATCCTGTGTAAAAGTGCTGAGCCTTTTAATGAGGTATTTATTGCAAACAGTAATTAGCCAACCAGTTAAAAACCTTGCTCACAAAGTGCCTTTCATGCTCGTGAATGAAAGCAGTGGAAGGTTTTCCGTGCAAGATAAAGAGGAGGTCAAAAAAATACAGACAACCTAATTCAAAGACGTCAGTGGGAGGTAGTCTTTGTCACAGCAGAACTGGTGCTAGACTCTCCTGTGACGGACACTTTATTGAGAGGGAAGAAAGGTTTGCAGAAAACTAGAGAAAGAGAGGAAAAACAAAGACAAAGGAAGGGAAGAGTTGAGAAGAGACAGAAGCTCTGGAAAGGTAGAGAAGCAGTTGCAAAAGGAGTGAGGGAGACATATATTGTCACTGAGAAATGGAAAGGAAGGAAAAGAAGACAGAAGCTACAAGAAAGAAATAGAGGAGAAAAGAAAAGTAATTACAGTGGGGGAATAGGAGTGGGAAATTCAGGGAGAAAGACCAGAGGGCAGAGGAAAGCTAAAAGGGAAATGAATGAAGACTAGATAAAGAACTGACCTTTCAAGGCCCGTGGGGTCCTATCCTTCAGGCTGCGTCAGGTTTTAAGGAAGATGCAGACAAGGGTTGTGTGAAGACTAAGTCAGAGGTGGAGAAAGGCTGGAATACCATGACCGCAGGTGGTCTTGTGGATAAGGCACTAGACTGAGACCAGGAGGCTTGGGTTCAAACTTCTGGCTTCACCAAAGGTCAGAATTAACAATGTTGTGAGGCAAATGACAGGATTTTCCTAACTTTTCTGACCAGCCTACAAAATTTCCGATCTTTTCTAAAGAAATTTATTTCTGTGCCTTCATAGATACCTTTCATAGAACTTAATGGAAGTTTTTCTCGATTTTTCTCAGTATTCTGCTGTTTTTCCCTCATGTGGCCATGGGAAATTCATGCAATGGACTTCTGTCTGTTTCCAACCTTTATCTGCAACCAGGAAGGAAAACTGCCCCTAGGAAACTCTTCTCCTTCTCTTGTCCCCATTGCCCCATTAGCTGCCCACTCTCAAGGGCAGGCTGAGTCTCTTTTGTAATACCCTTGTCCAGGGCCAGCCACAATCTCTACATGCCATTGTAACACAGCGGTGAATTTTAATACCAGCAATCTAACTTGTCTGTATTTGAAACATTAGTATTAGCAGAGGATCAATCAGATACTGATCTCATTTACACTGGTAAAAATGTGAAGTAACTCTACTAAATTCATAGCAGTGACAATGGAAGACTGGAATCTGGACTGATCTCTTACATGCATGGGTAAGCAAGAGACTTTCTTTTACTACCGAGTTTCTAACAGGCATAAAATAAAAGTTACCAGGATTGACCTGCTACATAGCTGTAACTATAGCTGCTCTCTGAACTTTTTGTGCCACAAGGAAAAACAAAAATCTTTAAATACTGATGCTCACCAGGCTGGTTAGAAGCCTTCTGAATGCTATAACTCATTAGAAATGCCATGAAGGAGACAGATAGGTTTTAGAGACAGTCGTTTGGTTCCAGTCGAACCTGGACACATGGATCAATTCACAATACTACCACTGCAGCAAATGCTCAGGGCCATAAAACACGCTGCAGATCAGGAAACCATCAAAGTGAGGAATAAAATTAATCATTAGTCTGTCATTGGCATGGACTGACCTCAATTCAAGAGTCCTTTCTCCCCCCCTTCTCCCATGTTTCAGCCAAAAGACACAGAGAACTGTGAAACTGCTCCATTCTGAGACGCCCTTAGTCCTGTACCACTCGGGCTTCAGGCTTTTCCCATTCCTCACTCTTTTAGAGCTCTCTGACAATACAAAGTCGGTGGCCAATATTTCACGTTCAGAAAGAGAAGGGCAGCGTGATCTTGGTTCTTCAAAACACCAAGGGAAAACTCCGGTTAATAAAGACATGCTGAGAGAACTCAATACGCACTGGGAAAGCGGGCACAAACTATGAGGGACCACCAGTGAAACCTAGGACCTCCTCGCTCTTTGAAGCTCGTCCTTCCTAGCCGCTCTGCGCGGCCTCTATTGCACTCGCTTCGCGTCCTGTCTATGTGACCAGGTCGGCCTCGCTGAGCAACACACCCGCGTGCACACACGCACATACACACATACGTGCACACTCCCGGCCAGCCTCAGATGCTGCTTTCTGGCAGCGGTCTAGGAACCAAGAGGAGCAAGACCACGGAGTCGTTTCTGAAGTCCTGTCAGCTTGTACATTTGACTGCGACACTACCAAGAGACGTGAGAGTCTGAAGTGTGATGAAGTGCCGTGGCTGCTAGAGGAGCCAATAACTGTGGGTTGCAAGGACTGATTTTGGCATGTTTTATTTTTAAATTCCACCGAGGGCTTCACCTCAGGAATGTGTGGAAATCTCCCAGTGAAGTCATAGTCAAGTCAGTGTGAGTTCTCAGCGTACAAGGTTTGGTTTGCTGCTAAGTA
>NW_028186368.1:1315394-1456175 GCF_003343005.1 Rhea americana | reverse complement strand
AAAAAAAAAAAAAAAAAAAAAAACACAGAACCGACAACTAAAATACAAAATTAAATGGAGAAAGTTTCAGAATCGGGTGGGTCTGCAGCGGGTGAAGCTCTCTGCCAAGAAGCTAGCAGGTTTCCTGGGAGCGGAGGGAAAGGGCTATCCGGCAGGCAATGGTCTCCCTTCCTTGTAAGGAAGGATGAAATAGCTTGTTAGGGTCTAGTCACTATCGGACATGGCTGAAGCTTGACCTGGTTTATGAGCCAAGTCCTAGTCTTATGGATTCAATAATAAAATGGACCTCAGTGGGACCAGGGTTTGGCCTGACATGCTTTATTTAGCATCTTATGTGAGGGAAACATTTTTCTTTAGATTACAGTTGAAAGATTCTTGGGTTTCAGTTTAAGAAATATGGTGGCAATGTATTACACCCTAATATTTCTCTTTTTTTTTTTTTCTTTAGGAAATCACATTTCTTGTGCACTTAGCCTCTGCAAAACCCCCTCTGCTTGAACCGCAGTG
Organism: Rhea americana; assembly: GCF_003343005.1. NCBI lineage: Eukaryota > Metazoa > Chordata > Aves > Rheiformes > Rheidae > Rhea > Rhea americana. The sequence goes on along the minus strand of NW_028186368.1, from coordinate 1,455,668 downwards.
AACCTAACTGGTCAATGACATCTCTGCCGAAAGCAACCCCCTCTAACCACACTGCACATGCACTGACTTATCCCCAGGGTCCCACGACCCCACCCAGCAGTTTTGCTCCAAGCACCTGGTGGGGAGCTGAGACGCTGGGAACAAAGGGAGACAGGGCCTGCAAATTCAGATTTGTGTAGTTGTAATTCTGAGTCAAGGGAATTTGCTGGAGCCGGTGCCAGAATGAATGAGTTATCCTAGAGTCTATCATATTTGTGAAGTACATATGTGATAATACCACTGCAACCACAAAAGAATCTGCAGCAGGAAGCAATGCAGCTGGTGCTTATTAGCATTAGTACAAATTACACAAAGCAAATTGTTAGCAGACATGTTTCCATAATATTTAACTCATGGCAGTGAATAAAAGTGATTCTTTTTTTTCAAGCAAAATTTTAGATTTCCTAGGGAATCAGTTTCCAATTGTCCATGAAGGGAGGATGAATTAGAAAGCAGCATGTAACTATTGCAAGGAATCAGAGGCAAAGTGTCACTTGCCTGCTTTCTCTGGCAAAGGTGTGCAAATTTAAGATTGTATTTCTTAGAAAGAGAAGCAGATTTCCTACAGCTCCGTATGACCCAGTTACCCACAGCGGGGGAGTGATGGTATGTGGGCCCCCATCTTATTCAGGTTCTGCGCACGGAAGCGCTCGGAGAGGGACAGGGGCTCTTGCTGACCTACCGTTTCTCTGAATTTTTGCCCCCAAAGTGCTGATGGTGAATTAGTTTCCTAGCAACTCCAAGCCTGTTGATATGGAAGTAGCGTGAGCCACCGGAGCAATCCCCGGACACCGAGGGCCCGTTTTCCTCTCTCCGGAAGGGGCTGCTGCCTGGCTCCAAAGGACACTTGTGGCTATCGGAGTCGGCGGCAGGCTTTCCATCCTTCCTGCCTATGAAGCCAGGTACCTGCTTCTGCACTGCCATTCTCACCTTCCCTTGCATGAGTGGCACTAATTGAACCAGATGATGGTTTATACAAGCCAACCAGAGGGCTTTTCTCACGCCGGAAGTTCATTGACTCTTTTCTTACCGTTTTGCTGATTCTTACTCTTTTTGTTAAAAATGGTCAGCTTCACTTTTCCCAGCCATTCTTTCTTAAAAAAAAAAAAAAAAAGAAGAAGAAGAAAAAGAAAGAAAAAAGAAAAGACAGGTGACTCCTGAAGCCTGCTGCCAACCTACAGAAATTCAGCAATCGGTTTAAGGGCAACAACAGCCCAGAGTGATGCTTTACGCGCCAGTCTCAAGGGCGCCTGCCGGCATTAATCATGCTGGACAGCTCTCTCCCTACATCCTTAGAGTTTGCCTACTTTCTTTTTTTTTTTTTAAGCAAATTCTCATGAAGCATTGAAACTACCTGAAGCACCAGAAATGCCTTTCGATCCAGCTATGAGCCCTTAAAAGGAGAAAACAGACACATGTGTTGCTCTTAGGGGTATGCACACCCACCCACTCATTTGGAACAGTTCAAAAATGCAACGTGACTGGCTACGATCCGAAGGGAGGGCTGCGAACAGAGCGGCAAGCAAAGTAATTTGTACAAGCAATGTCAAAAATAGCAGCTAATTGCAAAACGAGTGGCATGCATGTTCTGACTCTTTAGTGCTTGTTCTGGCAAAATGGCCTGACACGCTCTGCACTCTGCTGCTTAACTACCCTCACTGACAAGACTTGAGAGGGAAAAATTAGTTATAATTACAATATTGCTGCAATAATTTTTGCCTCCTAATTGCCTTTCGGTTGAAAAACATACAGCGAGGAATTTTTGTTATAAGCCTTACTTACATGTAAAATGAATCCACTAAAAGCCTCCCCTGTAAAAGACAGAGCATTAAATATCATGGCTTGAACAGTCCTGTCATACCTAAAAGTTTAATATAAAATGAAATAGCACCACTGACTGTTTGTATTAGACCCCTACATGAAAATTATTTCAGCATATTAAATGTAAAAGAACATCGCTGCCTCTTAGGAGACTATAAATACTGTGTAGGTATTAACGGGCTTCTTAGCTGTAATGTCTGGAGTGGGGGAGACGAAAGAAAGAGAAGGTGAGAGGAAGAACTGAATGGGAACATTTTGTTTGCAGGAAATTCTGTCGTTCTGATGTTTTTTCTACTTTCATCAAAACAAAAATGGGTGGCTGTGAGATCTCCAGGGAAATGCAATAAAATAAAAAAATCTTTTTGAAATAAAAAGTTTTGTATCTAAAATGTCAAAATGATATTCTGACATTACCAAAAATGTAGTTTCAGTTAGATAGAGTTTTATGTTTGAAAGCAACATGCTTTTGTGAAAAGTTTTGATTTTGACAAAGTGGTGTTTTCCAGCACTGAAGCCATCTGATGATAAATTCTAGCCAGCTCTGATTACTGATATACTACAGTGAGCTGGGTTTTCACTGGAGAAATTAAAATCACCTTTCTGAAAGAGCAGTTAACTATATTCAAAAGTATGTGGGGGAAAAAAAGAAATAGGTTGTCTGAGGACTTTCTGAATGTAGCATTACTAATACAGCAAGTTTTTACATATTTTGGAGCTCTTTGTGAAGAAAAATTAATAAAAAAAAAATGTCAGAGTGAAAAATGAACTGAATAGTTCTCATCTGATGTTCCCATCATGCGGATACAAACTGAGGTTTTAAGTTCCAAGAATCAGCATGTTTAAGGTTCAATGTATTATGTCACTTAATATTATAGGATTTCTCATTTAACACACTCGTTCAGCTATTCATTTTAGAGGTGTTTCCATGTGCAGACAGAATTTGCTGAAAGTCCATCAGTCATGTGAAGATCCAGTTCTGCAAGGATATATAGACAACTTTATTAATTTGAGGGAGTAGTCCCCAAAAGTTTAGTGAAAGTCTTGTGGGATGTGGTTACACATATTCCTAAGTGTTTTCACAATTGGTTCTTGAACTGATATCTTCTTGTAGGAGTTTTGTTCTAGCAACGTATATCAAACTGAATGTTATTACATGAGGTATTTTTGGTAATATTCTGTTCTCCACAGACGGAGTCGGGCGGTATGATGTCTTGCATATTATCAGGACTCCATTTCCCAGTTCAGTCAAGGCTGGCTCTCAAATAATCTGCATGACTTATAAACACTTGCTACCACTCCTTGCCACCCACTGAGGGTTTAGACTGAATGACGGGACATGCCCCTTCTTCATAATGCTAATTTCTGAAAGACGAAAATGAGGGCATACCCCCCTCCACAAGTTACCTCCTCAGCCTAAGACCTGCTGTTCTCCTGGGCTGGCTACGTGTGATATCAATGAGCACACTTTGGTTTTGTGTAAGAGGCAGATATTATTTTTAATCCACTTGAGACTTAAAGCTTGGTTCTTCACCCTCTGCTGCAGCTCAGCCAGGGAACAAACCTGGGGCATCCATCCGCCCTGGACTCGACCGGCACTGCAGGACTGTAGTGTGCCTGGTACCGCCAGCTCCTTGCAGGGGACACTTCCTCCCCGGTCTCTTGCTTTTTTAAAAACACAAGCAAAAAAAACCCCCAGAATTTCCATTTTTTTTCCCTAAAGACTGCCACAAGCTATACAGCAGAGCAAAATGGCTCGAGGAAGGATGCGGGCTGCGGGGAGCGCCAGTCACCGCGGGAGCCGTGCACCCCTCTCCGGCTCAGCGGGAAACGCCCTGTCAGAAACACTTTCTGCCTTTGGGCTTCTCTTGAATCAGGTATGTGTGAACGGTGACGGACTCATCCTGCCGGGAGCCTGCGATTCCTTGTCACAGTTGGAGATGTGCCACACAGGAGAACCGTGATGGCCAAAGCTCCTCAGCCGGAAAGCACCGTGTCCTCCGAGCTCCAGCCTGAAGTCTATTAGGGCTGCTCCCTCTAGTGGAAAAAGAGTACTTTGGCTTGCAAAGAAAACGTTTTCTTTCCCTTATTTTCTTTCTTTCTTTCTTTTTCAATTTTACTTTCTTTTTTCTCCCCCCGCCTTTTTTTAACTAAAGAATTCAAGTTTTCCAGATAGTGCAAGACATGGGATAGCTCCCATAAGACAAGAGCTGACCAAAGTCCGGATTTCTTCCAGGCCCCGCGCATCGGTGGTGGTGGTGGTGGTGGTGGTGCACTCTCGCCACAACTCTGCCGACGCGGGTCAGCAGTTATTCCTCAGAGGCGGACTGATGCCAAGTGAGGGACTCTTCGATCATCTTCAAGCGGTCCTCAGTATATGCCAGAGCTGTATTTATTTCTGACTTCCCACTTCTGATTACAAAAATAGGACTTACTATAATCATAATAATATTAATGATACAAAATAAATATTGTAATTATATACTTTTTGGCAAATTATTAACACAAAGCAGCCCAAGACACCTCATTGGATTAAAAAATGATGAAGATGTACAAATGCTAAAAAAGACAAAGTCTCCATTAAAAAAGAGGGGAAAACAATCCGCAAATGAATGCATGTCTGTAAGGCAACATGTTACCTTTAGTTGTCTAGATTCAGGTTAGGTTATGCTGTTGTTTAAGAACTTATTAGAACTTGGCTTGCTTGAGCTTATCGATGTGGTAGCAAAGTTTCAGTGCTGGTCCCAGTTTCAAGCCCAGATATTTCATGATCATGTCACTTTTCAGCAGCAGCAAAGCATTGCCATCAATCTCCTGGTTTCAAAAGAGAGAAAGAGAATCAAAATGTGTTTAACTCGCCCTCTACTCTCGCAACCAGCAAGAGAGCGCAGCCACATCCTGACACATTAAGCAAGGTGAATCAGTTACCGCACTCCCTTTAGACTAGAGCTGGCTGAATTGGTACGCGTTTTGAACTTTCATTAAAAAGGTGGGGAAAAAGAAAAATATAAAGGAGGTTTTAATCAATATTATTTTTTATTTTTCAAGCAATCATAAGGTTTGACTGTTTTCAATAATTCTGCTATAAAAATATATTTTTTAACATCTGGATTGCTGTATGCCCTATTCTAATTTTGAGAAGAGCAAATTGACCTTGAGAGAAAGAAGGAGAAAGATCTGAAGAGCAAGAGAGAGATGTGGCCTCACGAACCACTAATAACGGACCGCCAAATTTCCATTCCAGCTTTGTCACTAACTGTCAGCATGTTTCACATATCTGCAATTCACCTCTGTCAAGTAACACATATCTTTATTTCTTGTTCTTAAATTGAAGAAAACAGCTACTTACATATTTCATTGGATTTATTAGTAAAATGTATCCAAATTTAATTTAACTACCATCTATGTGGCAGAAATTGCCCCTAAATTCTTTTTTTTTTATCCCAGACCTGTTAGCTTGAAAACCTTTTTGAAATTACAAGGTCGCTGAACTGAGCACAGCAAAGCATTCGTTTGCAGGGAAATGGACTCTTTTGTTTCACCCACTCTCACGTGGTTAGAAAGCACACAAGCTTTCAGAGACACTGTCCTTTCTTGGATCCCAAGCTTGCCTGCTTTTTTCTGACCATTTTGGCAGATATCTGGATCTGCCAAAAATTACCACCTCTCCCCAGTCTCCTCCTCTCTTATCTCCTTGGGCCATCAGAGCCAGTGCTGTATGTGCATGTGTGTATACATACACACGTTTACCCATGCAATAATGTATTACAGATTGAATTCTATGTTTCTGATGGTCAGATCTTTCCCTTGTGATTCATTGCCTATACTATGGATCCTAATTTGCCCTGACCATCTTTATTCCATTCAGTAGGTGATTTAGCTGATGAGCAGTTAAGGTCACTTTCTGACTAACTCAATCAATTGATGCTCTTCTTTCTGCAACCCCCACTCCATTCATAATAGAAACTCTTTTTCCCCCTCTCTCTCCTTCCCATCTTTTCAGAGAAGCTGAGGGAAGGGAATATTAAGTGTTACATATAATTAATATTTGTATAACAATGGAAAACAAACTCCTGGAACCATGATACTATAGGGTAAAAACACTGTTAAGGGTTTGGTGCAAATGCAACTATTTCTAAATGTTGAGTTCAGCATTTTATTATTTCCTTTATTAGTACTATGAGGGGTCAAAATTAAATGACAGGAGCGTGCCGGAGGGAGCATTCATATCCAATTAAGTGTCCCACACTATCTGTGTCCCTGTGTAGCTTGTTGGCTTGACTTTTCTACTGTAATACTCTGTCAGCCCTTTAAAAAAATAATTAAAAAGGAAGGATTCTACAGTGTGGTCCACAAGTATGCAGTAACTCTTGCAGAAGATCTTGAATCAGATCAGTGCCATCAGTGCAATGAGCTTGTTTCACATGAACTGAGATCTGGCTCACTGCAAGTTAGAACATTGCAGAACGCTGCCGTGTCCCTGCAAGGGGATGGGAGCAGCAAATGGTGTCTGAGGTAGGAGCTGCAAGGTGATAGTACTTGGGGAATTAAACATACAGCTTCTGTCTGCCAGAATGAGTTTGTCCCTGTTCCCTGCAGCACTTAGAGGATGCTATTCAAAAAGCAGAGCAGTCCCTAAACAAATCTTATGTAATGAGAGCAAGAATTGTAGCTGGCTGTGTGTCTCTTCCAGGATCAGGCTTTTAATGAGTAAGATGAAAGTCTGGATCCTTATGGGTATTTAAGCATCTAATTTTGATTGAAATCAAAGACTTGAGGATCTATACAGCAAACAGGACTGAAATTCCCTCTTTTCCACTCTGCAATCTCATGAATAGATACTAAGCTCCTGATCATGCCACCACCTGCAACAAGAGTGCAGCGAGTGGTCACCTCAGTGGACAATGCTAAAACAATCGATGTGAAGGAGGTCTAGGAAAAGATGCATGTTCATGTCTGGCATAGGCAGAGACAGCTTGCTATTTGAATAAATGGGATTAATCACATTAAACTCAAAGATTTTTGTCTCCTTCATACATGCATTTGTCAATCACTGGCCATAATTAAACTGTCAGACCCTAACATTGCTTTGATCCCTTCCAGCTTGAATTTTCCACCTGCTAATTCTCCTTGCAACTCTTTTTCCTCCTATTTCCCTTCCTCAGTCTTTCAGCCATCTCTTGCTTCTTGCTGAGAAAAGGTCTTGCCGAGTGGTGCTGTGAGATCTCTGCCAGGCTGGTGGTTCCTTTGTGAGAGGCCAAAAGATCTGTCAAGTATGGGTTAGCCTTTCCTTGTCACACAGCCCTGCTGAGGGAATAAGGAAACAGCAGAGGGGAGGTAGTGGGCAGTTTCATGGTCTTGGTGGACTCTTAGGAGCTACCTGTGAGAGCTCCTTGGGTGTCTTGGCAACAAGAAAAGCTTCTGCTGAGAAGACCAGAGCGAGAACCACACTGATCCTGTAGTGCATATTGCAGCTATGACCTGTGCAGACTACGGCTTCCTACTTCGCATTGGGAGATCCCACTCCACAGGCTACAGTCAACACCCCAATCCTGGTAGTCTTTTTTTTCGTATAATGACACGAAAGATCACCGTCCTCATCCAGTATTCCTCCCCTGACCCTTTTCTTCCTCATGGTCCTACCATCCTCTCCCTCCCACTGTCATAGCTCAGATTAATTGATGGCCAAAGCGACAATTTTAGGTGATAGCTGGGCCTTGTCAATGACAGTAAGTGCTTCTAAGTAAATTATGCACCTGCTTCATGGAAAGATTGAACATACAGGAAGATATGACTAAGGTTAATGGACTAATCACTTGTCTCTCACCCCTGGGGTCTCCATGCTAATCCAGATGAGATTTGAAGCCTGAAAAATTGCATGGACATATATAACTCGAAGGCGTAATTGAATTGAGTTGTGTGGTAATTTTGCTCAACTTCTCAGACCTACTGCATATTTTACAAGGAAAGCACTGATAAGTACAACCAGTAGGTGTGAGGTGTTCACAAAGGATGACAGCAACAGTCTTTAGTGGCAGTTTAGCTCGATCTCTTTGGTCACAGAGCATCTGCAGTATTGCGGCATGCTTCAGTGCAGCTGGCCCAGTAACTTCATAGGCTGTGACACAGCCCTGTTGCCATATAAAAAGTATACTGTGCCGGCTTTTGCTAGAAATGTGAACTGCACCAACATAGTGCTTTTGTACTGTACGTATCTTACAACTTTAGCTTTGAACTTTTCTTTGGGATGCACCTGCAAGCCTTGAAGAGGATGACAATTCTCTCTCCCTCAAAGGCAGATTGTCTCTTGATGCACAGCCCCTCCTGACAGTCTCATGCCAAAGCAAGTTTCCTAGAACCTTCCAATGCTCTGCCTGTTGTTCTCATGGCCAACTTGTGCCACATTTTCGTAGGCAACTTACAAGACGGATCTGACTTATCTGCAGTAGGCAGAGAAAATAGGTTAGCACCTGACGTATAACCGCAGGTTTGGTCCTGGCACACTCATACCTTCTCTTCTCATCGTACTGAACTGCCTGCAGAACAGTAAATGTCTTTGAAACCTATGTAGGGTAAAGAGACATCAAGACCTGTGTTCACAAACATGTCTTATTGTCCATCTGTCCCTGCTCTTCAGCCACATTCATATCTGGAAACCCTACACAGTTATGCAGCTGGATGTCCTCAGTTGTTTCCCTAGGCTCTTATCTGCAGCTTCATCTTCCCACCAGTCCCTGCTGGCCCAGAGGCAAGGAGCGGGACCTGGCAATCAAACTCTCTCCCTTGCTTTACAACCTGAAATGCTTATTGGGGTCAGAGCTGGGGAGCTCTTTTCATTTAGGGCGAAGTCTAGACACTTACATCTGAAGGTATGACCTCCAACTGAACACAGGTGAATCACTTTTAGGGTAAAATCCATTTTCAGAGTCAGACTGAATTGATCAAGAAGGCATAAGGGGATGTGTAAAGATACTATTAGATACAGTGGTGCCAACTCTATGTATGGCAACAAAACAAGAAACTCCTGATCAGATGTATGTTTACAGCTTTTCCCTTTACTAATTGAAATGCTAGAGGATAGTATCATTTCCACCACTGGAGATTGCTTAGCGAAAGCAACTGTTATATTCTCCAGTGAGTAAGCAGGTCTGTTAAATTCAGTTATGTTCTTATATAATACTGTGAAAAAGATGAAAAGCATGGCTCTTTTGGGTTTCTCCTGCTAAATATCCACAGACACATAGAAAATGCTCTTCAGAGTAGAATCACGGGTACCCTGGGAAATAATTGTCACTGAAGCAAGGCTTTTTGTGCCAATCTGACATTGAAAAATGAGCACCAGATCCTCTGTGCTTTCTCTAAGGCTTGGCACAGAAACAGTTTATGCTGGCGTAGTTAGGAGCAGATAGTAAGCATTTTATAAAGACATGATTAGGGTCTTCCTATTGAAGGATAAGTGAACCTTTCTTCAGACTAAACCTCCCAGTGGTGCTGAATTCCTTGCACAACCCTGTCTTGAACCTGGCTGAGCACAAACACTGCCTATTGCAGCCAAAGGCAGCTGAGGACATGGGTGTAATGTGTGATGGTCATCTCTTGGGAGTGCCTGTGCACTTGGCATAAATTACCCAGATACACAAAAGGCAGCCTTCTACATACATGTTTTCTGAAGAGCTCCACGTGGGGACCTAAAGCATGAGGGTCTGCATCCTTCACGAACCAAACCACGTCATCCACAGTCCAGGTCAAAGGATTCTTGCTTGATGGCCGAGCCGTGTCTTGTCTTTCAGGTGAAGGACTTGAGGCTATCGGTATAAAAAAGCCCATAACAGCGCATTACAATGGTATGCAGTGCTTTCCTTGGTCTGCGAGTGCGCAGCAGTATGGCAGCCTTACACCGCCAGGGACTTTGGATCTGCATGTATGGGTATTAGCCTGAGATAGTGAGGCAGGGAGAGAAGGGGACTTGGCAGTTTCCTATCTGAGCACTTACCAGGAGACATGATCCCAGCTGGTGAATTGTGTTAAAAAACACAAAATCCTCAGGTTCCTGATGGGGAAGGAAAAATGTGCCAGCTGTCAGGCTCTTAAATTGAGCTGCTCTTGCTGTCTGATCTGTGAGCAATGGGGATATTGGCTCAAGAAGACACCACCCTCCCACCTGGAGAGAAAGCGCTTGGGCACTGAACAAAGGAGATCACCACTGAATGCAAAGGCTAGAAGATAAAATGGGTATTTAGGAAAGAGTTTTTCTCTTAGCATTCAGATTTTCAGACTTATCTTGGAGCTTAAAGAAGTATTTCTAATCAATATCTACCTAATCTTAGGCTCTCACCAAGCTGGGGGTCCCCAATGAATGCCTATTTGGAGAGCTACTAAAACATGCTAAGATGAACATTGCACGTGTGACTTTTTAATGGTATGAGCCCAGGATGATTTAAGGTCACTTCAGCTTGCTGTAGCTTTAAATCAAGGGAATAAAGGCACATTGGAATGAAAGTGCATTTATGTTTTTATTCTTAGTCTCTGCAGAATTATAAATCTCAGCCTCCATGTATGTGCAATTCTCTCCCTCCCCTCTCCCCCTTACAACTCTGCTTCGCTATTACAGGAACCTTATTATGCAAGACTTGAGGAAAGCTGTTTACATTTGTTTATATCTACACAAAGCAAACTTTGCATTAGCAGGAGGAAGAACATAGATGTATAAAATGTTATTTGCCTGGACCTGCTCATCTCTTTTTGTTAAGACATGATTTTTGATGAGAGCGATGCAAACAGTAAGAAGCAGATACTGCAGAAGATAGAAAAAGAAACAGAAGAGTGCAAGTAGATGGAGATCAGAGATATCTGACCAGTTACAAAACTGGAGCCTGGAGAATCCCCACGTAGCCAAGAGGGAAATCAGAACAACTCAGAGCTGAGCTCACTGCAGAAATACTGAGCTTATAAAGATAGATTAAAATATATTAGAATACCATGCAGGACTCAAAACATCATAATATATGTGAGCAAATGTACTGGGCTGGGTTTGTGACTTATGTAAATTGCCATTTCAATGACTTCCATAGAGCTGTGCTGATTTATATTATCTGAGGATCTGCCCATATATGCACAATAGCTGCTTTATGTACATATTGGTCCTTTCTTTCTTGCCACCATCCTCATCTTACAGTATAATGTAATGAGGTGTATTTTGCAATTACGAAGGATGAACTCCGGTAAGCAGCAGCGCTATGAATGTGCAAATCTGGTCGATGGGTTTCATAATGGGATATGATGTAAATATCATGATAATTACAGTCTCATTTGCTAAGTCACTGTTCTGGATATAAAGGACAAGGAATAGCCGCAGGTCTTCTTAATTAGACAGCTAGGATTGGTGTTCGTACAGAGCCACGCGACCCTGGGCGCCGCTCACAGAATAAACGCAATACACAGTGGTAAAGAGGCCATCTGGAGCCTCTGGCACAAAATGACGGAGACAAAGAGTGCAAAATGCACGGGGCACTCTCAGCCAACCCCTGGATCATCAGTAACGTTAAGTAAGTTTGTCGGGGCTTCTCTGAGGCCTCTGAGAAGTCTCTGAGACTTATCTTGGAGGCAGAGGTGCAAGCATCTCGAAAGGGTTTTGTGGGCTGACTTGGTAACAGCAGTGTTTCTCCCCCACCAGGTCTGCTGGTGGTCCGGACGCCAGCTGATGTGTGCAGATATTGCCCCTGGGCAGCTCGAACCAGCGGACGGGAAGAAAATTGGGCTTTTGCAAAACAATAGGAAACCAGAGGAGAGAAGGGAGGGCTTGGCTGTGCCCAAAGGATTGCAGAGGCAAGTTTCTATGCTATCACCATGGCTCACTTGAGGAGATGTTGTGCCCCTACAGAGGGCCAGGTGTTTTTTCTCTTGGTTTCCTATTCAAGACAGAGCAGTCCTTAGCCCCGTGACTCTTGCCTGAAATACACTGCTTCCAGAAATGCCAGGAAAGGGCAAAGGGGAACAGAGAGCCCCCTGAGAGCCTTTACAGGTATAGAAATATTTGCAATAAAAAGAAGGAGGGGGAGAAGAAAAGGTTGAAATGACATGGGAATGCTATTCACTCCTTCGCAGTATAACGATCAATAGCATAAATCTGATTTTTTTAAAGACAAAAATAAAAATGACCTTTCTAAAGAGAGCACATGGCTAGAACTTTTCCAGGTCCCAACAAGTTAAGATAAACCTTTCAAATCTCTATCTGAGGTATCATGTAGTGATTTAAAAATATGAATTATGCATAGATATTAACACTTCAGAGATTACTTAACCTTCATTTACCTATCCAGAATCAAATATTACATTCTCTGCTGCTTTTTCATGAACAAAAAATGTGTTATTTTACTTGTGTGTACCTGGCTATCTTTAAACTTCGTTAGTAAAAATGGGATACCATCAGTTTGCGGGCAAGTCTCTTGAACTCAGTTCCTAACCTGGAAATAATCTGCTTTCCCATATCTTTTGTTGTTTATTTTGCTCTGGCTCAGTAGGTTTTTAGTTTACACATTTAAGTGGAATCTGTTTATTTACAAAGGAAAATTAAATCATTTCACATTTACACAAAGGCCTAGGTTTTATGTTTCAATAGCATCATTTTGTTAAAAGATTCCTATATTAAGCACAGAAGTGTTTGATGGCAGCAGAGCAAGTGCTATACATTTTTTCTTATCTGAAGCTATTCACACTTAACCTAAGAATTAGATAAATGAGGAAGCCGCATGTCTCCCGGGTATCCTATGCCATCCTGTCATCAGAATTAATCAAGATGATAATGAATACTCAGATTACAAAGAGATGGGAGTGCTCAGGACCAATAATTATTTTTAGAGATCGTAATCTAGATCAAATCCAATTTCCTGTTTTTGACAGGTGGCAAAAAATTTGTCAAATTAATGGAAGGGGATATGGAAATCTTGGTAATCAAAGGGGAGCACGTCTCCGTTCTGCCTAAAACGGTGTGTGAGAAAAGAAGGGGAGCACCTTATCCTTGGGGGGAGGCTTCACAGGGAGCCCCGACGTCTCGGAAATAGCAGCCGTTCCCTGCATGGGAACAGGAGCTGCATTTGTCAGAAAGACCAGGGTTCAACCCCAAAACACCACGGCCCGGTGAAGCCAACGGAGAGACGGGACCTGGCTCGCTCCGAGCCGAAGGCGCCTCCTCGCACGCGGGTTTTCCTCTGATCCCAGGCTCCGGCTTCGGAGCTGTCCTGAGAAGGGGGCTGGAAAGAGCTAAAGCCAACAGCCCAACTGATGCAGGGACGTGCCAAGGAAACACGACGCTAAAATGGAGTTAAACCTGTGAACGGGGTGAATAACAGCCTCCTTAAATACACTCTCGGCAAAGAGGCAGACCCCGGCGGGAGCGTGGTCATTGACAGGTAAGAGTGAAAAGGGAATGACAGATGAACTTTAATATTGCTGCAGGCCTAAATGATTTCCGTGCCTCGGGGGAAGGGGAGCAAGAGTGAAATTTTAAAAGGTTCTCTCGGATCGCACTGGAGCGGGTAATAAGGAGAGAGACCTACCGAAAGCGAACAGAACTAGCAGGACCTCGAAGGTGCAGAGAAATGAGAAACACGACCGAAAAAAAAAAGCACCCCCACAAAACTCGCTCTAAACAGGGACAGGAGGAAGGCTTTGTAGGAGAGACTTTCCTAAGAGGATGCAGCACAACGAACAGGAAAAGATTGTGTCGCTAGCGGAGAAGGCAGGAGGGAAGTGGGAATCAAGACCGTATGTCCGTGTCCCCTATGCAAGCCGGTGGCTCTCATTCCCCCAGATGCCGTATGGGGCATGGCCCCTCAGCGCAGGGGGGCGGCAGGGGCCGGTGCTGCAGCCCCACGAGCGGCCCCAAGTCCGCCTGGGCGAAACGCAGCTGTGAATTGGCATGAAATATTCGCTTAGGCTTTTCTTGTTTCGTCTCTCGTTTGCAGAGAGGAGAGAAAAGGCACCTCACTGAAGGCATCCAACCTTTCGGGTCATGAACAGCCTCCAGAAGAGACATTTCTGCGTTTGCCGAAGCAGCGGCGCCCAGCGCTGAGCCCAGCGGTGCCCTCGGGACCTTCTTTGCCACTGCCCTGGGGAGCTGCTGGATCCGGCCCCTATAACATGCCCTTTGCTATTCTGCAAAAAGGGACACTTCAAATCCTGCACCCCAACATATTTTCAGGAAATAAATATGTTAGCAAGAAGTAATGCCTCGTTGCCAAGGGCCCCCAGGTGATAATAATTAACTGCTGATATTGGATAATGAAATCTAAGTCAAAACAACGAGCCGAAGGACAAGGCTAAGGTTATTATGTTGTGGTTAAATATGCAAGTCTTCAAACTTGGAAGTAAAGGGTTTGTTTATCTGTTATGTAAGCAGGACTTGGAAAAGTTTATGATGTTCTTGACTATTCCTCCTCTGATTTAAGAGCTTCCATTTGGCAAATGATGACAGGAAACTGCATGTTTATCTGTTAGCAGCCCCAACTGGCTTTCTGAAATGAGTTTTTTTTTTTTTTTTTTTTTTGGTTTGGAATTTTTTAGTATAATCACAGAGAATTAGGCATCGAGCTTCTGATCGCATTAATGAGAGCTTTGAGGCTTAATCTCATCTACTGTGCTTGAAAAACATGTTCTGCTAGGCCCTGTGATATGTTTTATAGCTATGATTTTTCCATGATATTTGCCCACCACGATAAATAAGGCATGCTATTTTTTTCAAAATATCCATAAATAAAGGGGATTGGTTTGAGGTTTCAGAGACAAATTCTTTCTTTTTAATGATCCCTGCCCATCTCTGCCTTGTAAGTACACAAACGGAGAAGAATAAGAACAGAGTCTAGCATGCACCAATTACTCATCTTTGCTTGCTTATGATTCAGCAGCATATAAATTATCTCTAGAAAGAAGACAAACACACGCAGAAGCATTACAGTGAGAGCGCAGCTCACTAAGACCTTTGCAGGAGAGATTTTGCAAAGACAGTAATCAAACTCTCGCGTAGCTGCACTAAGGCAATTTCAGAGGGATGCATATTTTAAAAGTCCAGCATTGCCAATAAAAGCAGAGGGAGCATGTTAGGTGACAAATTCACAGCTATTTCACAATAGCTGTGAAAAAATAGGGGCTCCACATTTAAGAAGAAGCAAACAACGCTTTGTGAAATTCTGTGGTAAGACTTGCAGCGTTGTTGAGAAGCACGTCAGAACTGATGCTATCACAGGCAGAAGAAGAGACAAAACTAGGCTGTTGCTACAAACAGGATAGTTTCTTTAACACTAGAAATGTTATTGTAATAAATCTGTGGGCACCTTAACTTCATGGATGTCACTGCATTGCAAATCACAGCTGCTGAGAACAGCCTGGCTGTAGTGGAGAGAAAAATCACTCTCTGTGAACTGCAGGAAAATCTCTGCTGAGGTCTCTAGAAAGCAGCTGAGGAATTTGGAGGAAATGCAATGGATATTAGTGGGACAGATGTGCACTAGCTGTTTGGGCTTACTTACATTGGGGCATACTGGTAGAGAACCCGAAGTACAGAAGGAGATTGCTAATCCTCTTGTTGGAGTCCTTGGTGGGAAACCCATCTCTGTAGGGGTTTGCATGTGCTTTTGTGTGCAGGCTCTAATGTACAGTGGATGATACCAGGACTAAAGTTGTTAATAATTATAAATAAGCAGCATCAACAAAGAAATAATGGTTTTAGTGCTCTCCATTGCATAACTATCAGTTCTAGAGGGCCCACATTTTTTCCTGAGCTGGTCAAAATGTCCCAGTGGTCAGAGATGAGCTAGTCTTTGCAAGTATAAAATGTGTGAGTCACCTGAAAGAATACTAAGCAGTTTTGGGGGAAGCCCTTTTACCCCCAAGTGTCTTAATGTAGCACCTTGAAGCCACTTACAAGTGTTTCAAAATCACTTAAATACCCTGGGTGCCTGGGCCCAAAGCAAGCTCTTCTTCTTTGCACCCAACTTCTGTATTTTTTCAAGCCAGCAAAGCCTATTGTGTGGCCACTGTTGATTCAGTTGTGGAAGAAAAGACCTGCCATCTTTTAGGCTTTCATTTTGTAAAGATTAGAAGTTGTGTAGGAAGTTCAGATAAAAGAGACGGAGCTGTCCTCTGAAACTTAGCTTCTCTCTCAAGAAATCCCTTAATTTTGTCCAAAACTGTGGAACAGTTACCTGCACAATCAAAACCAAGAAGGGAATGTAAAGCAGCCATGTAAGCTTAAGGAGCTTTGATTTTAAGTGTCAGTCCCTTGGACATGGATTCAAAGCCCTGATAAGAAGGTTTTTCTCCACACAACACATTTTTATGCAGTAAGACTCTACCACCATACTTTGCAGATGCTGAACATGTGCAAAGTGTTCAATAAGCCATTTGGTAATCCAGGGAAGAAAAATCTACTGAGGGTTACTAAACGTGAATCTACCACTCCTGGCTCAGGAAGTCCCTGAGCCACAGATTTCTGAAGGCGGAGAGGATACGGGGGACGTATTGCTACCTTTGCGCTTTTCTCTTCCCTGGGTGTGTGCTCTCTCACGCAGGAGACAGGAGGCTGGGCTAGACGGGCCTCTAACGAGACCTGGGATGACCAGTCTGCAAAGAGAGAGCAACTGATCCCAGCAAGAATGGTAAAGACTTTCGAACCAAGCAAGTAACAACACTGTTAAATCTTGGCCGCTTGCAGCGGCCCACCAAAATGCTTGACGAAAGGGTCCCATTTCTCTCTAGAGGTACTGGGGAGGCAATGGGAGAGGGGAACGAATCTTCGTGTACAGCAGGCCACTTTTTGCCTCTCAGCATCTGACTATGCTTACCCCGGAGGCATTAAACAAGATCTGAAAGAAAGTAGCTTTTCATTTCCTTTTCTCTGTAGCTGAGGCCCCAGCGTTTGAACAAGAACATTTTAAATTTTGTTTGCAGCAGTGCATTTCCATGCTATCCACTTTGCTTTGAGTTAAGTTGACTCTAGAAGCAAGGAAAAGTAACAATGAGAGCCAAACACTAATCTATGTTAGATATAATAGAGAAACACAGGGATAAGCCAAGGCAACAGGAGTTTGAAAATAGTATTGAAGTGAGAGTTTTTGGCAGGTATTTAATATTTAGGAGGGCAAACTTAGGGAAACAAAGAATCCAGGGATAAAAACTGAAAAAGAATATTTTGGAAGAGTAATATTCTAAAATATTAAATAAAGTCAGTAAAAGTTCGGGAGCAAGAAATAATACAGACACTGAGGAGGAGAGCTTTGTGAAAGAAGTATGCAAAGATCTGAGGTTACTGGAAAGAGATGCTGGGGTGGCTACCAAGCAAGAATACTCAAAACCACTTACAGTTTTCAGGGGAAATGTAAGGGCAGAAAAGCAGTGTTAATGCTAGGCAAAGGGGCTAAGGGGAACCAGCAAGGATTCTGCAAATATATCAAAAGAAAAAAAAAATACTAAAGTGACACCAGATTCCATTAACAAATGAGGAAGAGAAAGAAATTAATGACTTAAAAATGGCTGAGACTCTCAACTCCTTTGTTAGATCTATCTTTAAGATGAAGAATGCTTAAATGAAACTTGAATAATTAGTAAGGGGTGAAGACACTGTTAGAATCACTACTGATAAAGATCTGTTAATGGAGAATTTGGAAAATGCAAACAAAGGCAAAGTTAACAGAATTTAAAAGCATTAGCTAACAAAGTGGAAGAACCTAGGTCGTTTCTAGGGGAAACCAAGGAGAACTGGGGATGTAGCAAAAAGCTGAGGAAACGCATGTATAATGCCGATTTAGAAACCAAAAGAGGAAGTAACAGTGATGCTCTGATCACTGCACTCAGACTTGGAAGCCTCTGTCTGAGCTACTAAACCACATTTGCAATGGCCACAGCCAATTTTCTCCCAGTTCTGTGGGCCCTCAGCTGCCTGGTCCTGCAAGCTGCGGTGACGCACAGCTGACCCCCTTTTGGTCCCGCTTGCCCCCAGTTTGGGGGCCTCTCAGCTGCCAGATGCACCTTCCTGCAGCCAAAGCCACTGAGCCCATTTTTAAAAGGAGCTTTGCACCAGCAGAGCAGCACAACTGGGCAGAGCAACCAACCCAGCAAACCTAAATCCCAGCAGGGCGATAGGACAGAAATACAAAGAGGGAGGAAAAGAAAGGACATTGATCCCCATGGCACCCCTTGCATTTAGTGGAAATACTGGTTGTGACTTTGCTTCCCTGAAGGATAACAGAGCCTTGAGCGGAGAGCTGGATGATTTCTAAAAATACATGTTCTGCTGGGCAGTGTTTTGCAAACAAAATCTGATCTAGTTTATGACTAAAGGGGCGGAGTGGGCTATGCAGCTAGGAAGCAAAACCTTTTGTTGAAACGATTTGAGGTTGGCACTGATACTTGGGTTCGCTCTGCATCATACCTTGTGCACAGATGGCATCATGTGGTTAAGCAGTATCAATCTTAGGGAGCAATATTTTATATATTAATATTTATATCTGTAAGTTGATAATGACAGTTGTGATTGCTACATGATTATACATAATACATCTGTTTACATAATTAATAACAACACTAGAAAATATTCACCTTTTTACCTAATGATGAACAGATTGATTTTCTGTCTACACAGGTTATTATTTCTCCTTCTAAGTGGAAGCGTGTGTGGTCTGGATGGATGTTAACCCAGACCCATCTCACTAATTTTCCTGGGGGTTTAGGAATRAGTAAAGACTCTGGTGTGGCACTAGCAGAGCAATGTATACCGCTAAAAGGGAAGATGTTGTATTACCACTTCTGTTTCCTTCCGGATAGGTCCCGTTCCTAGTCGGGCTGGAGGTCGGATGCCGTAGGCCAGTGGAGGAGGATCCCCCTGAAGACATCTGGGCAGGACGATGGCTGCAGGCGGACGAAGAGCCTGCGGCAAGACGCCCGTCGGCGGGGCTTGGCCGCGTGCTGTACATGGAGCTCACGCAGCCGCAGGCCGAGTCGGCAGGGTCCACGCTGTAGCGCTTCGCGTTCGCGGGATCGGCCAGGTAATCCTCAGGTACAGCCGTTTCTGCTCAGGAAGCCGAGAAGGAGAAGAGATCAGTAAAATGGAAGCCGTTTTTATTTTATTATTTACAGCCTTACAAATATATATATATTTTTGCCAGCACTCTCGTTTTTTTGGCAAAAAATGGAGCTCTATTTCCAGTTACTCATACAGCCCAGAGGTATCGTTGCTGAGCATTAATAACTAATGAAGCACAAATGCATAAGTAATARTAAGTAATGACAAGTGATAAGTAAYGAGGCACAACAGCTCRGGAGTCAGCAGAGTCGCAACAGGGAAGGCTGGGCTTGAGACAACTCTTCGGCGTCCGTGTTGGCTCACAACGATATTCTCTGYGCAGTCCCAGGGCACTCACCGGCAGGCCCCGAAGGAGGACAGTCTCATTTGCCTAATGGTGCTCCAGGAATACTGCGGTTTTATAGCTATTGCTCTCTCTGTCTTTCATTTAAAAACATAGAAGTTGAAGGTAAGGAGGACAACTGGACAGGCAATTTATCGCTTATTAATGCCTGACATCCAATAGGAAGAAAAAAAAGGTAATAAACCAAAGTGTTCTGGCTGCAATTACCAAAATTCATCAGAAAATGTACTCAGCTCCAGACATCCATCA
This sequence comes from Rhea americana, assembly GCF_003343005.1. Taxonomy (NCBI): domain Eukaryota; kingdom Metazoa; phylum Chordata; class Aves; order Rheiformes; family Rheidae; genus Rhea; species Rhea americana. The sequence goes on along the minus strand of NW_028186368.1, from coordinate 1,436,145 downwards.
GGTCCTGTATTCCGCAGGGAAAAGAGATGTGGTGACTCAGGAGCACTCCACAGGTTTGTTACTGGTGGAGATGTACTGGTGGAGCTGAGCCGCTCAGAGCCGGTTCAGGTTCAGGTTCAGACACACGCGCTGGCATCGCAAATGCAAACCACTGCTCTGATCTGTTCCTCTTCAGCTACGTACTTCTGGAACGGTAACCATTTAATCACGGTTTCCTTTCCTCTGCACGACAGTTTCATACTGAGTAGGTGGGGTAGGTGTAACATTTCCTACTCACAGGTGGATTTTCACCTGCTTCCAACTTTGCCAAGATACATCCATTTGGGGTAGGCTGGGCTGGGCTACACCTGGTGCCTGCCTCAGGCCAAACCGGTCTGCAAACTTTCAGCCAGAATCGTTCAGCTCCTTCCAGAAGGCAGGGAAGGAAAAAGTGCTTTATTCTTCAGTGTTAAAATCAAACTTAAAATGCTGCTGACCTCTCCTTTGTGAAGTGCTAGTGCCCCCCTGACATCAGGGTCAGGTGAAGCATGTGTGTTGCTCGTGGGCCTTGTGGAGTGGCACAAGGCTGGAGAGCCTCAGGAGTCACAAGTGCAACCCCAAGTTTTGCAGTACAAAAAGGGTTTTTTTTTTTTTTTTTTTTTTTAACCAGTTCCCCTCAGACTTCGGTGCTACTACCAGCTCCCTGCCACCTCCTTTGGCTGGACTGCACAAGCTCCATGTCTCTGCCCCATTTTCCATGCCTGGCTGGTCTCAATCTCCTCCCAGCAAGACTTGTCCAAGMGCATTCTTGCATTTTTTGTCTTGGTGAAACATAATAATGGCCTTTTTTCCCGTCTTGCCAGGCTCTTCCTCCACGTCAGTCACCCTGCCCTTCTCCCTGCCAAATCAGCCCACCAGGCTCATCTCCATCCCCACCACCACAGGTGGGATGCACCACATCTCCCCACTGCCAGGGAGCTCTGGCCAGGGCTGAGCGGGGAAAGGAAAGCACCCGCCAGRCTCCTCCCTGCAACAACCTGACCTGTCTCAAAGCCTTGCCTTTTTCTTGGGGCTGCAATTTGAGGGTCCTGTAGATTCTTGGAGGGGAGAAAGAGGGAAATCAGGCTTCCTTTGTGTTCCCCCAGTGACACGTCTCTTTCCTTGCCTGAGGTCACATTTTCCTTCTGAGGTATTGCATAGCCTTGTCGAGTAATTGGTAGCATTTATGCCATAATATACGCTCCAGACCCCAAATCCTATGGCTAATACACACTGAGGCTGTATATAATATGTTTTTTTCTTCCAATKTACATTTTTACTCTTCTCCTTTAAAAAATCCTTGGTGGTTGCATAGAATAGTTGATATTAAACAAATAAGATTTAGGTTAACAAGTCAAATACTCAAAAGTTGGTCCATGCAGGCATCCTTGTTCATGGGTCATGCCATAATCTTTTGTTACATGATTACCTGGCTTTTCATTTGTTTACTGCCATCTTTTAAAGCTTTGTCTTATTTTGGGCCAAGGCTGGATTCACTATAAAGCAAACATCAGATATGAAGGGTGGTCTTAAATATGACGTTTCCTACTTTTGGGCACTTGCCTTTGCAACTGCAAGCAATTTTCTTTTAACAGCATTTTTTTGCCTGACACAATTTGGATTCTTACAGCATACGTTCAGGTATCCTGCTGCTTTCTGCCAGGGCTTTCTGAGCTTGATTCTTGCACAAATACAAATACAGTGTAATTCAGATGAATGCAGCAAAGTTCTGCTAACATAATACTAGCGTTAGAGAAATGGGAATCAGACACTCTGAACCTTTCTCCTTAGCTTCCAACAGATGCCAAAATTGTATAGCAATTGAGCTAAATACCTTGCTTTTCAGACTCCTCCCAATAAACCAAAGAAAATCTCATCAAGCCTTCTCATTCAAAGGAATTTAATTACTGTGTAGAACACTTGCAATAAAAGCCTCTTACACATAAAGAAGACAGCTCTTTTGGTAGCATCCTGCCTGCACCACATGGAATAATTATGCCTCTTGTGAATCATTACCTCTTTATTCCAGGAAAAGAATGCTCTTTTAATATGATTACAATATGAAGAAGATACAGACTATCAAAACAACAAACAGAACATTAAAAGAGCACTGCTAGATAAATAGCATACAGCTATTATTACTATGGATATCAATGACTCCAAAATTTGCAAGTGGACACCAGGGATTTTTTGGCTGATGTCAGCATTCTCAGTAGCGTGTATAAAATAAGTCCTACACTGATGAATTCCCCCATGGAAGGACACCTACAAGCTGTGTAAGACATTATGATTAGGAGCCAGACAATGTCAGTTATGTCCTGACTCTACCTAAGACTCTTTTCTTGATCTAGGTGAATTTATTCCACCTTTCTCTGCTTTGGGCTCCTCAAGAAAGGAAAATCTGAAAAGTGACATTCTTGTTGCCATTAGACAGTGGAAGAGTCTCAAGCAGCCAGGTTGAAAAACAAGCCTTTTAAGAGTCTTCAAGTCGATATGTCTTGTCAGTCGGCTAGAAGAGCAACGAACCAGAGAGTCACTTCCCCGATCAGGAGGGGCTCTTGACAAAATGCAAGCCATGGTTAGATTAAGGAAAAATAGACTGTGCTTTTGGTGATGGGGCAAAGCGACACCCATGCATSCTTTCCTCACCCTGTCCCCGTACATCTGCTCCCTTCTTTGCCCTCAGACAGGATGGGATGAAGAGCGGTTCCCAGAGTGCGCTTCAGCCCTGGGTGAGGGTGATCTGAATTCTGAAACTGAATTTTTCCTGCCCCAATCAGTTATCTAGAGCTAGGTGGGAGATGCCTGCCACATTGCCTTCCTCCCAGCACTGCTTTCCCTTGGTTTGATCAAGTGAGGAGCTTGAGGCCCAGACTAGAGCCTGTCCCTGCAGGTCTGTGCCACTGCAGGACCCAGCCAKGGTGCCAATTCTGGGCGCTGCTTACAATCTGCACTGCCATCGCTTTAAGAAAAATCTCTAGACTTCAAAGCTTGACATCATGACCCAAATGCAAGTGAYGCTAGAACGTATGTCCCCATTGGTAGAATAAATGATATTCTTCCGGAATGAATAATTTTCAGAGGGAGAGACTGCACAGAGCAGTACGAAAGGGGGGGTATTTTCTCTGTGTGCCCTGCAGTGGCCTTCCACCCCCGGCAGAGCTCCCCATGCGTGGCAAGCAGGCCCACGGGACGTCAGCTGCACAGAGATTTGTTATCCCACCAGCACTTCATGGCAGGAGGAGGCAGGTGCACTTCATGCCCCCATACCAGAAGCTCGGAGAGTGTCGGGGGACATGAAGGAGAAGATGTGACTGGGAACCATCGGTATGCATTTAGCAAGGTAAATCTTGCCTGACCRATTTGATTGCGCTCTATTGTAAAATGTCTGGATTTCTGGGCAGAGACATCATTCACCTTGATTTTCCAGTTTTTAAACACCATCTCAGGTGCTGGGGGTTGTAGCAGACAGTGAGCTGTGTGTGAATCAGCTGGGGGCCCTGACAGCAGGGGCCAACAGCATCCAGGGCTGCATTAACAGCAGCACAGCCTGCAGGTTGGGGACARCGATTATCCCCTTGCACTCAGCGCTCATGAGAGCGCATGTAGGTACTGTGTCATTTTGGTCTCCCCGGTGCGAGACAGACATTGCCAAACTGGAGYGAGTTCAGCGTAGGTCAGGACAGGCAGGGGCTGGAGCACTTGTGCTGCAACACCTGCAGGGAGGTCAACCAAGAAGATGAAGCCAGGCTTTTCAGTGATGGATGGTGGAAAGTAAGAGACCAAGAAAAGAAATGAAACAAGAGCAATTCAAACTGATAAAAGGAGAAATGTTTTCCCTATGAGGACAGTGASGCAGTGGAGCAGGTTGCCCAGAGAGGTTGTGTCATCTCCATCGTTGAAGGATTTCAAGATCTGACTGGACAAAGTCCTGAGCAACTCAGTCTGATCCCATGGTTGACCCTGCTTGAGCAGATGATTGGATTAGAGAAGTCCTGGGGTCCCCTCCAACTCAGTTATCCTCTGATCCTATGATCAATGTCTTCTCCACTCTGAGAAGCCACCCCATGGGGTGAGGGAGGACTGCAGCAAGGGCACATGCAACAGGGGCCCAGAGGCTGCATTACCGTGGCACAAGAGGCAGCARGAGGGACAGGCTCTGCTGGCTGGAAGTTCCCAAAGACTTTTGGGGTTCATATTTCTCTATCTTCCTGTTAGTCTGCACCACAAAGAAGAAGCTGCACGAGTCAGGACTCAAGCAAGGATCTGTATGAAAGYATCTGCATTTTGTAAGCTCCCAGAGGGCCTTGTAAAATGCATGGCTTTCACAGCTACTAATCCCACTTTGACCAATTAGGGAAAAACATTTTCTGAAGACATATTGAGGTTTACAATGCAAYAGTTTCATAAATCTGTAGTTCAGCCCTTCTGTGTTCTGTTGCACTACTGTATTTTATTTTCTAGGTAGTCAGCAGAAGAGCGCACACCACTGAAAAATTAGTATGCAATGTCTTACAGCAGGTTATGTGAAAGAACTGCTTGCAGCCTTTACTTTGAGCACAATAGTCTCCATTACAATTGTTCACCGACGTGGGGTGATCAAGCCATTTTGAATTAGTTTTCCTTTCCATAAATGGCCCAAAGGTGACTAGTTTGGAAAGTCCAAGGCTGTAATATACAGCACACTTAAGCTCAGCAAAGGAGGAAAGAAAAATGACCTGCTTCCCAATCTAAAATACAAGTTTCCTTAGCTGGGATTCTTAAAGTAGCAACTTCTAGGTTTCCCAGCAAGGCTCCTGAATATRTACCACTGAGAGTTAAACAACAGCCTGAAACCTTGGAGAGAGAAGCTCAAATCCCAGCTCTGTTACAGACCTCTGGGGTGACCTTGGGCAAGCCAGCCGTCRTTTCTGGACCCCAGCTCTCCATTAGGATGAAGAATATTTATCCTGTCTCTCACATTTATGACATGTAAGTTCTTTGCCTCTGGGGTATTTGCATGTCACTGCAGTGTGCCACATGGAGGTATACTGTATGCATGTATACAGAATGTATATAATGGATCTTTGGTAGCATCTGGGAATAGGGATGCTCCAGAAACACAAAAAAATTGTATCTCCCACTGTGCATTAGAAAATCAGTTTCAAGCCAGGCGGGAAATGGAGAGCAGAGTACACCCAGGAAGGATGATTCTTAGTCGACGTTTTCTTAGGTAAATCTAATCTCTCACTTTTCTTGTTTAGTTTATCTAAAATAAAATTAAATCAACTAAAACCTTTCCTTCCTCCTTCCTCTATCTGCACTCCAGAGTTACTCCTTTCCTCTCCAGTCTGTCCTATCTCCTCCCAGGCCGAATATAAGTGCTCTTGCCACTTTCCTCACTTGMTCCTGCTCCCGTGTCTCTCCCATGTGTTAAATCCTCCTCTCCCTCGAGGTATCAGACTTAGGCCCTTCCCTTGACTTCCTGTATATCCCCCATGTCCTGTTCCTCCCTGTACTCTTCCCCATGATCTCTTTCCACTGCTTCTTCCATCGCATTCCCACATTTTGACCTTGCACCAACTCTAATTTTGTTTTCCCATGCCAGCAATGTCACCCTTTTCTATTTTACCAGCTCCTTTTCCATTTGCCTTTTCTGTTTTGCCTCCTCCTGCCATGCTGACCTGCATATCCGCTTCTTCCACAGATTGTTCCCATTCAATTCATCTCACCTGTTCATTCATCTGTCTATTCCTTTCCTGACGCCATCAGGCCTTGAATTTGCCCAAAGGTTGATGCTTGGACAGCAGAACCTGACGTTGGAGTAGATTTACCAGAAAACTTAGACCAGAGAGCCTGTAGCTGCCCACACCTAATTAAAAGGGTCTCTTTTGCACATCCACAGAGAAGCTGCATCCAGGTAAAGCTTGTTCACGCCTCGCCCGGGAAGGCTGCGCTGAGGATAGATCCTTTGTTTTCACTATTTAATCTCCCCCTGACTTTGCTCCCACCACCCTTCCCACGGTGGGACAGCTGAGAGACAAAGGTGAGCCGGCGCCAGGGCATGCAGGGGCTGGATGCCAGCMACTGCACAGCGCTCAGGGAGAGGGAAAGCACTGATCAGCTTACCTGTGTATGCTTTTACACTTCACATAATACAGCAGTGTCTTAACTCCACACCCTGAGCCTCAAACAGAGCCTAGGGACAGTYGGTGGAGGCTGTGCTGAGGCAAGAAGTAACCTCTGTGGATCAGCATTCAGAGCGATGTTAGCAGTTTTGCACGGCATACAACTACCTTATTTTTAGTTGTTTTTAATAACAATGATGAATACCTCTGCCTGCAGCACAGCTCAGAAACCGTCTGTCTGAGGTCATCAACCCAGCTCCTACAGCTGGGRTATAAACTACAGACACCAGGAGTGAGGCACCCCTATGCCCGGAGACTAGGGCATGTACACTCAGTGCCCCGTACTTGGTCTAATGAACTCTGTCTAGACTTGGGCATCTTCCGTCTGACTTTCTGTCTCCACAATGCCAGTTAATCTACAAATGCTCTGGCTGAAGCTACACAGAGGGAGCCTCTGCCAAGAAATCCCAAGCAAGGCTCTCGGAAGCAAAATCCATCAGCCAGGCTTCTTGGCAACACCATAACCCACCAATGTGTTCCAGGGCAACGGGCTTGTGCCCTCCTTGCACTGTCCCTGCCGCACACGTTGCACAGGGAATGCTCATGGAAACCCTCACCAGCACTTTWGAGATAAACCGGAGATTTCATCTTGAATGCACCAGTAGCTTCCTGGGACACCTGCCCTTACTTCTAGACTAATACTTTTCTCTAGTATCATTTCATAACCCTTACTCTGCTACCTGCAAAGCTTTATCATTTTACTTGCTCTAATTAAATTCCCCATTAATGTCTTTTCCTCTCAGCCCATATAGATTTCTTCCCTTCTTTTCTCCAACACACTCTTCCTTTTTTTATCTTTTCTTCTGTTCCTCATAGTGTTTGGTGATGGGCTTTGCCCTTTGACCCTTCCCTGTACCTTTTTAAGTGCTCTCATATTTTTTCTATAATGGCTTGACCAGATGTGAACTCTGTATTTTAAGCGGCATGATATCATAGCTTTTTCAGACATCTCCTCTGTTGTAGCTGGGGCCAGTCTTTTCTCGTCTCCCAGTTGTTTTAAGAGGAGCCAACTGCAATGTCAAAATCCTTTTAAAAGGTTCCTTGTATATTTTTACTTTCACTTGTATTTTATTCTTCCTGAGCTTGGTWCCAGCTCCCCGCATGAGGGTGGCATTTGTCATAGTCGTATGCCAGCGGAGGGGACAGTTTTAATCAGCTGCTGAGAGTCTCTGAAAAGAGGCCAAGTCCCACTAGCCAAAGTCACCCATTTTGCCCCCACGCTGAGCTTCAGTTTACTGTTTTGCTCTTGCCAAGAGGTGAGTAAAAGAGATGTAGGGTCTGACCCAGGACCCTGTCTCACTCCAGTGTTTAGACAGTGAGAAACACTCTAATTGTTACAGTTCTTGTTAATAGGCTCCCTAATTAGCTRTATTTCTCCTCCTTTCGTTGAGACCACTAGGAGCACGGCTTTACAAACCTGTGCAACTCTTTCATCAAACCTCATACCCATTTCTATTTTCTTTAGTTATGAAGTTTGGAGTGAGTCACCAGATGCTCTGTGGCTTGGTAAGCAATAYGCTTCAAGGAGGAGCTCCAGGCAAATACCTGCTTTTCTCATGTGCGCTGGGGAGAGGGTCACAGCTRTATTAACTGTCCATTAGGAAGCTTTTGATACAACATGTGCCTATATTTAGAAGTGACATTTTTGTCTAATGAGCTTCAGTTAGCAAGAGTTAAATAACCTGCATCTCAGTCTTCATGTAAGAATTAAAAAAAATGTGGGAAAACATAAAAAGCAAAGACAGAAATGCAGAGAAATTACTTCAGTGGAGTTTAACCATCATTTTCAACTCATCTAAACCTGAGATAATGGAGAGGAAAAGAACAGAGAAATCTAAATGGTATTTACCAGAAAGACATGCCTTAGTTCTGAACTGCTATCTTCTATTTGAACCTCAGCTCTTAAAAGATTACAAAATAACTTTTTCTGTGTCTGTCAAYCACCCTCATGCATTTCCATCCAGTCAGAAATGGACCTTACACCTTATCTTCCTTGTAGCGTAAGCATACATCTATCCAAAGATAAGAGCCTCCTGTGATGGATTAAGATTTCCAGTCTGCTGTGATTTGCTCTGGGATTACARCACCAGCTCTTTTCTTTTAGCTCCATTGCCGGTCCAGATGTGCAACACAACGGAAATATGACGTGGCCCCTTCACAGGCATTTCTGCGAGGTGTCAGCACCACGTGCTTGCTGGTGCACAGCTGGCCAGGAGCCAGCTCTCGCACCCCCATGCCTACTGCCCGGGCATACAGACGCTCCTCAGCGCTACACTGAAACAGGCATCGTCTTGCCGTGCCCYAGCTGCTAAAAAATATTCTGCGGTAACTGAAATGCAGAATTCCCCCAAGAGATGCTACCAGTCTAGTTGTTAACATCAAGAATCTGAATTTTACAACATCCAGTGTAGTCCTGATTACAAGGACTTCAGTGTAGGCAATTTTTTTCATTATTTGAACAATTTCCCTTGTGTGTTTGCAGGCTAGACAACAGGCACATTGTGTTTAATGCAGTAGAACCGGGAAATGAAGCTGGCTGGGAGCAGATCAACATGGTTTAATTGTCCAAACTGAGTATAAAGGTAGAGCAAAATCGCAAGCTAGCTGGTGACAAATAAATCAAGTTTAATAATAAAAGGTGTTYGTGTGTATAAATAACCCATAGAGAATCTTTTTAAAGGATTTGAGGATGATTGAATAAATGGAGACTTCTGAGTCCTATCTTACAGTGTAAGCAAATTGTTGATACTGAATATCCATGAGTGAAGGCAAAGGGGCTTCAATGACCTAGGAATTTGGCTTTTAAAAATTCTTACTTTGGTCTCTTCCTGCTGATTTCTGATCTTCACCTTTGACTTTATTTTACACCAAAGTATTCATCATGAAAAAGAAATTTATCAGAGATGTTTAGTTTGGTGTCTTAGCATAGGACTACCTTCTAGCAGAAGCTGGAGGTGCTTTACTCTCCAGGTAGTTTATAATGTATCCCATATGCAATAATATAATAATTATTGATTAGCAGTGTATACATAGTAGCATCCCCCCCCATATATAGAATGCACTCTATGAAAACTGTTACATTATTTGGAAATTATGCATTCCTATGTATGCCATATACTAGGATTCTGTGCAGATTAAGTACTTAATGCATTTTTCTTCTATTATCATCATGGTGATTTTCCCTGAATTTTACTGGTCAGTACTGACTTAAAATATTTAATAGTGATTTTTTGCTTGGAAAACAAATTATTTGAGACAYGTTAACTGAGATGTCTGGAGCAAAGTGTAGTAACTGAAAAATAAACTGCTACCCATTAGTTGCCTAATAATAACTAACAGCCTCATCCAGAAATTAGGCAGTGTATGTATAAAGTATGGGCTTGTGCATGTGTTTATATGCAAGTATAGGATATTTTATAAAGTCTTTCTTCATTTCTCTCTGTCCAGTGCTGCAGCTGAGCTGTTCTTTCTGACTTTTTTTCTGGAGTTTCTCCTATCACATAGATCCCACATGGCTGGGCCCTAAAGCCTCGGCTCCCTTAGTCCCCCTGGCTCCCCGTGGCTCCCCTGTGCTGCCGGGGAAGCTGGCCTTGCCCGGGGCTCGCCCCCAGCGCTGCTGCATTTTCCTTAACTCCGGCTTCCCCGCTCAAGTCTGCTGAGCTGCTGCCTCCTCTTCATTTAAATCCCTCCTGCAACCTCACTCCTTCCTTGATGCCCACCATAAAGAGCTGCATTGCTCAAAACTTGCTGTGGTGGCTTATTTTCAGTGAGAGAAGAGGACACGCTGGGCTTGATCTGCTCTGGAGCAGTAACGCTCCTCACCTCGCAACCTTAYCTTCCTCATTGCTGCTGGCAGCCTCAACCCTCCTGCCAGAAACACTGAGCTCCCTGCCTTCGTAGMCGCGTGATGTGCTCCCGTGACTCGCTTAATTGCTCTAATCTCCTGCTCTGCCCTCGTTTTGCCGACAGATGAATGTTCTCGAGGCAGATGCTGCATGTTACTACATTCCAAAAAGCACTTTGATGCACTCTGTATAATTACCGCTAATAAATAAATCCTGAGGAGCTGGGGAGCAYTGTTGATTTAACAGGGGCCAAGACTTTTCAAGAAAAAATGGATGTTTTATTTCCACAGAACTGGAAATGCAGTGGTGCAGGGGCTTCCATTTGCTCAGTAGCAAAATGAGGTTGGAAAGACAAAATAGGTAAAGGAGGAGGAGTCTTTTTATCTTTAAATTCAAAGGTTAAAAAAGAGCGAAACACAGGGGAAAAAATGAGCTGAAAAACTGAAGAACATCCAAGAAGAAATTAGTGAACTCCTCTGGAAAAAATTCAAACTCTGCTTTGAAACCTGTAAATTAAAATGGCTTAAACACCACACTCCCCTTTAGCCCATAGCAAATGGCTCCACTTCTTTCCCATGGAGATGGAAACCCAAACCCTGCACGCACAAAGCAGTTTCAGAAACTAGAGAAYCCACAGTACGACGAGACCTTGGAGCCCTCTTATGCAGACTCACGAAACATGAGCAAGCCTGTATCTCTCATCCAAAACATTCCTACTTCTGTGTTTAACTTAGCAAGCACTGGCTTTGGTGACCCTCATAGCTCCCCTATATTCCCAAATCCAATTTTTCTGTTATCTTGGTTACAACTGCAACCCTAAAGCAAGGAAATATGTATCTAATTGCCCACAGATTTTGTGGGCCAGCAGAGCATACAGTGACACATTGCATGTGGCTCACAAGTAATGTTATCTAACATGGCATGAACTGGTACAAGGTAAGGGTCTTCAGGATCATCTTTTTCTCCCTGGCATCTGTGAAAAATCTAGTAGGTCGCAGTGGCTAATACACATTGCACTTGGACAAGTGGTAAATTTTTTGGCATCAGTTGCGGCCTGTTGCCTGTCCTACATCTGTTGATCTGACTGCTTGAAATACAGCCGTACTGGATCAGAGATTTTTGTATCAATATTTAACAGTCTWAGAACAAGTTTAGGAAGAGAAATTCAAGCTTGATTTTTCATTTAAACCATTTAAAACGAAGGCATTGACTACTAACTCCTAACACTGGACAYCGCGTAAAGGACTCATATAGCCCTACAGAAAGAGGAAGCCCCTTTCAAGCTAAAACAGAGTCACAAACATGTGATTCACTGACCAGGGCTCTCAACGGTGTCTATGCATGCTCCTGCGTGTAGCTGGTCCCACGTTGGCCTTGCTCCGCACAAGCCATCGCTCTGAAAGCGTTGCTGGTTGAATAAAGAAGGGCACTTGTGCTTCRCCTCGCCTGTTGCTGCGTAAAGTGTTTAACCACTTGACTTTGAACAGGAGCTTTTCGAAAGTGATTTTTTTTCCCCCACCCCAGACTGAGGAGGTAAAATAGCCTGAAGGAGGCTGGGAAGGAGGGTTTGGTTTGGACTTACAGTTGGAGGGTGTATCTGTTCATCCAAGGAGGCAAGACAGCTTTATTCCTTGGGATCCACAATTTTATAAACTTAAAGGCACAGAAAGAGATTTTTTTCTTCATGTGAGGGCTAATAAACAGTAATCACACAGCTTGTAGATCAGAAAGGCCAATGTATCCAGTCCTCTCAGTTCTATAAAATTCAGGCAAATTATACCATAGGTGACCTTCATCTGTCCCATACATTTCTTATCTTGCTTCTTGTCAGGGCAAGATTTGCCCCTTAGTGTACATTTCATTACTACACTAATCAGCTCTGTTKGTCTAGATTTAAGGAGCTCCAATGCTAGACCCCCTACTACCACCTTCAGGAAAACACCTCACAGCTTAACAGATCTCACTGCAAGGAGCATTGCTTGACTCCCTCTTTTAAGTCACTCTCTTGTTTTGACTTTCTACCTCTCATACCATCCTAAGCATTTTCTATCCCTTCCTGGGATTTTTGAACGACCAAATAAAATGCAGCTGAGCTGGATTTCCATCTCTTTCTGCTCTGCTGCAGAGTTACCACCTTTGATTTCAACTCAGGGAATCAATCCTGCACCTCTGCTGCTACTGGGACCTCAAATCAGGGTGTCCTCGGGGTGGGACACCCTTCCATGAACCTGCCAGGGTTGGGTCTGGAAAGGGCTGGTGCAAGGAAGGAAGAAATGCCTGCAGCCATTCCATCCTTCCTCTGCCCCGCTGCAAGCTCTGCAGTCAAGTGCCCCAAAGATGAGACAAACATTTTACAYTAGACTTGACTGTGACTGAATGGCTCACGCAGTTCCTCTGCTCCCTCTTTAAGTGTGACCTTAATATTTTATTTATTGTTTAAGGGATAATGTTCATGGTAAGGGAATATATGAGGCAATAAATGGCCTTTGAAGGTAATTAAACGCTAAAGAGAGCTCAAGCAATAGCTTGATAGCCATAAAAGCCATTTATTCTGAGTGTGCTGTGAAGCCAGGAGCACTGTTCCTCATAGCATGCAACAAGACAAGATTAAACAAGTCACAGCACTAGGAAGGGGAAAGACAACATTTTCAAGCTCCTAGGGCTTGAAATTTCAGAGCCATTCTTTATTTGGTACTTTGAGCAGAAAATACTTATCCTAACAATATAYAGTTTTCTATCATGTTATTCTTTTTCCTAGCATGGTTTCAGAAGGGCTTTGGACTTGGTGCCAAGAATCATTGCCCTCATTGGAAAGATGCTGAAAGAAACACATGGCAGGGAAGGGTGACCTGCTCGTGCAATCAATGGGAAAGTCTCTGACAAAATCCAGCTCCTGACTCCCAGCCTGGTGTCTTGCCAACCATGAGTCACACTCTGTCAGTGCACTGCTATGGCACTTCTCATACAAGCTTTTCGAGTTCATATATACGTGAGGAACTCACCCTCCTATATATACTGAGGCATGGATGTAGCATAAAGTGCTTCCACTGCTATGCTTCTGCTCCATATGGGGSCCCTACCTCCAGCCACTAGCAGAGCAAGAGGTTTTTTCCGCTGCAGATAGAGGTAGGGGACACCATATAGTATGTAACCATACAACAGGTCTCTCCAACATACATATTTGACCCGGATTTGGGAGAGGAGCAAGGCTAGAGGGCTCCTTCTTCACAGACTTTCCTGTCTTCCCCACTGCGGAGGACAAGGATAGATGGTGGCCACATGAGYCCTTGGGCAAAGCAGCAGCTGCAGCTACCACTTAAATGCAGCCATGCTCTCTGTGTGGAGCAAAGCAAATGTCTAACAACACAATGGAATGAAAACTGAACATTCAGGACAAAAAGAGCAAGGAAAGGATTGACTGATAGGAAAAAGCAGAGGATGCTTGTCAAGTTCAGTGCTTCCCACATGGGACAGCATCCTAGATTTTGTGAGAAACATTGCTTCAGTTTCTGCACCCACCATCAGAATGGCAAGAGGAAGTTTTATAGAAAACACAGCTCCTTCCAAAAAAATAACAGTCTAACATTGCATAGGTGCATATCAAGAGCATGTGCGTGCTCCAGAAATGTCTCTTTTCCATGCATGCACTCAAGCCTCTGTTGGCTCAGCATGGGAGGACTAACAAAAGCTGAATGCAGATGGTGCAGTTGGGGGCACTTAACAGGGTACCCTCCCTGTTGGCATCTTATCCATGTAGCACCTGACACTTTACAGCAGTAACTGTAGAGTTTACCCAGATCTTGCCATCATTTTAACTCCAGCTTCACTGCCACTCACACAAAAAAGTTTGGGGTGCAGGGCTGGATGTGCTTTGAATCCAGGTGCCAGATGACATCTCARCCATCACTGAAACTCAGACATGAAGCCAGGCATCTCCATGGGTGAAGTCCTGGAAGTCGTTCCACAGCTGCTCCCCACCATTGCTCTCACAAGCCAAGAAGTCCCCTCATAGCTGACAAAACTATCTGGGAGAAAGAGCTGTGGGATATGTCCCCAGACATGCCAAGTCACTGAAGCCACTGCCTTTAGGGGCAGGTTAGCGAGGGGCACTCATACCACRTGTAGGGTTGCTGGACTGCAATACGTGTTAGCAGGGCATACAGAGTGCAGGAGGCTCAGGTGCGAGGAAGGCAACATGCCGCCRACAAAATAACTGCAGAAGCGAGTGCTGCATGCAGCTTTGTGAGTGCGTCGTTCTCAGACACGTAAAACATCAGTCTAAGTGATATACGCATATATCAACAAATCCCACCTGGCCTTTATGGAGCAATTAGCATTTGGCAGTTTACTGTGAGCATAGGTGAGTAATGGCTTAGGGGCATGTGCTTCAGGGCAAGGTTAAAAGGTGCCTCCTGAACAGTATAAGTGGATTAATATGACTGGACACGATGTCGGCTTCTCCTTCCACTTCTGMGGATGTAAATCAAGAGTAACTGTGCTGAAGTCAATACATGTATTAAATTCATTGGTTCACAAGGCTGAAAGGCACATGATTTTGAAAGAAAGAACATCTCCATTACAAGCTGGAGAACACCAATAATGAAAAATGTGGCAGCTTTCCACACTTCCCTGTGGTGCTTCATTATGGCGCCGCAGTGTTCACAAGACCTACTCAGACACAGAGGGTCTCCTAAACCCATCTGTGTGAAGAGCTCCCAGGGTCCTTCTCACTACTACGGCTACAGGGAAATTGCCTGCTGTGCTGGTGACACACACCGGTGGGGAGGGGGCCTGTTTCTGCCTGTGTGACCTTGCTGCARAGAAACACTGGCTCCTGTGGAGGTGGGAAGGGGACTCAGAGATTGCAGCATTGACGATAAACTCAGTGGTTCAAGCTCTGGCGCCTTAAACTGGAATTATTCCACTGGTGTCAGCAGAGCTACTGAATGTCATTATGAATAGGAACATAATTTATTGGGTTGACTCCAGAAGAGAGCTGCGTGAAGGGTGGTAGGCCTGTCCATGTGCAGCACAGCCACAGACAGACTGCTCCTGAGCTGCCACGAGCTCCCTGGAGGAGAGGCAGGTTTTCCCCTCTCCAAAATTCCCCATGGCAATGGCTTTACATATTGGAGCTAATTCCTCCTTTACTRCCTTTGTGCCCACTCTGAGGCTGGCCAGCAATCTTGCAGATTGCCCAAATTATATACTAACTGTACCGAAACCAGCCCCAGCCTTCCAACCTACACCCTGGGGCACAATGCAAAATACTCTACACCTTGTAACCAGGCTGCTCCCTTACTGACTTAAGCTCCCTGTCCTGCTCGTGTTAAAACACTAAACGAGACTAGCACCCAGTCTGGGATAAGCTGCTGTGTGAGGTGTGTATGATGACAGAATTTGACACTCAACAGTCAAGAAATCTGGACATGTCAGAAAGCTTTTTCAAAAGGGAAAAAAATATCTAAAATGTCTAAGAAAAGATAAATGCAAAGCAAAACAGTAATTTATAACCAGTGACTCCTGGAGCAGGATTAAAGTACACAGGCTCACTAGCTGTCCCTCATATTTCCTATACGAGTATGACGGTGAAGGTAAGTATGTTTTCTTTCGTGAGCTATTCAGTCCTAAAGAGCTGGAAATGATTCATGTGGAGCTGATATTATCCATTTCAAACTAATAGCAACAGGTTGCTGTGTAATAGCACTACACTCTGTCAGCCTCCTGTGTTGCATGGTAAGTGCCAGGGCTAATGCAACCGCAGATGAAAGATGAGGATAGCGGAGCAGACACAAGTGCCTGTCGCCTCACACACGGATGTGTCCAAACCACATAGAGACAGACACCTAGGTAGCTGGTTAAGCATCCAACCAGTCTCCCCCCGCCTGTGGTCAGGCTTCTGCAGAAAGCAATGCAGAGCACCTCTGGTCTTTCCTCCAGAGGTGGCTCCTTCTCTCTCTCTGCCAGCTGGTGAGGACGATGTGCCTGCTGAAATAGCAAGCTCAGTTTTAGGCTTCACGTGTTTGTGAGGGTGAAATCCCCATAACCCACTGCCACCTGTCTCTTTTGTGGGCTGTGTGAGAGCAGAGGACACATCCCAGTGTGGTCCTGAGGGTACAATATCTCCACCACAAAGCCCACCACTGCAATTCCCTCTGGGGCAGTCTGAGCAGACCGCACCTGAGACTCTCTCCACCTTAAGGACATGTCTTTAGGCCAGGAAAGGAAGGAAGGGTCCAGCATGAGGAGGAAATCTCACCTTGCCAAAACACACTGAATTTGGAAGGGAATTTTGCAGCTCTGCCTCCTGGCCCTTACATGAACATTAAAAGCACTTGAAAACTCCAAGGGAAACCAGGGAAGCCACCAGTGGAAGCAAAAGCACTATGACATTCATGCAAGGTGGGTACGGCAGAGCCAGCCTGTAACCACCYTGGAGCTTAGTTGCAAGCACAGGTTATCTAGACCTCGGTCTCATTCCGCTGTATTTCTGTCAGCCTTTGGTGAGAGGAGAGTCTCTTCTTGCGGCCAGTGGCTCAGGGAGCTGTGAGAGCCGCTGGAGCTGCTTTGGGGACAGCACTGCTCACTGCCGGCCAGCAGCCCTGCAGCAGYCACAAGTGGCAGGGCCGGGATGCTCTGCCGCCCGGCCGGGGCAGGGAGTGCTGCTGAGCTGCCAACAGGACCGATACTCCCCAGGAGGTGCCTATGCCACCAGCCCAAATCCTCACCCCTCCACGGCAGCAAGGCTGGGGAGTTTACACTAATAAGGGTTTGTTTCAGGAACTGTTGCTCAGCACTTCCGTGAGAGATTGCTTTCTCAATCATGTGTGTGCTTGCTATTATTTTTGGCAATATCCTCCCCACCGCTCACTGGGTGACCAGGCTTCTCCCCTGCCCGCGACCCTGGTGCAGCAGGCAACCCCCTTCTCTGCAGTCCTGCTGAAACACGGCAGGTTGTGCTGCCCTACCGCTATTGCTCTCTCCGGAGCAGGCCAGTGCATCTCACCACTGCTCCTACCCCCAGGGATTCGGCTTAGWCTCCTGCAGAGCAACTGCGCTTGAAGGTAGCGAGCTGGAGCCTGGAAGGGCTGGAGTTAACCCTGTGTTTGGCCACCGCCTTCAGCTGTTTCACAAATCCAAAGAGCCGCTGCCTCTTCTACCATCCCGCTCCCTGGCACAAGGAGGGGAGCCCAGGCCGGCACTAGCCATGCGAAGGGCTGCCCAAGCCCAAACTGCCCTGAGGAGGGCTAATAACTGCCCGAGAAGCAGCAGCAGGAGAGTCCAGTGAGGAGGGTCCTTCCCCAGTCTACATCTCCTGCCTGATCTGGGGCACAGATAGTATTTCCTCGATGGCTGAGGCAGGGTCAGTGTGAATGTTTTTAGTTAAATTGCATAGGGARGGAGATGCTTGGAGTATAACACAAGCATGTAAAGTAGTAGGAGAGTTCCCTCTCATGCAGCCTGGCTGTGCACATGCAAATGCCTTCTGGGTTGCAGTCACACAGCGCTGCAGAAATCCCTGAACTTCTCATAAACATAAATCCAGTTTGCTGCAAATGAGAACAATGTTGCTTTTCAATTTGGGTTTCTTCCTTTGCTCCCCTGTAATATGCCTTCACAGAGAAAAGGGGCAGCTGGATTGCTCCAGCCTTCCTCAATTTGCGCACTTTCCCTCAGAGCAGTGCCTCTGCATGGCATCACCACTGCAGACATGGCCCGGTACTGGGCGCTTGAGTAGGGGGTGCCCCTTACCACATGGAGGAAACCYAGGCATGTATCCGAAATGGGAGCCTGGGGGCTGCTCAGTGTAGGTGCCTCTCGGCATGGTAATGGCTGGGGATGCTCATGTACCCCCTGGACTGCCAAAACACCTCTGCTTCAAGCACCTTCCTCACCTGGTAAGACCTCCTTCTGGCAAAGGCGGACCATGCTGCTTTGCACCTCATCTCTCCAAAAAGTGATGTGCATGAGCAGGAGCTCACCACTAACCAAGCGCTGGGGCAGTACCAGGCCAGAGCCCTCCAGCTRTGATGGTCATTCCCTGTTCACACTGAAGTAGCCCCGAGAGCATAGGTTGTGCTCGCTGGCACACATGCGCTCAGTGGGAGGCATTGCTCACYCAACCTCACCACCTCCCATTGGAGATGAAGCAGCAAGCCAACACAGTGAACAGCCTCCCCGGGGAGTGGGGATGAGGGCAAGCAGACATGAGAAACACTCAGCTGGTAGTGGCACGTTCCCAACAGTGCTCTGCAGTAGGTCTGTGAGAAGAGGAAGCTTGGTAGTCTATGGAGATTCTCTAGTGTCTAATACAGGGGTTGAGCTGCATGGAGACAGCAATTTCCCCTCTGTCTACCTGTCAGCCTGAAAAATGTGGAGCTTAATCTCTTTGAGAATTCTCCACTGAGTCAAGTATGGCCCAAAGTTATGGAGAGCATTTGGAGAAAGATGGACAATATGATCACACGAGCTTTGTTTACTTAGGAAAAGAAATAAAATAAACAAAGATATATAAAATCATCAAAAAAATTATCACTAAACTGCTAGGGCTCCTCAACACAGTGGATCTCAGCTSAAACCTTCTTCTGTAGCCATTAGGGAAAAATACTACAAATCAGACCTATAGCTTTCTAGGATATACAGTATAGGACCAAAAGAAGACATTTTTCAGTCATATTAAATCTTGAGCACAAATTCATCAGACTGCCTACCTGCCTCCATCCGTCTGTTTTCATACACCTCTGGGCTTTCTGGTACAGTGTTGTACTGCTGGAAAGGCTGGTTGCTGAAGAGATTGTCACACAACAGGCTGCGACAGAGCTTCTTCAGGAAGCGCAGGACATACCCAATGCTGTTCACCACCAGCAGGTTCAGGAGATGCTGCTTCCCCTCAAAAGAAGCTGAAACTGGAAAGCAAGCAAGAGCACTTCAATACTCAGGCGTGCATGGCAGAAGGAAGAACAGGATGGGTGTCTTCTGAGAGCAGGAAAAAAGATTTAACACAAACATTTGTTTGCATACATTAAAATATTTTATATAATTACCCCACCTGAAGTAGAAATTAGCTGAAAGAGCTTTAGGAGTTGAGTTTGTGTGACCCAAATCACCTTCTTCTGGAAACACTGAAAGACGCAGATTGGCATGGCCAGCAGTGCAGGGATTTCTAATACGTGCACTGAGCTGAAAACTGTGCAGTGTGATGGGAAGAAAGCAATTACAATACCCTAGTCTAAGGAAGGGGAAAGAAAATGTTCTGCCAATGACAGGTGATTAGGCTGATTTCAACAGTGCCTAAGGTGTTAAAAGAAAATTGGGAGAGAAGAATGAAAGACATGACTATGAACAGAATAAAGTGCACCAAGGTTTTACCTAAGAGAGGTCTGCCAGACTAATCGGGGATTTTTATTTGCTGAGATAATTGCAGTTATATGCAAGGAAAAGGTGGTAGCTGTAGTTGTAATTCCTATCTGGAATTCAGTAAAGCATGAGAAATCTTTTGTTAAACTGGGAATAGTTACATATGAAAGGTGGATCAAGAGAGGAGAATAGGTTCTGCCGGTGTGAGAGCCATAGTGTTGGAGAGGAGCTAGCAGTGGAAATCCCTGCTGGCCCCACAGCTAGAAGGATGCGAAAGTATGTCATTGATGCTGTGAACTGKAAGGCATTGCTAATGGAGAAGAGGATCAGGATACTGCACAGAAAGCACTGGATGATCTTGAACACCAGAATAATAAAAATGGGCTGAAATACAAAGTACAAAGCACAAGGCTATGCATCATTCCTGGAGCAGGGGAGGCCTCCACAGGAACTGATGGGGGGAGAAAAACATGCTCAGAAATACTCATGAGGCACCAGGATGGCACAGTGATGAAAAAGGCAAATGTATTTCTAGGAGGCATCAGACAAGGCATCTCCAGGAGAGACAAAGGCRCGTCACTTCCAGGATATACACTGCTGGTGAGACCAGGTGGAAYGATATGGTGCCATTCTGGTAATTCATGCTCAGGAGAGGTGAATTCACGCTTAAATAGGTGCACAGGCAGCTCACAGGAGTATTCAGGGAGCACCAGATTTCCCTCATAAGATCTTGYACTGCAGCTGTCAGATCTAAGCCACCATCTCTGCTATGTGATGCCGTGGAAGACACTTGTGCCCAGAACTGTCACCAACACAGCAGTGATCTTCACAATGTAGYGAAGGCCTGAGAGAAATTGTCTATTGCAGCCTAATAAACTGATGGACAGGACTCTATCTGTTCATCTAAGGGTTAAAACTAGGGTTGGAGCAGGGAAATTAAAATTACTGGACAAAACAGGCAGTGACTACATTTAGCCATGAATCAAAAAGGGCCTAGGTCCCAGCCATCAGAAGGAGCAATCGTGGCAGGGCATGTCCTGATGTTCACTTCTCAAAGTTTGCAGAGAGGACTATAGGACATGGCTGCCTGAACTCCACCACCCAGTAGGCTTTTTCCTGTCCTCCATCCTCAAGTAATAATGAGTCTAAATTGCAACCTTAGGCTCATAATYTTTGAGATAATTTAAGAGATTTTCCAGTGCCCTGAGTTGCTGGAAGGGATTATGCTCCACATCCAGGCAGCCTGGCACTGGCAGCGATGAGACCTGGCTGGGAGCTTTGCGAGTCAAGTCGTGGAAAGAGGTGATGTAACTGGAAAGCCAGTAGCAAAATCTGTCCGTGCTGCTGTTGGGCTAGAAGGGAACTGTAATCTCAGAGCCACACTGTGACCTGAAGGTTGTTCACCCCTTCTAAATATTTAGAGATTTCCTGGCTGATTAGGAGACAAGTGGAATTAGGAGCAATGTAGATCAGTCGCTTTTAATTCTGGTACTTGAGGCCAAGCCAGCTTAGAGGAATTGAGACAACAGGATCTGGCAGTCCTGGTGCACATGGTTCTCCTGCTGATAACACAAATCATATATGCAACACAGAGAGGCAAAAATGAAGCCTTGTGCTATACTGCATCAGTCACAAATTCCTGTGAACAAATTTGGATTATTCTTAGAGTACTTCTGATGTTTCCTAGGGAAGGCTCACCTGGGATTAGAGAGGACGAAAGGGAAATAAAGGGAAAGGAGGAAGCATCATTTATATGCTGCACAGCAGGCCACAGCCTGGGCTCTCAACCAAGAGGGTCCCAGCGGCACAGCAAAGCTGATGTGGTCCCCGCAAAACTGACTGGACTTTCAGTGCTTGGCTTTGTGTTTGTGTCTGACTCATCCATGGCAGCTCGTTGGAGAGTGTCATGCCCATATTCCCATCATAATTTTGTTTCCACTGCATCACCTCATGCTAAAACAGTGTTGTGAAGCAAAACTTTTGGGTGTGATTAAAGGGAAAAAGAATGTTTGCATTCACTCTGAGAGCCGGGTCAGCACACGGCATGGGAGACACGGGACACAGTGAGGACTCCTGACACAGTGAGGGCTGTCCCTCCAGGAGGATGAAAAGCTCCTGGGAAATTCCCTCCATCCTTTGTCTCTCCTACTTCTGTTTCCCATCTTTCCCTCCCCCCCTGCCCAAGATCTTCCTGGCAACGCTGTGAAAAACACAGTGCTTACTTTGAGCAAGAAGGGTTGGAGAGAGGGCAGGTAAGCAGGCTGGGCTCAGCTTTCCTGGAGTTGGAGAAGAACAGCTGTGTCAGGCAGAACAGGGCACTACCTGACACAAACAGGAGTGGCTGGACAGTCGGATCTTGGTTCATGCCTCACGTTTGGGATGTCCTTCATGTTTGAGGGACAGGGTGAGGGGAAGCAAACTAGCACAGAAAAAAAGGGGGCTGGAGAAAAGCTTGAGCTGCAGCTCCAGGTCACTCAGACCTCCACCCCTGCCACCCCAGGGACTAGGTCAAAATCTCTCTGACATATTTGTGTAGCCCTGCTGCATGGGGAACTGCTGCAGGACTTTTGCAGCTCCTACAGCTGAGGGCAGATTTGGCTTGTGAACTGCAGGCAAGGGACATATGAGCAGCTCAGCTCTGCTACAGCAGCCTGTGGCCTTCAAGCAGACTTGTAATGCTGCTTATCATCATACAGCGGCATTAAAAACCCAGACCACAGGGCTGACCTGGGCGTTATTTCAAAGAGCAATAACCAGTGCAGGACTCTCAAGCCAGCCGTATTCCCACCTTGAATCACCACTGCTCTTTACCAGTATAGTCTCATCTCTCACCTGGCACCAGTGCAATGCCTTCAGCAGTTCGTTTCACAGGATGTAAGCAAGGTTCAAATCCYGCTCATGTGAACAGGATGGATAGGGCAGCCAGGATTAGCGATCAGGTTAAGATTTCCAGTGCTCTCCAATCAGTCACAAACCCTTCACAAAAATGCTTTACCTGACACCATCTCGCCTCCGTAGCCCTGCTTGATGAGGGAGAAGACAGCCTTTTGCTGGAGCGCGCAGTCGACGCAAGCCTGAACAGCCTGCTGCAGGACCGCCGAAGGTCTCTCGGGCCCAAAGWGCTCTGGGAGCTGCTGCACCTTTTTTCTGTCAAGGTACGGCCCCAGGTTAGCCTGTTTGTTGACGTATATGCAGACTGTGGACACAAAAGCCCCACCAAGTCATTACAAAGTGGCCCTCAGAGCTTTCCAGCCCGTGCTAATTTTACACCTGGGCATTTAATTCGTGTGACCTTTCGTTCGTTTGGGGTTTGCTGCCTTTTGCGACGGCACGGCCGGGCCACGCTCCCTCGCAGGCTGCCCCCGCGCGCGCAGCCGACGGCCAAAGCGCATCCCCGGGGAGCACGGGRCAGCGGCGAGCAGGGGTGACCCGGCAACAAACTGGCAAACTCTAGCCTGGGATTTCTTTATTCTGTGTGGTTTTAGATTGACTCCTTGAGCCCCCCGCTTTGAGAAGCAGCGCTCTGAGCTACGGCACAGGAGACCGTCAGCGTCCTCATCTCGCTGATTTGAAGCTCGTTTGAGGCCAGCTCCGTCCCAGAGGAAGGGGAGATAACGCTGCGGTAACGAAGGGTGACTAAGACAAAGCCTGAAGTCAGGCTAAAGTGAGACATATTACGGTGGCTGGCTGAGCGTGCTCRGGCTGTCATCTCCCAGACAATATAACATTACCCCCTGACAGAAATCAGATATGTGACAAAAAACATCAAGCGGAGTGGAGGACATGATGACAGCTGTGTAGAGTTGGAAATAATTTACAGTTTGCATCGCCATAATGAAAACCTAGTACGGATGTCACAGCGCTCGCTCTTGCCGCGTCTCTTGCTGAACAGCAGAAGGGGCCCAAGCAGTATATCCTGGTAAACAGGAGTATAATAGCAATCATACTTATCATTACATCGCACTTCACACCTTCAAAGTGCCGAACAAACAAAAGGATAAAATAGCTAAAACCAGCAGCGGCACGCAGGAGCCGTCAGGGCGCAGCTTTCCCGGCGTAACACCGGGCGAAACCTAGCCGGATTTGCAGGATGCGGCTTCTTTGGCGGCCGCCCGGGTGCTGGTTGCCTGCGCCGCTGGGAAAGGCTGCCCGGTSAGCGCTCGCTGCGCGGTTTGCAGTCTTTGAATGTGGAGGCGTAAATGAGAATTGAATTTGTTATTATTGTCACTACTTTTGGTATTGTTTTGCTACCAGAGCTGACAGAAAGCTTCACCTCTGGGCATCTCAGCTGAAGAATGATGGGGTTTATATATTATTTTAGTTCTTAATGTTATCAAATCCATTTCTTTGTTGAAATTTCAGGGTAAAATCAAATCTCCTGTAAATTATGTACTGATTTCTTCTCATTTACATCAGTTTAACCCTATATTACTTCTGGTATACTCTTCCCTAAGTGCAATTTGAAACGATCAGRTCTCCTATTGCCATAAGTCTTTGGATTTTAGGTGCTGTTAACCCTGGCTACAGCCTGACCATGAGTGCTCCACTCTTCTCTTCCCCTGAATGGTTAATAGATGCTTCRTGTTCACACCAGTGTTTAGCCTGGCCACTACTACACACTTTGCAGCATGAGCGTGAGGTACGAGGCGGTAGCACTCGTGAGAGATCGATGCTCATAATTCAAGAGAAGTGGGTCGGAGTCTGTCCTAACGTGTGCAGTCAAAACGCCGGGTCTGGCAGAACATCTCTGCTCTGTGAGCCCGGCCATCCATCGTCCCACCTCCGCGAGCTGTGCCTGCTCGGGAGAGCACGTACCTGCGTACGCGTAGAGCCGGGTCCCCGCTCACCCCCTCGCTGAGGAGCGCGTGAGCGTGCGTACCTGTGAGCGCTTGCGGGGCAGCCGAGGTGGGTATGGTAGCTGCGTCCTGCGGGATTGAGCTAATATCAGGCTCCGGCGTGCTTCTTGGAGGAGAGATCGCTAACGGCGTCATCAGCACACGGGACTTCAGCTACAAAAACAATTAACCAGGTCGGGTAAGGAGAACATACGCCAGGTATTTCGGTGCTGCTCCGTGCACGTCGCTGGCTATGAGCTGCCGCTCGTTAGCAGTTTGCTCTTTCCAGTCGGCCGTCTCCTTCCTGCTCCGCGGAGGGTAGCGGGAGCCGAAGGCTGACTTTGATTTGCGACGCCCTAAGTAACAGGATGCAAATATTATGCCACCCACTGGGTAGTTATTTACACCTGAGCAAATTGAGTGTAAAACTCTAACAAATCAGAGCGGTGGCGTTTTACAACCCATTTCATGCGGGTGTAAATAATTTTACAGGACTTGGAGCAGGGGGAAACTCCGGATCTTTAACTACACCATAATTTAGGGCCAAATTCTGCTCCTAGTTACAAAGGTGTAAATCTCATGCAAGCCCAGCAGCACCAAGGGGCTACTTTGGACTGCCACCCCTGTAAATAAGGAAAGGATTCGTCTCAGACCACGGTCGATAGTGTGTTATTACTAGGTAGTAAATACAAACTGCTGCACTGTTGCACACAGTAATCTTCATGGCCTGCACTTCGGGTTAGGAACATGAAATGCAGTGAGAATTTACTGCGCGATACTACTGTGTCTTTACACTGCCAATATCTAGCAACATCTCACCAGTAAATRATGTGCGGTTCCTCGTAATTATACAGGGCTGATGTGATGAATGAGACCTGKAAGTATCACCCTCATTTTTCCTTTTGCTGCAGAAGGAAGTAGGAGGGGAAGCAGACTCAGCACAGAGGTGAATATTTTCTATATTTTTATATTCCACACCAAGCTGTTTTGATGGTAGGTGGTATTTTTGGTGCGGTTTTTCAATGGCCAAAGGTGAAATGCTGCAAGAGACAAGCCTAAGAATGAGAATGATTTCTTTAAGCCCACTAAACTTACCAAGAGCGTTGCTTCTCTCAGGGCTTACACCCAGCCTGGAAATAATGTAGAAAGTRTATTTTTGGTAGAAATGAAGCCAGATCATTAGCTACAAACCCAAACATTGAGCAAGTCCTGCTGGAGAGTAGAAGCAATTTTGGATAAAGATTTATGTTGTCCAATGATTTATGGTCATATTTAAAATAATTGCCACTCCATTTCAGTTTARCAGTGAAATTTGGAAGCTGAGGGAGGGAGAGGCAGTTGGATTTAGCAGCATGCATATTTCTACAAGAGTTTCTTTAATCATTAAATTTTGAGGCTTTTGGATCATTCCCCTGATACTGCATTATTCGAGCAAGGGTTCAAAAAGAGGGAAATCAGTGTCTCCCTCACTTTCTTGCATGACAGCCTCCGCTAGRATGTTACRCATTAAAAGAAAAAAAMCAAASAAAAATGCCCTSCTTGTYGAGRCGGGTGGGATTTCTGCCCGCCGGGTCGCCACCAAGCCCTCCTCCACCCTGCAGCTCTGCACGGCGGCCGCAGCCTCGGGCATACCCAAGGGAGCAGCCACGGAGCGATCGGTACYGCGGGCCCCAGCCGAAATAAGAGCTGGGCTGCTCCTCCAGGCACCAGCCCCTGCGGGGCCCTGTTGGCTCTCTGGGGCACACTGTTTCTGGACTGTCTTGAAAGCACCAGGCTTGCTGGTAGCGGTCGGAAGGGCTCCACGGACTGTTTATTCAAACCCAACGTGAGGATGCTCGGCAGAAGTCTCTGCTTTTGGTGCTCTGAGTGTCTTTAGGTATCAAACCAGGATGATAAGCAGGACGCACAAAGGCAATGTGCTCTTTAAGGCACATTTCCATCGTCACTGTGCAGTTCTCCAAAGCAAAGGCAGCCTGGGCTCCAAGAGACCCCCCCGTAAAGTCTTGGTGGGAGTCCGGGCAAATTATCTAAAAGCGGCTTTGCTTTCTTTCAATCTTTTAGTAGATGTATCTGAGATGAGCAATGGATTTTACCTCCCTAATGAGTGCAAGAAATAAGGTGAGTGCAGCAGTTCCTAAACTGTTAAGGTTCGTGGTGTGGAACGGTGGGACTGAGACACGGCGTGCCGGCATTTGGGGAAGGAGCTCACTTYGTTTACTTGTTCAGAAGGTAGTTGTGATGTTGGTGTGCACTGCTGCTCCTACTCAGGCTACTCCCTATGGTGGCAAGAAAGACCCTGAAGTTTAAGGGATCCAAATCAGGGAAAGACAAGAGGGGACTAAATAYGCTTAAACTTAATAATTTGCTGAAATACTCTGCCAAGCCCAGGGTGAACCACTCAGTCCATTATTGAATTATGTCCAGTTTGTTTTCSCAAAGACCGTCAGTGACATGGAGTTCTGCAGGCTAAATGTTCATGGTTATTAAAAATTCCTCTTTTGCTGGATCTAGTTTGGGGTTTTTCACATGTGAGAAGCAGCAAGACRTGTTTTTGTCTGTACCCACATACAATGACTCATTTTTTTGTGGGGAAGTGGGTTGACACTGTGAAACTTCGGGTAACCCTTATGCTAGGCTTCTGRTCTCACTTGTGCTCACATGCATATATGCATATGTGTGTTTATACATAATACACACATATATACATGTATATGCATTTACATATGTGTATATATCATATATATAAATCTATTTATCTATACATATATAAATATGCACACACTCGCACATACATATAGACGACATTTTGGAGACAGCACCCCTAATAACTTCCGTTTCACTTGTATGTCAGCTCCTCATCCCGCCCCGTGACTCGCAGCGCGGTGGCTCAGCCTGTCTCCCACGCCGGCCCATCAGCCGTCTCCGCAGAGCTCAAACCTCGCAGCCCCGCTGCAGGCGAGCTGCTCTCTCAGCACGTTCGGCCGAGGCGAAGCACAGGTTTGGTGGCATCGCCCTGGACTGTTTTGCTTGCTTCTGTTTCTTGGCTCTTGGAGGTACAGCCAGGCTTACGTTGAAGAGCAAATAAACATAGGGCAAGACTTGTGTAAACGCTCCAGCTTGGAAGCCCCTTCTTGGCAGTTTGCTGCTTCAGTGAATAGTTTACTGCAAATTTAATTGCAACAGTATGTGCTCTACAGCCTCTGGATACAGTTAAATGCCATTTTTATTAGGGGTAGYAGGGAATGTTCCTTCATTAGATCAAAATAAAACAATGCCTGATTGCAGAGGACAGTACAGTAACAAACACTGCTGAAATATCTTCCAGACGCTGAAATCCTGCATATCACTAGGTGCAAACCTCAAAGTATTTAGTTTAAAGATGTCTTTTCTTGGACTGCTTCTTCTCTATAAAAAATCAGCCCAACCAACCAACATTGACTGAGAGCCTGGCAATAGAGAACATATCCATGGAAAAATGAAAAAAAAGCAGKGAAGAAGACAGAGAGGGAGAAGGAGCCAGAGCAAATCTGTCAGTGGACTGTGGGACACCTTCGCAGTACAGCATTCAAATCAGCTTTTGAGTATCAAATGTCAYCAGTTTTAAATGCACATGGCAGCAAAATAAGGCAGTGGTTGGTTTAAGACAAGATGTGCACCCATTCACCCAGTCTTATGGACCTTCTACTACGGAAAAGAGATCAGAGAACACTGATTGGGGATTTCAGGAAGAAAATAAGTGTGGCTACTTCAGCGAAGTCCCAGAGCACTAGATGCAGAGAGGACTTGGGCTGGTGTGTCATCAGTGCCGCCTGGATGCACTATTTCAGCATGCAGCTGCTGCAGAAGGGGAAGGCACCTCCAGACTCATGTGGGGCTTGTGCTACAATTCGCGTATCCTTACTGAGGACCCAGGAAATAACTGGGGGGCATTTCTATCATCCCACACTGAAAAAAGTGAAAGAAGAGGAAGAATATTCTCAAAATAGCTTTTTTCTCTGAACCAGTTCTCTCCCAACTTCTAGAACAATATAAAAGAAAAGAAAAAGGAAAGAAACAAGATAAATCATGAAGTGAAATGTCCCRGTGATTTTTTAAACCACACAAATTATTGATCCTCATCTTTATGGCTCCCATTTCCTCTGCTTTCCTTGTCCCTTGTCCTGACAAAAAAATCTGCTAGAAGAAACTAGGATTCACCCTGTTCCACAGGCTTGCAKCCTTCCAGGTAGGAGGGCAGAGGCACATTCAGACTATGATAACTTTTGCTGTTGGACAGAAAACTACCTCGAGCCACTTCAGACATGAATGAAAACACATACAACTATGAAAATCTGGGCCAGTCTGGTGTAGGGTTTCAACAGCTGAGMRGAAAGGTAGCACTAAACCTTGTTGYGTTRAMCCTGCACCYAAAGAAATGTGGAGATTTCTTCTMACTGACTTGAYTGAAGCCAGAGGAACTTATTCAGCACCAAGTCCTAGCTGTTCAGGGGGAGCAGCTATCACAGGATGGAGGTCGTGGGGGAAATCTTCCCAGCAAAGATYAGATCCATAATGTAAAATGCTCCAGATTTGTAGCCAGCCCATAAGGTGGCAGGTGGCACCCAACCGCAGCATCCCTGCAAGCAGTGGGACCTGTGCATCAGGTTTGATTAAGGGCTCAACGTCATGCCTTTCCCTRTGGGATGGGGACCACCAGTGGCCTGTGGGTATGGTGAAGGTCCCCAGTCAGAAGGGAGACAAAACAAGCGCTGCAGAGCTCCAGAGCACCTTGTACTTGCCAAAAAGGGTCTGTTTTCTCTTTAGATCAAGCACCAAAGTCTGTAGAGGTCTTTGTAACTTCAGGCTGCCCTTCTTTACACCTTCCCATTATGGATATCTTTGTGATGAATCTTCARTCAGATAATTTCATATTGCCTCTCCCACCTCTTGGATCCCTGTGTTGTTCTGGCAGGGAATTTGCTRATCTCTCCTGTACCCCCTGTGCAGTCCCATTCAGGGTGAGTTTGACTCCCCACCAAACCCAGCAAGGAGCTTCCAAGATCCCTGTTGCCCATTCACCCCCGGCTGGACAGACATCTCACCAGGTAGATGCTCTTGGCATGATACAGGAGTAGCCCCAGTGGACAAACTGCCCTTGGGCTGCTCTGACAGGGCCCTRGTTTGGTGGTACCTCGGGACTGTGCCATAGGGAGGGATGTGGTCCACCTTGCTGCAGCGCCAGCCCCGTCTGCTCTGCCCCGCAGGTGTCTCTCGCTATGATGGCCTCTAATGYGGCTAATTCCTCTAACAATGCTAATATAGCCCTAATACTACGCTAAGCTCAGCACAGCCTTCCCTCGTACAGCTGCAGCACTTTTCCACAGCCATTCCCACGTGCCAGGTCTTGCCAGGCAGCTTTAAGAGGAGCCCCTTATTTACAACCAGAAAAGTAAAACCAGTCCTGGTTAACTCCACCCTCGGCTGCCAGCATAGACATTTTCCTAAAGAGATCTAGACAGTCAGAAAGAATGCTGTGTTTAAGGAAAACATAGGATTTTATGGCAAATAGCTCTACATCAGATACAAAACATTTTTTTGGAAAGGCAGCTAATGAAATTTTATAACCACAGCTGTGAAAAAAATAAGCAGGATAGCCATGAAAAGGTCTTTACTCTAGTGTGAAGCATGATGAAATGCCATTTGTTGATGAACACCTTAGGAAGACATAGGTATTTGCTTTTAAAATCAATGAAAACACGCAAAGGGTCATCTGGCTTTCTAGAGCATGTGATTAAAAATGTCTGTTATTCACATTTTGGTCAAAATAATTTWAAATCTAGGCTGTATATTCCTAGTTTGCTGAAAATTCAGAAGTATTTTTCCATCTGTTCTGTAACAATTCAGCTATCTGGTTGCTATAAAGAATTTGGTTGTTTGCCATTTGGGCACAGAGTCATTTTTTAAAATGTGTTTAAGTCTCATGGTATCTCAAAGTCATACAATTAGTGAGCTAATTAAATCAAGCTAGAGTTACCCATCAAAAAATGCAATCTTTGACTCGCACTCAGAAATTGTTTTTTATGGAGAGTGGTTCACTTCTGCTGAATGCACCATGCACAAAGACTCCTAGTGGAAAATGTTGCCTCGGTGTACAAATGCTATAATGCAAATAAACAGCACAAGGCTGGATGTCTCGGATGTTACAGATCATGAGTGTCAGGTTCAGAAATGTAAGCCATAATTTTTGAAAGGATGCCTTTTCTTCTAGCTTTTGCTCACCAAGAAACAACACTGGGCCACTGAAGATGCCATTCACACATGCAGGATGCCAGAAATCATAATCTTAGAGCAGGTYGATAGCGGGTGACCCCGACTCCCTCCTCTCTCCCCCTTCCCCTCGCATTGCCACCAAGCGTGGGGCTGTGCTCCTGCAAGGATGCAACGGTGCCGGGCGGCGGGTCCTGACAGAGCCGGCAGCGATGCGCTGATTTACACCGGGCAAACATCTCGGCTGGGAAGGTGGCCCTCGTGCTCCCGAGAGYGCCGAGCACTGCGGCCAGGCGAGACACGCCGTTGCCCCCCTGCTGAATCTCTGCAGCCTGAGAGCAGGAATCGGCACAGCCCCCGGCGTGGCGGCCGAGCGCTGGGCTCCTGCTGCCCGACGGGCGCCGGGGATGTGCCTGGGCACTTATTAATCAATTAATAATTAAAGTCTAAAAGAGACATGAGTGATTCAGGTCATGGACCACCAAATCCCKCTTATTGAAGGCAGGCAGACTTGGTCGGTGACACTGGGCGCGTGCGATCATGCCAAAAGAAAAGCTTCTCCTTGAAAGAGGACGGGGGCAATGGAAGTCCCTCCTGCCAGCTGCTTGGACTGCTGACACCTTCTAGGTGCAGAGTGCAATGTTACTGCAGCGCTTTAGCAAATTCAGCTCCTCCTGTTTGCTTCTCCGGTGTACAAATAATGTGGGTGTTTGGTGAAAGGCTTTTCACAGGTGGGTGAGCGCATGTGAGGTGGAACAGAATAAAATCCCCAGCATTTTTTTTCGGATTACAGATGAAATGTAAATGTGAGCATAAGAAATGGGGGCAGCCAGAGAAGCAGGGGCAGAAGGGCTGGAGTCTGCTGTAACTCTGCATGCAAGCTCCTTGTGATACTTGGCAAATCACTTAGTCATCTCAGGGACTCACTTTCACCACATCTCCGAAGTATTTTTATGGCAGGCTTGCAAAGCATTTGGACAGTTTTGATTTGAAGACCCTGCAGCATTACTGGTAATAATTTAAATTACTGGTAAAGAAAAGTAACTGAAGTAAAACTATATTTTCCTGTCCCAGAGTTTTAATCTGAAGTGAAAAATAATTCCTTAGTAGGTTCATATCCCATGTTTTATAAAATACTAGCATAATTGCCCCCAATCCTATCCTGGGCATGCAGTCCTATTTTGGACTACTGCTATATATCTTTGCAGTAATCCCGTGAGAGATATCTGAGCCTTCTGTCAGATTGGCTCTGCTTGGCCACTGCTGTTATATCATTCACGTTACTAAAGCTAAGGTTTTTCAGAAGAAATGGGAAACTGCTGCTCAAACAGTTCCGTAGTCATGTGGGATCTGCTTTCAGCACGTGCAGAGCTCTGGGTGGACACTTCCACCATGCATGGCAGAGAGCGAGAAGAGAGAAGGTGGAGGACGGGAGGAAGAAGAAAGACTGGCAGAGGGTGAGAAGGAGGGACAAGCGATGGGCTGCAGGTGAAGCCACTACCTGTGGAGTCAAGACATTTGGTCCCTGTGTCCGAAGCTCAGCGGGCAGAGCTGAGCGCGGTGACTTGCTCTCTCCCATGACCTGGCTGTCCCAGGAAAGGGCAAGGCTCTCCTGCAGCCAAGGGGCTGGTTATTCCCCGCTAGTGCTGCATATATGGGTATGGTTTCAGAGAACAAAACTGGGGGGTAAGGAGCAGCAAGAGTTAGGGAATTGCAAGTTGCTGTCAGTAAGGCCAAGTATCAGAGGACGACATGCAGATTTTAGCAATACCCAGGGTTGAGCCCCTTTTTAAGGAAAGCTGGGAAGGTGCTATACACACACTATTCGTGTTATTTGTATTTCTGTTTAGGTATTGAGAACTTAAGAGGTTGCTGTTACCTAGCATTCGGCAAATTGCCATCTTTGGGAAACAGATTGAGTATCTGCAAATGTTCCCCTCAAAAACAAAGTCTGTGAATAACAAGCATGTATGCAGCTACCTAGCTACAGAAATAGATGGAGAGAACAAGAAAGCACTTCTGTCACAAAGAAGCACCTCATTGCAGTGTAACTCATTTTCACCAATATAAATTAAAAATAAATTAATTCCTAATAATAAATTAATTCACTAATAAATTTCCCTCCCCTCAGCAGCACAATSACTTTTTTTGCCTAGTCTGAGCAGCAGTGATGGCCTATGCTGCGCCCTGGCTCATGTCTGCTGCAGCCTCAGGCAGGCTGGAGCTGAATTTGGTCTCTCATTTTGGCAACGAAAGCTAAGAATGACACTTTCCTCACTAAGAAAGTTGTTCCAGTTCACTGCTGGTGATAGCTTTCAAATCTACACTCCTGGCCTAGATTAAATGAGGTTTGTGGTCTTTGTCCAGCTCCTGCTGGGCAAATGTCCCCGTGACACCGATTTACCATCACAGCCAGCAGCGCTGTCAGCTCTTTCAAGGACATGGAGCAAACTGTCCTTCGACCTTCAGGGCAGGTCCTCTCCGAGGACACATGGGGCTGGGAGATGCCAGCCCTGCTCCTGCCAGCGCTGAGGTTGCCTACAGCCCTCCAGCAGCACAGCTTGGCATTCAGATCACAGTTTATTTATTTCTTCAGTCCTGCTTCCCTGCCTGGGTAGTATGGAGAGCTGGTCGCAATTTTCCACCGAAGTTAGCAGACAAATAATTAAAAWAGCCTTTCCTTCAGCAATAGCAATCTCAGCACTTTCTAAAATGACCCATTTTTTCCTATGAAAATTGGCTTTGCTTTCTCCTTTCTTTTCCCCCTTTCCTACTTTGCCCTTTTCTTTCCTTTCCATTTTGTTCCATTTCTCATCTTTTTCAGTGAAACAAAAGGAAAAAAAGGGGGGGAAGTGAAAAATCAAAGGGAAACACTTCCCAGAAGATGTGCAGACATCTCACAAAATGCAATAGGAGATTATTTATTTAAAACACCTTAACATAAAACAATTTTAATGTTTGCCTTTAATATTTCTTTTTTACACCAGCTTAAACAGAAGAGAAACTTATTTCTTTTCCTTTTGCTGCATTGCTCTACCCAACACTTTTACAATTTTCCCTCAATTCCTGTGTTTCATCTGAAATTCTAGGACAAAAATCATTAAACACAACAGGAGATGGAGCAAGTGTGTAAAAAYGTATCTACCTTGTACCCGGGTTTTCGCCCTCTCTTCTTTGGGATCTTCACTCCTGGCAAAGAGGCAGCTGGTGCKGAGTAAAGATTGTGAACAGTCATTTTCATGGGAGCAGACTGGAGCGGGGGCCGTCCTCGTTTCCTCCCCGGTATTCTGGGAGATTGCATGTCAACAGGGTCCAGCCTCGGTGGCAGGGATGACAAGTGACTCATCTGCGCAGGTGCTACAGAAGAGAGAAAAAAGAAGCTTTATTTTTTTTTGGGGGGGGGGGGAGTCCATCTGAAGGTAGAGCAACAGAAACATTTTCTCATGTTAGCTTTTTCTCTTTTACCATCTCTCATAAAGCAGCAGTGAATGTGCTACACACTTCTCGGTGTGATCCACCTAACCACACTCAGCTCAGCTTCTCCAAAGCAGGACAAAAGCTAGTTACGACCATTTCTCTCTGAGACTGCAAATACAGTATAGGGAAGTAGCTCACATGGAGAGGTCTCTATTGCAGATGTCTACTAGGTGAATCCCATGGTTGTCATCTTAATCCCACATCCAGCAGGTTGGTGTAATGAAGGGCACAATCTGGTGCTGATCAGGATCAGCGAGAGTCTTCCCATTGCCTTTAGCAAGCACTTCTGTGTCTCCAGTGCGTGCTTATTTTCCCATCACCAAAGAATTGGTGAACAGCCAYGATGATTGTTGGGTGACCTGGTCTGAATTCGATGTTTCAACCCTGCTTTGAAAGGGGATTGGAGGAGATGACCTGTTGCAGTCCCTCTAGACCTGAATTATTCTAGAGTTC
This sequence comes from Rhea americana, assembly GCF_003343005.1. Classification (NCBI taxonomy): domain Eukaryota; kingdom Metazoa; phylum Chordata; class Aves; order Rheiformes; family Rheidae; genus Rhea; species Rhea americana. The sequence continues at coordinate 1,401,747 of NW_028186368.1, read as the reverse complement.
AGTGATTCTGCAATCGTGGGTCTGATCCGGCAACCCTTCCTCACCTTGGAAGCGCTACTGATACCAAAATGGTCTTTCCTCCATTTCCCAGGCCTGCCTCCCGAGCTGGGAGCACAACGGGGCCACCAGGCTGCTTGCGCAAGGGGAGCCGCACTGGAGGAGAGCTGCCAAACACTCGCGCTCTGCAGTTCTTACAGCATCTGCTCCCATGCGTGTTAGTGGCGGGCTTTGGACGTACTTCATCAAGAGCCGCTGTTTTATCACAGCTCCATGCAGCTGATGAAGTCGAGCAGGGGTAATGGAGTGGAATCTAGTCCATTTTCTTCTGTCCAAGTTTYAATAAAGAAAACAAATACACAAACATACACTGAGTATCAAGGGAATGTACGACATTCTTCACAGCTTCTGGCAAAGGGCTCGCGCTAACAAAGGGCAAAAAGAAAAACCTGGATGTTTTCAAATGGTTTGTCTGGGTGTCTGCTTTCCCGACCGTGGACAGAAGACCAGTCCTAGCCCTAGCRTGCATACATTGCTAAACATAAAGGTATTGCCAGTTCTCATGCTTTTATGATAGGCCTTACAGCAGCTGACATTTTCAATTTCATGCTCCCTCAGGCCAGTGATATCAGAGGGCTCCTTGTGCTCCATTTTTACAGAGCAGGTTTCTAGCCCTCTTGGTTACAGAGAAAAACTTTAAGATGTGATCCCAGAGCATTCTTGAAGCCCAAAAAGCAGAAGGCAACTAAAGATTTGTTTATTACTACAAAAAAAATTACAAGTATTTACAAGATCTACAAATTGCAAGATCTACAAGTTTATAGCCACGTTTTAAAATCTCATAATTTCAGAACCCAGTATGATTGGACTGATCAGCAYTGACATTGCTGATAACAAAAATTAAGCTCCTGCTTATGTGAAGGGATACCTACTGCTTGATGGGGGGGGGCCTCTGCCTGGTGAAAAGTACCTGCAGCTGGGGGTCTTGGTGCCTCAGAGGCAAACATACTTTGCCTTGGCAAAACTTTGCAAGCGTGACTGACTGGCAAGTGACTCATTTCTCCAGCCTTATCTCTTCAGTAGTATCCACAGTCTGCCGTTGGATAAGAAAATTAAAGCACTTCTAGCTCTACTCTCCAGCAAATACATGTATTTGCAATATGTTGAAAACTGATCTTTTAATAACATTAGAGATATCTGCTCAGTTCATACAGATCCATTACATRTGGCAAGAGTTATAGATTGACTATAAAGTGTCTGGTCTTTAACACCAACTGCCTAAAACACTCGTGCAAACACCAAAGGTCTAATACCAGATCAGAGCAAGTGCTGTACAATAAATCTGCAGAGACTAATTTACCAGCATGCCCATGGATGCTGTGGTTAGGATGCCTAGATGGACTCAGCCCGCTCAGCAATGACGCGTAAGCTTGCCGTGTAGGTTTGATTTGCACCAAAGCATAAGTCTGTGGAGACATGTCTTGCTTCTCAGTAAAATGAACCAGCAGCATGTCAGCAGCTCAGCCAATAACCAAAGGTGAATGGTGGTAACTCTTAGCCAGAGGGCTAGTAGCTGACAGACGAGCAGTGGCAACCTCTTAGGCACGTGAGTAATGCCACAAGGGCTTGTGTGACTGTGCCTCAACAAAGCCAAAGCATCACCATGGCAAGACTTCTCAAGTCCTGGAGGCAGCTGGATAGCTCTGCTCTGTGCTGTATCCACAGTACGGCTTCTGGAAAGCTTGGGGGCTTCCAGGGAAGTGTAGAGAGCCTGATAACATTTAGCAATGAATGGCTGGGAAAGTTTATTGAGAGCGAAGTCCCTTTATTCTTGCCCTATCCTTACTCTTTTCCTGAGGCATTAGCTTTGACATGTTGACCCTTCAGTCTAACCTAGTCAAAGTCTATCACTTTTGTATTCTTAGTTTAAAAATAAGAGCAGAAAACTGCCTTAGGTTTATGGCTTTTTTCCACTTAATGAAGGACTAGACATAGAGTAATTTTTCATTACTTGGCTCTCAAACACAACTATCTGACAATTTTATTTCTAATCCTGCCTTCCACATTCCCCTATTAGACCTCAGGCAGATGGTAGCAGAAAAAAACCTCTCTACTCTGCCACCTGGGCAAGTGCCGCACAAAAGCTGCCCCCTCCAGGAAGCAGAGCATCTGCTGGTGCCTGCAGAGGAGCCAGAGGAGCTTGTGTGCCTACACTAGTGTCTGCTGGAGGAACATCAAAGAYGGAAAGAAAAACACGTCCTAGACCAATGCAGGTGAGGTTGTAGGAGGTTTCTAACAGCACGTGCTTTGTGTTGTGCTTGCCTTACATCACGTGTCAGTATGTATACTGTATGACTAACACCACAGCTTCCTGTACTGACAACTGTACCTGATAGCTGAGGGATCTTTAGTGCATCTCCTCCTAAGCTGAGTGTGTTTGATGGGCTGCAAAGAACCTTTCTTAATAAAAATAAAAGCCTGCAATAAATGTGGCTTTTAACCTGTGCTCCAGTAACTGCAAGGGCTGAAGGTAAAAATATCACATTAAATTTTATATTGGTAATTCCAAAGGATGATCATTTAAACCTGACGTACACCAGGTCTCATGCAGACCTGTGCTTGGATTCTGTCACAAGGAAGAAACAAGCTACCTGTGCCTTAAGCCAAGCGAGCTGCAAAAGTAGAAAATATGCCCATTTCACAGCAGCCAGAGGAAAATACCCTGCACTCCCAGTACAGTCACTGCTCTCAGCTGCAAAAGGCTCTGACCCAGGAGTCCCCAAGTCTCAGCTGAGTATGGTRGGAAGCTATTCACAGAAGCCTTCTTCAGGCACTGAAATCCTCTCAGGTGGCAGCACTGCCCTGTCTACAACTCTTGACCCCTGCAGAGCTTCTTGTTGCRAAGTTCTAGGTACTCAACATCCATACATGGAAAAGACATAAACTTTTCATAAATCGTGTGTGGATTTCCTTCAGTTGTTGAACAGTTCAGGAGAGCGCACACTGCATGGAGAGGGGATCACACTATTAAATGGAAGGGAGTGAATACTTTTCAGCTAGGGGGATATTTGCCCCTCATTCTCTGTACTCAGCAGGGCAGCTCTTTAACTGTGACCATTTGGAGAGGATGGCCTGCAGAGCAGGTGAGCAAAATGAGAAGTGCTGCTTGATCTGGAAGCAAAGCTTTATATCTGAGTGCTTCTCCTGGATAGCTTTGAGGAATATGAGGCATTACACATCTTCATTATGGTGTATGCTGAACACCAAAGCAGCACRGCACAGTACTTGAAAGGCAGGAGTTTAGTGAAGCAGATGGTAGGAAATTTTGCGAATAAAAGCACTGAATTCATATCCTCTGCTGTCCAGATTTGCTTGCCCAAAAGCATTGTATGGAGAGCAAGCACTCATCTCACAATTGCTTAAGGAGAGAAAGGTCAGGAAAATGTCTAGCTTGGCATGAGGTTCTTCTGTGGTGAGGATGCAAAGCTCCCCTCTTCCCYTGCCTACTGTCTTGGGGCTGAAGTGAGAGGAAGCTGTTTCCCTGAGGGACTCTCCTGCCCTCTTTGACCCCAGCAGGAGACTCACTATATAAAGACCTTGAGACTGTCCACCCAACAGGATCCGAGTTAGAATGACCAAGCATTAAAGAAACAAACCCCACAAATATCTATGGGAATCAAGAGTGGGATTCATCTCACCTATATTTGAAGGTCAGTTCATCAGTCATCCCAATACAGGTGCCTCCTCTCATTTCAGATGTGATCTGCCTTAGACCCTGGGTCACATCTGCCAAAATATGTTGGGCATCTCAGGCAACTCRAATGGCACTTGGTCACTCTTTTAGGTGACTGGATTTAACCATAATGAAGAATTCAGTAACAGATTAAGACATCTAAATGACAATTTTGGACAATTTTAGACATTCAGACAATTAGCCGAAGTTATAACATGCATTACATTGCGGTAGGAATCCCAACCACTGCCACGTGTTGATTCTCAAGGAAAAGTGGGCAAAATATCCTAGCACCTCTAACTTGGACAAAGCAAGTTAGGACAAAACAAAACTCTTAGTTTCTAGAGGAGTGGTTGAATTTTGCCAGCTATCTCACACTTKAAACATTCTTACAAAGAGTTTAGAAAAGGCTGGAGAAAATACAGCTCTTTTTCTACTGGAGCCACTCTCAGGGAGAATGATCTTTATAGCAAAGAGGTATTTATTCCTTCCTACATGAAGCAATGCTGCAGCAGAGCCTGCAAGTGATACAAGGAGGAATGAATGTGTTTTTGTTCTGGCTGTTCATGGGCTGTAAAAACATGGATTTCTAATGAGCTGTAATCTTCTGTTGGAGCTAGTAGCCATACATCATTTTCTCCCTGCAGCACAGTAGAGATTTAACTCTCCTTGACAGAACTGAAAGTAGCAGCAGTATCCGAAACAACACACACCAGCATTCGTTACCATGTAGACTCTGTTCGTCTACCTTGCCTGGAGCCATCGTTTCAGACAGTGAGACAAGGGGTGGTGGTAGCGCTGCTGAAGGGTGTGGTGGGGATGATTTCCTTCAGTGTAGCCTTTCCGTGCCTGAAACACACTGAGCAAAGACGTGCTGTCCATTTTTTTCAGCCTCCTTTCCTGCAGAATAAGAATTTATGCAACCACACTCTCATTCTCTCATTTGTTCCTGATACGACTTTTGAACATGTTGGTTCATTTCAACCAAATTTGATGGAGCATGAGAGGAAGGGGTGCAAACGTTTGTAGGTTTAGTGGAAATACATGACTACTAGAGATGCGAGACCCACACTTGTGCTCCCTCAGATTTAGCCGCCTGTCTAATTAGATGTCAGAGGATGCACACAAGTGAAAGCAGAAGAGAGAATATAAAAGCTTCAACTCTGGGAAAAGTTGTTTCTAGACCTAACACCATCTTGGCCACCGGAATCAAGCAGCTACAAGACACAAATCTATAGAAAAAAAAACTTCCTTCATTTGTCTGCTCAGGAAAATGCTTGGAGTTGGTTTTCTAATTTCTCCATGTTTGTTTGTCACCTGCTTCACRGCTGATGAAGTAGGTGCACAAGCCAATGTGGACATTGCACAGCACTGCTGGGAGACTTGGACCTCTGGCAAATCACATTTCTCCTCACAGCTAGCTTCAGCCCATGTTTACCCACGTCTCCAACTACAGGCTGTGCTGCAGGTTACGTTGCAAGGGTAGTCACAGGGCACTTTTAAATAATTTGCCTACGGATCAAGAGGCAAAAGAGTTAAAACAAGGAAACAACRTTTTACTCTTGCATTTACCTGTATTTCCAAAAGTGTCCACATGAAGCAGACAGCCAAGAACATCTCTGCTACAGTACTTTGCTGGCTGCTTTATGCTTGCAAGTCACAGCGCTCATACAGAGCAGGCCCTGCAGTGGGCTTCCTTTTGAGCTGCTATAAACAGATCCTACGTAGGTGCATTTGGTAGTGTAATAGTCACTCTGTTGGGGCTGGGAAAAGACCAGGCAAAATATAGTTAGAGTCCAGTGCTCTGCCCTTCCCTCATGYTTCTCTCATGGTCTATGTGCCTTAACAAAAGGACAGGGAGCCAGTAAAAAATAGCACAGGATTCCTCAAAATTGAGATGAAAATACTGTTTTCTTTAAAATCCAGACAAAAAGTGCCAGTGGTGTTTGCCCTTCTCCTTGTTACTAGGAGCAAAAGAAAGAAAAAAAAATAGTCCCCAGTGTCATCTTAGAGCTGGAGTTTTTTTTTTTTTTTTTTTTTTTTTTTTTTTTTTAAGTTAAATTCAGCAGCAGTAACAGTGCTGTCCTTGCGGAGGTGTTCTTTTGAAGGATAGCACCCTGGTGACAGCAGGTAGAGCAGTAGCTGTCTGCCCCCTCTAACTCAGATTTGCTTAATGAGCCAGAAAAACCTGAAAACCCTTGCAAGAATGGGACCCCCAGGAGCAGCAGAGGCCAGCCTCCCCTCACGAGCTTACCTTTCTTCATTTGGCCTGACATTTTTGTTGCAGGCTAGTAGCCTGTGGCGGGGAGTTGAGGAAATGAAACTTTTGTGAGAGAGAGAGACCTCAGGAGAGAGAAAAAACAAAAGAAAGATGTGAAAAAAATGGACGCGAGAAGACCACGTGAGTAGCAAGCGCTGCTCTGCAGTGGCAGTCAAACCAAATGCGTGCAAAACAGGCGCATGCACAACATGAAGAAAACAAAGGTAATTCATTGCTKGTCTCTCTTATGTTAAACAAAGATGTGCAACTGGTAGTACTGGTTGTGATACTGCAGAGAAATGAGAAGAAAAATAGTGTCTGGATTCAGTCTACCACCTCGATGAGCTGCAGAGAAGGTGAGTTCCTCTGAAGTCTTCACCTCGGGCTGTGGTTTACAACTTGCAAGACAAGGTCTCAACAAAACAACTGGTGTCCCTCCCCTCACTACCCCAAGGCCTCCTGCCACAGCTTCTGGGCTTGCATAGGTGCCATTTCAGTTTGCTAAAAGGAGCATCTTAAAATCCTCTGTGCTGAGATCCTGGAAGGTGGTTAGACAGAGGCTGCTAGTTGGCACAGAGTCCAGGAATCATGCAAAATTCTCCATCCACACAAACGTGACTGGATGGAGAATGGAGGGTGAGGGATGAGTATTAACAGTTTGGTAATTACCATAGAAGTAGTTACCCCTGCAGACTACCTATGTTAAGACTGTTGTTTGCCAGACCTTCCCACTAGGCTACCTCCACTTCATATGTCACCTACCCTATCTGAGATGATACTTCCCTCCCAGCTGACAGCTKCAAAGTTTCCCAAGGAAGTAGGTCCTATCCCTGATCCTTCCATGGGCTGTTACCTTCCCTCCATTCAGGAGATAGATGGGACACTGCCTCTTGCACCAGCATCTCCCCAGGTGTATGGAGCTACTCACATGCAAGGGAGGGCTGAAATCAGTTGAAATTGCCTCCTGAGGGCCCACTGCATGCTTCATCATTCTCCTGCTTCTGGCTATCTTGCTGTGGGACCAAACTGTTTTTCCAGTGACAAGGAAGATAGTAATGTAGAGYACATCTCTCTTTTCTCCCTGAACTACCAACCATGATTTCCAACACCAAGATCCTCAAGGCCCAGCTTGCTCAGAGAAAACCCTGAATGCAAACATGCTCAGAAAGTCTGTTATTAATTAATTATTTCCCCTGCACRGAAAGGGAATTTGACATTCACACTTAGCAGGAAAAAGGACTAGATATCAAATTTGGAGAGGGCTGATGTGTTCAAGTCAGATGGTGATAGACCTCCATCTCCAGGGCCCAGGGGCACAGCATAGCTTGTGTTCACACTGCTAGGACTGGCCCCATACAGCAGATTTGCCTTGGGAAGAGTTGGGTGGAGCAGCCTGGAAGAGAGCCAAGGAGGTTGCTAATATTAAGCAGAGTGGACAAGGTTGAGAGTATTTCCCTTTTTTATTTATTAAATGGAGCTTTCTTACACTCAGGTGGCCCATTGGTGGCAGCCTGTTACCTAATGTGAGGTCCCAGTTTCCCATCGTCACTGCAATCCTGTGTTATATATACTCATTACAGGGAGATGCCATCCCGATCCCTCACACCAGATATGTGTGCACTATCCAGATAACTTTCTCATACAAATATCCAAAGGGYTGTGATTTAAGCCTAATGCAGAAGGAGAAAGAACTTTCCATCTCAAAAATGCTATCAAGACAACAGTCTGCTTCCTATGTGGCCCTGCCTATCAAGGCCTCAGCCTTTCTGTAACACTTGCCATGCCAGGGCCACCCTGGATTGTATGAGYGTTAGTGAACTATGCCCATAAGAAACAGATCCTCTGCATAGGTGGGCTGAACTGGGCATGAGGAGATGATCGTAGTCCTGATATTTCCCAGCGCGAGACTTTATAAGCTTCTCAGTTGCTTAACGCAAAGGGAATTCACCTCCCTCAGTAGCAGTCTCACCAAATCTGACACTACCAGTGAGTCTTCCTACGTTAGGGACCCCTGTCTAGTCTTGAGATACAGAAATACAGAATATGAATGTTTAATTAATCACATAAATGTTCAGAAACAGATGTCAGCAGTTGTCCTTGCCTGGAACTTGGCTGGTCCTCAGACAGCAAGACTGATCCYTGAAATGATCTGGAATTAGTAGAAAGAGCATCGCTGAAGGCMGAAAAACTGGAGTTAGGCTGAAAAACAGTCTTTCTTTTCCCCTGAAAACCTCAATGGTCTTCTTGTGTAACAARGAATATGAGCAAACTTTATAGTAGAAAAGAGAAAATTATTGCAATGAGAAGCTTGASGTGGTCTGGATGTTTTTTGCTGGCATATATTGCCTCCTATGCTACTCTGAGCATTTCGTTATTGCKTACCTAGTAGCAATCTCAATTACTTTACCAACTCAGTATATTCTTAACATAGAGACAGTCCTAGCTCTAGATACAGCTCACATCATCCCCTGCCTTGCACGAGTTGTCAGTATGGAACAAAACTTCTGTGCTTCCTTCCTTGTCAAATTTTGCCTGCTGAATGAAATCCAGGGCTAATTAACACATTTTGAAAAAAACGAGGTGGGAAAGCCCTTTCCTGCTAAAAGTCACCCTACGAGCAGTCTGAGATGGAGGCAGTAGTCCATTGCTGCTTCTACCCTGCACAAACTGTACCCACCCATAAGCGCTGCAGTGCTTTGGTTTGCACGGGTGTGTGTAACTRTAACTATACACCTGCCTTGCTCCAGGTACAAAACACAACAAGTCCCTTCGCTCTCAGCCTCAAACTCTGGCCCTGCGCGAGGCTCAGAGCTGCTGACTTCAGGGCTTTGGTTTCTCACCCCAGGTCTCCAGCAGGCACAAAGGAATCCAGACTCCTGTCTGGGTCTATTCCCCTGCTGTACTCCCCCCGCAGACGTTTCACAGTACACGGAGCAGCATTTTGAAAACAGATCAATGTCTATCAGTCAACTTAGATTAAATATTCTAGGATCACTGAGTTGAGGGTAGAAAAGCAAAGCTCAGAAGCTCYTCCCTGTTGGCCGGCTGGTGCCCAATGTCAGGTCTGGCCCCGAGATGCTATCAGGAGTGAGATGTGCCCCCACGGGGGCTGGTGGGGTGGCAGYCCCTCTGCTCCCACACTGCCACGCAGTCTGCCTGCCCTTGCTGTCCGGCATTAACGTCCACCATTGACTTCAGGAAGATTGCTCTCCTGTGCCAATGTGCTCGGGAAATCGGTCACACTAGCTGATAGGCCTAGTGCAGATCTCTGTCCCAGGAAATAAATTAACTCCCTAAATCTGAAGAAGTGATATTACAAAAGTCGATAGGGAAATATCTTTCCTTAAACGTAGGGCARGAACTTCACATATTTCTCACATAAGATTATCCTTATTCCTCAGTGACCTGATGCACTTTTATATTACATTTTGAGACATAATACTTATAAAAGATTCATTCTTTTCTCGCATAAACTGGAGTAGCTCTTATGTTCCTGTCTTTAGAGACTTCAGGGACTGCAGTTTCTGAAGATGCTCAAAGGTTTTATTTCCATGCACAGGAGAAATGTTTATATTCAAACTACATTTTAACATTGAAATTGAATGACATAACTTAAAGGAAAATGATTTAATGATTAGGTTCAGAAACAAGAAAAGCATGTGTGTCACTTGCTGGAGTCTGATGTGTTATACAGGAGTGCTAAGGAACTGGACAGTCACATCACTGCTGTCACTTTCTACTTCAGAGGAAAATCCCTGGGTCTATCGAAATTTGTGGCTAAACTCGCAGTGACCTCAGGATGGAAACACATCTCCTAACTCTGTAACMTAAATTAACCTAACTACCTGACAAGGGCTCTCTGAGATATTTTTTACACTCATTTCACAAGCAGCAAGGTAAGGTCATGTGCTAGCATCATGCCCATCGCAGCGGCCAGGAGCAGAGCAAAGGCTCGGGCCACCGGTGTGACCAAGTCCTGGCTGCTTCACTGTGCTCAGCATGGCCAGAGAGCCTTGCCTACGCCGTGGACATGTACCCTATGCCATTACCCCTCTCCTTCTCAGCATCCCTCCCACCCAAATGACGAGGCRGACTGGGGGAGCTTGGTGATGGTGTTTTAGGCCACCAGCTGTGATTCAGGACAAACGTGCCTCCTATTTGGGAACGCAAGCCCTGGCTGCTTCCTCTCTGCATGGGCAATCTCTCCTTGGGAGAGGCTGCAGGGGGCCCTCAAGATGCAAATTAGATCTGGGGTAAAAACATGCTGGGAAACTGCAAAGTATCTTGGAACTAAGATTGAAACACRAGAACACAATGTGACTTGTTAGTAAAGTTTAACTGTGGCTAGAGAGTAAAGCTTTACTAACTCTAGCTGGTTAGTAAAGCTGGTATGATGCAAGAGTAAAGTTTGTCACAGTCAGGCAGTCTGATTACATCTCTGATTCATTTTCTAAATAAATATACTACTTTCACTTTTCAGAACTGTTTTGATACCTTTYCCCCCTACAATGAACTACTATTTCCTGTTTTCTAGATTATTTTTATACTGTTTGACAACAATTCTGTTTTCATCATCAAGAAACTTTATATTCAGAACAAAAATACTCCAGCTGGCTTGTGTGTCACAGTGTGCACACCCTGAGCAATATAGTTTGCAAAACTTTCCTGAGTAAATGTCTGCATTYACTGTTTTGACCTTCTTAAAAAAAATAACAACCTACCAAACAGATTAAAGATATTGTTCAATRAAYTTTCAATTAGTTTGTCCTTCCAAGKATCAATTAGTAGAAGGAATGCTTCCAAACAAGTTCAATGAGCAGCTAACGGAAAGTTTTCAGGCACAACATGGAAAATGTTCACAAGTTCATCCCCCRTTAAATCCACCACGACTTGGTGAGAGCAGTGGAGAACACCGGCAGAAGGCATATGCAGTGTTGCCACCCAATTTAAGCCTTCTAAAACAGTGCTCTGCAAGACCAGAGAGGAGGTCATACTTGTGCGCTCATCCCCTGTGTGTGGCGTTTTTTTCCCAGGACACACTGAATTGCTTAGTAGCTCTTGAGACATCATTATTTCACTTTTTTCTRTGTCTTTATTGTCAAATTTGCAGTATGTGTTCAGCACAGATCAACAATCTCTTCCACTCCTGGCTACATTTTTTTTTTAACTTCTTATTAATTGGGACAACAATTCAAGTTGCAAAGACACTCATTGCTGCTCCTCAGAAATACCTGCCGCTGCCCCAAGAGAAATCTCTTCATGCACAGACTCAAGTGAGCAGCAATCCTGACCCTGACACCAGGCAATGGCTTGTAGCATATTCTGATCAAGTGCTGAGGTTTTCATCCTTTACAGCAGTGGGAAATCTCTCAGCATCTAAAGACACTTCAGGTACATGAATCACCGGAGGAGCAACATCACAGTTACAACTGACAGCACCTCATTTTCTCTGGAAAAAAGAGACCTCCACCACCTGCCAAACTCAGYTTTTGCTCATTGAGAAGTACTCAAGGGGCCTACACATGCCCTGGTGAGAAAGGTGTTGTGTTCTCCTCTGTATTCCTAAAAATATCTCTAAACATTTTACACACAACAGACTTCATAAACACCTCCAGTTTCTGGTCATATCTTCCCCTCTCTCCCCCCCCCCCCAAAAAAAATAATTTCAGAATTGTTCAATGAAATGTTCCACCTATTGATACCCTTCTTCTGCCAGTGAGAAAACACAGATGATCATGAGACAGGGAAAGCATTCGGGGGATTACCTTTGCAACAGCAGTATAGTTCACTCTGCCTGCTGATGATGGGGACTTTGTACAGACATAAGTAATCCGGAGCATCTCACTTTCCCTTTCCCCTTTTTTCCTTTCTGCGTGCACCCCTGTCATTCAGGCACTTGTTATAAGCTTTGGGGGACAGTACAGTGCTTAAGATGACTAGTACTTATCTCTTGATGAAATCTCTGTGAAATAGCAGAGGAAAAACCCAGCAGGTTAAAATGTCCATTGTATCCCTCTTGGAAATCAAAGCTATTCTCTAAATGCCAGTGGATCGGATGTGCTCAACGCAGCTGTAGGAGAACAGGCAAAGTGCACCACTGCAAACTCCTCCCCCCGCTTTTAGAGCCCGAAGTCAGATTTAGTCTCTGGCATAGTAATTCGTATGGGACCCAAGACCATCAATGTCATCAGTATGCCCCAAACTCTTTGGCTCAAGCTATTTTTTCCACTCTGAGTTTATGCTGTTTTTCTCCCACAAGCTTTCTTACTCCTTTTTCATCTCTGAGATGATTTTAATCAAATTCTCATGCTTCATTCGGAGAGATCTTCCACGCTTGCACAGAGCCTGCGAGGGGCTGTGGCACGATGCCATCCGCAGCGCGTGATGAATGGAGCCCTGCRAATACGTGGAGGGATTTCAGGGATTTATTCATTTCATTTTCCACCCCTAGTCCCTCCACTGGCCTCTTATTTTGCGCTCCCGTACAGAGCGCGGTCTATCAGCCTTCCCAGTGCATCATTTCTCTCCTGATGCTTTAAGGTCCTTACCTTGACCAGACGGCGCTGCCCTTTCTAGCCATCACCAGGCAGAGGTCACCAGCGTGGGGCTTTCCGCTGCCCCCAGCTCAGCGTATCAAGCCTGCACATTGATTACGGCTGGAGGCAAACGTCACCTTTCGGGGCTGATTCATGCGTTTGTTCCTCTGTTGCCTACTAATAATAAAAAGTTGTGCTCCGTCTCCCCGAGTTGCTAGCAAGGATCAGTAAGTCTCCGAGTAGCAACACTTTTTAATCCAAGGATAAGTAAAGCTCCGTTTGCAGCCTGGGACGCGGGGCTGAGCCTGTGGCCCGCTCAGTCATTTCCAATTCCAGTTCCTCTGGATTTTAGCATAAAAAACATTACAAACAAACCTCAGGTATCGAGCAACTGAGATGGGTGAAGCAACCTYGTAAACGRAAACAGCRACGTGGTTAAAGAAAAGTTGGTTTCCCGCACCCCGTCCCCAGCTCGACGCRCCGCCGCAAGGTTGGGGGACGAGGYGGCCGCGACGGCCTTCGACACCCGTCCCTGCAAAGAGACGGGGCTGCCGCTCCCGCCGGGAACGCCTCCCCTGTTTGCTAAAATGTACCGACTTTGCTAAAAATCGGCAAACCGTCGCCCTTTCGTGAATGAATCGCGGTCCGAGCTCCCACGGCAGGCTGAAACTGTAACGTTGGGGTTGGTCCCGTTGGCCTAACGATTTGGTTTTCAGTCTCAGACCAAACTTACCTTCATCTAGCCAGCTGTTAAAAAAAGCAGAAGAGGCCTATTTCCCATTTTTCCTCTCACACCACCCCCAAAAAGTCCACGTCCCGAGAAGGAAGGATATTCGCGCAGGTTCAACTTCAGCAGCCTAACGCAGCTGCGGAAGTCCCACGCGGAGCAGCGAGACGCGCGCGTCCGGCCAGCTCGGCCGGAGGAGGAGCCGGTGGGGCGCGGGGAGGACGCGTGCGCGGCTCGCGAGAGCGGGCGCGCGGGCCGGACGGAGGAGGAAGAGCCGCCCGGGCGACCCGAGCGGCCGCCACCCTGCCCGCTAGCGCTACACGGAGTCGTTCCCGCAAACCCTAAGCGCGTTGACGGCCGGCTAGCCGCCGCCGCGCGGTGTTGGGTACTGCTGCTTTTAGCACGTGCAACATAAAACGCGGCTGACTTAATATGCAAATAAATTCAGGTATTTACTGAGCCGTAAGAGGCAGTTACTAGGCACATCTCTCAGTCATCGTTTATAGGGAAATAGATGGAGGCTGCCAGATGAAATCAGGAGATAAATGCTACGAACGTTTTTTTCTCAGGCAACAGGGGCAAGGGGACCGAATCTCTACATATACATAAATAATGATCATAAATAGTTTCTCGAAGATGTTCTCTCTTCTGTATATTTCTTGTGTGTGTGTGTATACTACGCASCCATATTTAGTTCATTCTTTGTTATATTGCTGTCCCACATTCGTGGCACTGCAGCCCCTCCTGTCCCCTCATCTACCATTAAACTCCACAGCACTCCGCTGTCCCTATCGCAGGCTCCAAGACTTTCCCATAGGGACCACCAACCAAGCCCTGAGCTCCTTTGGGGGGTACCGGTGAGTGCTCTGGGAGCAAGGTCTGCAGAGCCGGTCCCACCACATTGCCACGCTGCGTGGCAGGACCGAAGCGRCCGTCCCCTCAGCGCAGCGCAGGCGAGTCGGGACTTCTGGGCAGGCGGCAGGGACGAGGTGAAGAGGCACCTCATCGCGCCTACACAGCTGCACTCCCTCACCTTGCTCTCAGAGCGTTTTATTGCAGATAAACGCTCACGTGAGCACGCATGCAAGTATGTAACTAAGTCTAGAGCCCAGCTGGGGACAGTCAGAAATAAAAACTTCATTTTCAGTAAATTTATCCAAGCTTGAGGGCATGGCGGTGAAGGTGTCTAGACAGAGCCAGCGATGTGAGCTGAGCCCCCACTACRGCCACCAACAGGGCTGGCCAGTTGGGGCACTTACCTGGCTGTCCRGGGGGACAGCCAGAGGTGGCCGAGGCGGTGGCAGCCCCTCTCTCCTCCCATGCGCTGCTGTCTACGGGCGTCACAGGCTGGCCAGGGGGACCTCCTGGGCTCGTAACGGACCTTGCGTTGCTCAGTCCCCAGCAAAAGTGGTCATCAAAAGAAAAAATTATGAAGCAAATCTCTGTCCTCAATGGAGAATCCCCCCTTGTAACATTACCTTTCAAGTTTGGCCCTAGAACTCTTTTTTACCCCTCTCCAGTGACTACCTCATATTTTAAGGATCTCTTACATCTGAGTATTATTTCTGGCTAGATCTGAAAGCCCCTTCCCTAAATCTTTTCTCTCTCTCTCTCCTGATACAGACTTTTCTCTCTCYTGATTGTGCCAATAGATGCAGACAGCTGTAAACCTCTAATTTACGTTTTGGAAATCAGATCATTTTACACAATAAATCTGTAAAAGGGAACCCACAAACCAAAGCTGCTTGGTGCATGCTGGCTGTCCCGTGCTCCCTCTGCTCCGTCCCAGCTGCCACCCTCCCTGTCTGCCCCCTTGGAAGCGTGACAGACCCAGTCTGATGCTCAAATGCTCCTGCTCTGACCCAAACCCTGAGGTGCTGTGGGACCCTGAGAGGCACTGAGGAACCTGGAGRGTGCATGGAGGAGCGAGTTTGTGGCATCAGCAAATGGAGGCAAATGGCTTTCTTCAAGGAAGTAATGTAACAGGGTCAGGGAGAGCCTTGGGGAGACTGCGTTTAGCTCAGCTTTGCTTTTCAGATATACAGTTCAAAGGGAAACTATTTGAGGAAAAACAGTGGTGCCCACAGAAATTCCCCAAATATTCCATTGCACTTGTTTAGCACGTCCAAAAACCAGCCTGGAATTGAGATACAGGCAAGACCACAATTGAATGACACCCAATATCTAATTTCTTAGGTATTTAGCGAGGGGAAAGGGGCAGGGATAAGGGAGAGCTTCACAGCAAGTGGGTCTGTCTTGAGGCTGAAGTGAAAAGGAGAGCGARGTTTCACCCCAGTGTCTCTACAAGCTCCCGGAGCAAGTCACTTGCTCCCTCCGTGCTTAGATTCCCCACCCCTGAAGCAGGGCTATCTGCAGACCCTTTCTCTCACCTTTCGTCTCTCTCCGCTGGATAGACTTGAAGTGTTTGAGTGACAAATTCCCTCTGCTGGTGAATTTACGGAGTGCCTAAACCTTAGCTGGAGCCTCTAGGGATAGCAACCATAAGTCTTAACAAATCTGGCTGTAGTGCAAGACAAGGTCTCGGGTTAAAAACTTACCTGCCTGTGTTGTCCTCTCAGGAACACTGGCAGGAGGAAATCACTGGAAGCCGACGCTGTTCAAAGCTCTCTTGTCAGCAAGGGCTCCTCTGACGCTACAGGGACATCGCCTCTCGCTCCTGCTAGCCGACGGGAACGGATGCTGCGGCACGGAAACGCCTGCTCCAAGGCAGCTCCCACCAACCAAGTGAGGCCAACCTGCTCTTTTCAGTAGAAGGCTCAGGGAGGCGTTTTCCTCTAGGGACCTTATTTGGCTAGAGCATTCCCATCTCTAAAACCCTGTAGGAAATGCACGCTCCAGCATGCAGATGCTCTTCATGACGATAGTGGGGAAATTCGCTCAAGAAGTCTCTCCCGCATCCTGGGACGCTGTGACGGCCTGTCACAACACCAGAGCCTCATCTCCGGTACTAGCACTGCTGCAAGCAGGGAGAGACGGCACAAGCCAAGCCTAAGTCTTGCTTTTTCACCTACGGCACAGCCCCTGAAGGAGACAGCGTCCCCTTCAACACAACGTACGTTACAACTGGAGGAACTGCTCAGCACTGGTAAAGCCTGAATACCCTGAAAAGCCCCAACATATCGCTCACCCACCTCAGCGACAGCTTGAAAAGGCTCATGACTCTCCTTTGCTTCAGACACTTAGATCATACTCTCTCTCAGGTCTCTAGCTAGCTACAGACGTTAAATCTAGCTGCAATCTTGAAAACAAATATGCTCACCATASGTCTATGGATTGAAACATCAGCTGTGGGACAGCAGGAATACAGGGGTGAAGGAAGAAAGCATCTGGCACCTTCTCTGACACCTCCCGCCACATAAAACAAGCCATATTTTGTGGTTCCTCATTCACATCATTGACACACAACCAGAAACATGGAGGGATTCAGGCAAGCAGCAGAAAAATGTATTTACCCAATACAAAGGTACAGCAGCGCTTGCAGTACAGTCCATCTGCAAAAGAAGCATGCACGCATGCTCCTCACATCCAAGGAGCAATTCAAAGAGAAAAATAACTGACTTTTTACAAATTACTTGCRCTACTTGAGATCACAAACGATGTTGTGAGCATCAGGTCGCACAGGAATTGCATATATCACTTCACGTGCTGTCGGATTAACCCTTTGCCGCTGCCTCCCAGAAAGCAAGGCTTGCACTTGTGCTAGCAGAGCAACCACCAGCTCCTTATCTCCTGGATGGGGAGCTTGGCGTTGCAGGGCAAGAGTAGGAAGGAGCGTGGTGCCAGTGCCCAGACACAAAGTTAACGGAGGAGGAAAGCCCTGGGCTGTCTCCTGCCCTGTCCCAAGTATGGGCATCACAGCTCAGGACCTGCCTCAGAGCTACAYGGAGGTCTGTATAAGCAGAAATGCAGGTTGGAGCAGACCTTCTGCAAGCAATGCAGTAAAACAAATGCACCAAGAGTAGTTTAAGACCCAGCCCTCAATGCTCAATTTTAGTTGCACCTGCAGTAAATCAAGAAAATACCAGGGGATACTCAGGGGAGTCCCACTGAGCACGTACATAAACGTTTGAAGCAGCGAGGCTGCCAGCTGGCTCTTGCAAAAGCTTTTGTTAGCCTGAYGTTTCGGGTGGGAGGAGAGCGCCCGGGCACAGGCTCATCGCACRCGCCGGGCGAGAGGCGGCCGAACCCAGAGCCACGTCCTCAGCCCTGCCGCCGGCAGACRGCCGCAGGTACCGATTAGCCTTCCTGGGGATCCAGGCACCGCTTCATTAAAGCGCAGACTCCACGTGTAAAAGCAAAGGATTTTGAGGAAAAGAGCCTTGGGGACCTCTTTGGGACCTCTTTTGAGTACGCTTTGGTGCACAGCAAATACATTCAACTGGGAAAGAAAGCGAAGGAGGGAGAGGAAAGGAGGGATGTCCTTCACATCCCACTCCCAAAACGAGCAGGGCAGCAGACCAAAGCAGGCCGAGAGCGAAAGGCTGGCGTTTTTAGTGCTGTGCCTCCTCTAAGACGAGCATCACCTTCAAAGGTGGGCTCGGAATAAATTGCAGGGCAACGGCAAGCTGCTCGGCACGAGAGGAATTATTCATCCTTCAGCRTAACATAATTACACATCCAGATCGTCCCTGGGCAGTTCTTTATCCCGGCCAAATTTACACTAGTTCCTAAAGGGAGCAGTCAATCTTAATGAATGACTTACAATTTTATCACCTTTATAAGATTTTATTAAAAAGAAGAATATCAGAAGTTTAGATCTTTAATTAGTAAATTTTAACCCTACCTTTGCTGCGCATCACCCTTCCTTTTGACAATTCCTTCATTTCCATCAGCGGGAAAACTTGGTGCAAAGATGCTACCTTAGATTGCAAACCATTTGCAGTTTTATCAGTCAATGGCAAATTTAACTAGTATGTTTAACACACCCATATTTTGTGATTCTGTCTGTTCAGAGCAACGGCATGCAGACACACGGTTCTGAAAGAGCTTTTTCTGAGACACAGCAAAATAAAGAGAAGATTTTGCTTCATTTGCACAGGAAACCAGTTCCTTCTAAGGCAGCCAGTTCTCGCAGAAATAATACAAGTAATTCATTTTGTTTCCATTTAAGGTGAACCTAGAATATTTTTCTTTGTTTGAGTAAACCAATTACTGTTAATTCACACTGGAAGGAAACTGGTGATGACCATCACCTGTTAAATACTGCAGCTGCTCTTAATGGTCAGCTGGGGAACTCAGCTGGGGGTGTGTGTAAATAAAGCCGAGTCCTCTTTTGCAGCATTTWAAAGCTTTAGGGAGAGAGGTGGGTCAAAATTTCAGGGAAATAGGGATGTTTCTTCTTACTGTTACATTTTTCTATCAAAAAACATCAYGATGCTATCGAATATGCCCTATAAAAATGATCTAAATCCCCCTCAGGATAACTGGGCTTTCCTGACTTCTGGGCTCCTGACACAGATCCGTCAGGTGCAGGAATTTTGCTGCACCCAATCTTTGATAAGAATTCTCCTCCTCTTACGCTCACCAACTATTTCCAGGTGGTCTTCCTCACCCCGACCGAATTTTTATTCCCCTGGTTTGCACGGTTTCCCAGCAGCTCGCAGGAGGGGAACGCGCCTCGGTTCGGGGCGGGGGGAGAGGGGAGCGTCGGGGCAGAGCTGCGGTCAGCCCAGCTCTCAGCCTCCCGCAGCTCGGGGCACCACCCACCTAACCCCGAGTTTTGCCTTTAAACTTTTTTTTTTTTTTTAATACCAAAACCCACTTTTTGTGGCAAGCGCAGAGCTGAGGGAATGGCTGTGGGGGAAAAAGAAAAAGCATCTTAACTGCAATTTGTACTTTCAAGTAATAAAACCAGCATTAAGCATCTGTACAGTCATGCTTTAYCGGCATGTGAGAAACCCTGGGGTAAGATACCATTCACCCAGCATAAAAAAAAATAAAAAAATAAAAGCTGCCTCTTTCTACTCATTCTTTTCCACAAAACACAGAGAAGTACTTAAACTAAACCTTTCCAATAGCTCAAAGAAATCTTGGAAWTACAGTGCTACATCAACACGGTATTTGGCAAGGTAGATCCTCTGCAGATTTTCTGCTCTACTCCAGAAAATGTACTTTTTTTTTTTGTTAGGGGTAAATTTGTTTTCTTGCCATTCTTCCACCAAACAGTGTTTACAAAGTGTGTGTCATTGCAAACCTTTCTAATCTAGAGAACGTGGGCCTGGGCTCAGTAACTTTTATGATAGGGTGGGAGGGTTCTGGCTTATCAGGAAAATCAATAAGGTTTCTTAATAAAAAAAAAAAAATCACCTGTAACTAGGAAGGAGTGGGAGACACCTGATCTAAATAAGGTCACCAAAGCTGCACTTCCAGCTCTCCCAGTCGTACCCCCAGCCGGGTTTACGCCGCCGGCTGCCCGAGCCCGGTGGGTTTAGCCTGAGCTGGGCACCCGCGGCACGGCACAGCACCGGCGTTCGGAGGAAGCTGTAAATGTCAGTACGGCACAAAGACGCTTTTCAGCGTACAACCCTGCGGCCACAAATAACAGCACCCCTGCCCTTCCCAAGCGTTTTTTTTGCATCCCTTCCCCTGTGTTTTACATTTCTCATAGCGCCTTTAAGCAAATTTAAAAGCCATCGCTCTCTCCTTGAGCAGAGCATCCTCAGCACTCGCTTGAGAGGAAAACGGGATTAAACAGAAACCTGCCTCCGAGCAGCGAACTTGCAGCGCGCTCCGTCCGCAGCTTGCTAGCTTGCGCTTGGTGCTGCCGCGACGCCGTGGCCAAAAGCAACTCCTTCCTGCCAGCTTGGTGCTTTGGGGCAAAAACCAAGGCAGAGCGAGCCGTGCTCGCGACCCCCGTCCCTACCGGGCGGGGAGCGGTGTCCCCGCAGCGACCGCCCCGGGCCCGCGCGGGCCTGGGGAGCGGCAAGGCGAGYGGCAGCCCCGCGCTCTGCCTTCTCTCAAAGTTATCCCTAAAAAACRCTCCGTGGAAGGACGCCCTTCGCGAGCGAGGCGCTCCTGGTCCCGAAGGCAAAAATCCCGGCGTATGGGCAGTATYGCTTCCTTCGCTTGCCAGTAAAGGACAAGCTTGCACTCAGTCAATGGTTTGAAGCTATAAAAATATTATTTTATGTATATATATTATATATACACACACATATATGTATATTATGCACACACATTATATATATATACACATATATGTATGTATAAAATTATAATTGCTTTTTGAACTGCACTGACAGCCAAAACATGTGGTGCAAGGTGAGTTGCTTTTAAAATGGAAGAGACATTTACCTGCCCCCCCCCCCCAAAAAAAAAAAGAAAAAGAAAAGAAAGAAAAACACTCGGATCGGGGTTTGCAGAAGCACGGAGCCGCTCTGTATTCGGAGTATGCCGCAGGCAGAAGTCTGCAGAAACCAGCGCACTAGTGCGCGCACGTGCCCGCRCGCACGTGCCCACGCTCGCCCRCAGGCACACGCGCYGCCCCGGCCCCGCGGAGCCGCCCCGCCGCCCCTCTCCTCGCACCCGCTGCTCCGCCGGGACGAGGAGAGGACGGGGCGGCAGCGCCGCTCTCCGCGTCCCGCCGCGGCGAGTCTCCGGCTCGGGCGCTGCAAAGTTAGCGGCGCCGGCGGGGCGGCGCGGCGACGCGCGCCGGGCGCGGGGGAAGAGGTGCGCGTCCCCCTTACCTAGTGCGTACGGCGAAGCGCTGAGCGGCGGCTTCAGAGCGCCCCGGGCCCCCGSGGGCAGGCGGCTTGGGGCACGTGCACGCAGACCGCAGCAAAAGCCATCTTCGCGCTGCCCGCTAGCGCGCCGCACGGCTCCGGCGGCTCAGCTCGCCGGCTGCAAACATCCCGCTGGACTGACGCGTTCAGCGCAGGCAGAAAACTCGATTTACCAGAGCTACGGCAATGAATTTCCATTACGATGACAGCTTCGACCGCATCACGTCCGGACAGGCAGCCAACCGCCGCCTTCCGGAGAGCGCACGCGTTCGGCGGGCCGCGGCCCCTTTCTCCTCGGGGCCGAGCTCGGGGGAGCGCGCCGCTGCCCGGGCCGAGAGGTGAAGGCACGCTGACCCCCCTCCCCAGCCCCCAGCCCCGCCGCGAGCCGCCTCGCGGGGAGCGGAGCGGGTGGTCGCAGCGCTTCTGTTTCGGCTACCCCTCCTCCGTTGCCGTGGAAACCCGGCTGCAGCATCCTCTCTTTGTCCGGACCGGCGCGGAGGTGGCGCCGCGGCGGAGAAGGACCGGCCGGCCGGCCACCCCGAGGAGGCCCCGAGGAGGCCCGCTAGTTAACGCGGGCACAGGAGGGACGGCGCTGGGGATCTCCCTGCCCGCGGCACGAGACAGGCAGGCGAGCGCGCCGCGCTGCTCGTACGTAGAAATACTCGGTTGTCTTCATAGACTGGTAAGGTTAGAAGGGACCTCTGGAGATCATCTAGTCCAACCCTCGGCGTAGCCCATGTGGGGATTGAACCCAAGACCTTGGCATTAGCAGCACCACGCTCCAACCCCTCTGGAGATCATCTAGTCCAACCCTCGGTGTAGCCCATGCGGGGATTGAACCCGTGACCTCGGCATTAGCAGCACCACGCTCCAACCCCTCTGGAGATCATCTAGTCCAACCCTCGGCGTAGCCCATACAGGGATTGAACCCACGACCTCGGCATTAGCAGCACCACGCTCCAACCGGCTGAGCTAAACCTGCCCCGCAGTGGCGGCCTCCGTGCCGAAAGCCGCCCCCCGCGCCGGCGGGCGATTAAGCGCCTTGGCCAGCTTAAAGCTTGGCACCCCAACGAGTGGGCGAGGAAACACCGCCGAAGACGCTAGGCAGGGAGRTGACGACGGCTGATGGGTGTCGTGCACCTCGGGGTGGGCGGGAGCGGGGGCGAAGGCCGAGAAAGCYAGCTCCTCGCCAGGTGTTCGGTCCCAAACATCTGGTCACCAAGCCGAACCCACCAGCCGGTACCCGCCGCGGCAGGGAGGAAACAACGCTCCTGCCCCGGCGCCTTCCCAGCAATCGCCGCGGGACAGAATTGCCTCGAAACGGGTCTCCCGCAGACTGAACACTTGCTCACACACCAAAACCGGACAGAAAGCCGAGTGCGGCGGTGCCGCTTTCTGACCGCCGCAGCGGGAGCGCTGCCTCTCGCCGACCGCCCTTTCAAAGCAAAGCTCACCAAAGAGACAGCCAGTAATAACAACCGACTATAACCTCTCATAAAAACATGCAGACCCAGTAGGTTTTTCTCCACTGTTAAAAAAGCAGTTTTTTAATATACGAGATGTGTTTGCATAATCATTTTCCTTAATTCAATAGAAAAAATAAAATCAGACCCTTCCCAAATCTACTGTAATTATCTTTTTTTCCTTTCTCTTGGCAAGTGCTATTTTTAGTCTACACGCATGCATAATCATACTATAGCATAGCTGGTTTTTAAATTATATCTGCCAGTATAATTCACAGATTTTAATTAGATATGGCGCTGGATAGCCATGCTCAGTCGAGGAGCTGCATGCCGTTTGCATACAAACTCAGCCAAGAAACTTCCCTACCCGCCATCTGTTTGCGCGGTCGAGGAGGGGCRGACCCTCTCCACGGGCAAAGCTCGGTGCAGGCCGCGGAGCAGCGCCTGCCCCACCTGCCCCGCAGCTCGTGGCTCGAGCTCTGCCCGGCGCGCCGTCCGTGCCCGTCAGGGGACGTCCTGAGGGCTCCTCCGCGCTCCGCCTTGCACTGCATGCCGAAGACTTGGTCCGGCTGATGGGACRGGCGACTCTCAGGACTGTCCCGTCAGGCTAGCATAGTGCAGGTGCCCCTCCAGGTCTTCCAGCACTTCCTCCTTTTCTGCTAATAAGCGTCTCGTTACACAGAGATCAAATTTTACTCTGGAAATTGTTCATTTTAACGTTTTCCTTATGGAGACTCCCTTTGGAGAATCAGACCCTTCACRACGAATCCCCGGCAGTCCAGCAGGGAAGCACCGCTGAACGCCCACACGTAGGACACGCTAACATCAGCGGCCAGCTGAGCCGACGCAAGAATCATTGAAATAAGACCCATCACCTTGGTCAGGGCTGGACGAACCTAGCCTGCTGCAGCGCTGCATGCTACAGCCCAAGAGCGGCTTGTAATAGCCTGGCCCCAGCGGCTGGAAACACTTCAAGCAAGAAACGGGTTAGGGAGTTTTGAATTTTAGATCCTAAAAACATCCCATCTTCATTCTCTCCAATTACAAAGACAAAAAAAAAGGGGGGGGGAGCCTTTGGAACTTGAACCAAGCAACACTTGCTTCTTTCACATGTATTTCTTTAGTAATTTTTGCAACTGAACATAATGCATATGCCTAGACAGTCATCATTCAAGGAAGAAAAAGCTTTTTTTGCACCAATTTATTCAAATATTTGCTGTCCAGTAGATCATTAACTGGACAGCAAAATAAATCCCAGGGTGAGTGCTAAAAGCACAATTTCAAGAGCAAAGATGTGCAGCAGCCATTTCTTGGCCCATTCCAGTATGTCCAAGYGCAAGCAGATACGATGTGTAGTAAAGACTGACCTTTAATTTTGGATGAGCTGAGGAGCAGATGTACAAATATGTGGTAAACAGGGCTGTCACCTTCTCAAAGCACCAGGTTTGCTTTCCAGTTGATCTGCACGTGTAGCACCATGTTTAAGGTTACAGCAGCTCTGGGCAGAGCCCTGTCTGGGTTTTCAGGTGTCTAGAAACCAGAGAGAAGTGAAGAAAACCCCCAAATGCCACCTAAAACATTTCCAGGCAAAATTACCGATGGGAAACAGATAGCAGACTGCTCTCCAGAAACCCTTCACGGAGATCCATCATCGCCGTAAAAAGCACAAGGAGCCGCCTCGCCGGCTGCAGGTCGCTGCGGGACCTGTGAGCGGAGCTTGGGGAACGACAGGRCTGTCCTGGAACTGGAGCTGAATGCAAAGGTGCGTGCCGGATAACGTTTTTATTAATCAGAGATCAGAAAGATACTGAAGACCTCATTTTACTATTCAGTCATCTTCCAGGGAAGATCTACATCTGGATTTAGTGTTACTGGCGGTGCTGGGAAGCCCTGATTCTAGCGCAGTCTAGACCCGAAGCACTCCAAAGCTGCGCAAAACTAGGAATCRCAAGAATGGCTCTATCGTCCTTCACCTGCGTGCAACTCTGCCGAGACTCGTCACTTGCTGTCACAGGCAAGAAGTTAATTTAACACAGCAAAGGAGATTTCAACTTTGCAAGTGGTCTGTGCTCAGTGCTAAAGACGGAGCAAATTTTCTCTCTGCTTTTGGGACAGCTGTCACCAAGAAAAAAAAAAAGGAAAAAATAAAACAAAATACACAGGAGTGCTCGTGACATCTAACAGGGAGGCATCTCCACCAATGCTATTCTGGAGGAAAAGGTTAGAGACACACCGATCAGGGCTCGTTTAGGACACTGCCTGGAGACAAGGATTAGACAAAATAAGTTTCTCTTTTTAACCCCGCCGGTTCTGCGGATCTAATAACCGCGGCGTCTCCGTGTTCACGCTGCTCTTCCCACCCACTCTGGCTTTCAACATTTGAGCGTTGTCCCGCTGCTCCCCGAAATGCTGCTGTCGCACCGCTTCTCCTGCTGCATRCCCGGAGTAGGTTTTGCCAAGACTCGAGCAGCCCACCTATAGGAATATCTGTATTTTAAATTACCTGTAACATTTAGCATACGTACTCTAAATTAAATGTGAATTTTTGAATGCAAAATGTAATGGAGCAGCTTTTCATCATCTGAACAAACTGTTTAACCTCGTTGCAAATACACCCAAGAAACCTAYGCCGAGACGGAACCACAAAAAGATCCAAACAAGATGAAACCCTAAGTAAGGAAGTTAGCAGCAAAGAGAGAGTCCGCTTTGCAACTTTAGGAAGAAACAGCTATGCGTAGCAGTCGCTTGTGCTACGCGACTTTTAAAGAGAAGGTATCAGCAAAGGAGATGGCCCAAACTGCCCCGCAGCAGGGGCGCAGCGACGGGCAGCACCAGCCGCCCCGGCACGCAGCAGTGCCTCTCGCTCACCCGAATTTGTCGGGKGGAGGGGTACAGGCAAACGGTTGCGTGCTGTGAAGGAAAAAACAAAACCGAGGAGCCGCGCGCTGCTGGCCTTCCACACCTCTTACCTCCCCAGGGGTCTCCTTGAGGGCAGCAGGGCACGCAAATAAATCTGGGATGTCAGCGGAGGTGTTTGGAAATGCCAAGGAAAAGCCCCCACACACCACCACCGCTATCCCACTTCCCGGCTGTGGGAAGCAACAGGCTGGCGAATCGGTGAATATTATCCCACGCGCATTTGGCGCGAGTATCCGTCAGAGGGACCGGGGCGGATTAAAGCGTAACGGCTGCAAAGCAGGACGTGCTCGGTCTGCGGTACGCCCAGGAGCAACTCCAGCGATGGAAACTGCAGAACATCAAAGGTTTCTCCTCCGAGCACTCGCAAGCCAGGCAGCAGCGCTGATTCAAGGCTGCAGGAATGAGCATTTTTAAACTGGGACTTTTTTTTTTTTTTTTTTTTTTTTGGAGGGGGGTGAATTTGGGGCGGTTCAGTCTAAAGGCAAGTACATCTGCTAAGATTCAGCAATACTAAAGTCACTGGGGAGTAAGAAATGGTGCTCATGTTTTTTTTGAAATAAAGGTGGAAGAATTAAACACCATTGCTCAAGGCGATTCATAGGGTCTCCTTCGTGCCACTACATCCCACACGCGCAATGYAACTGCGACTTCCTTGCTACATTTTCAGAGTATATATGCTAAAGGGTTGTACATAGTAAAAAGCTGAAAATCGCTTCCCAATTGTTAAAATTTGAAATTAAATTCTAACTAAATACAGTGTATATAGCTTGCAATGAGAGCATTACAATTAGCTTTAAAATCTATTGTGTCAATTATGTTCATTTTAAGCTTCTTTTCTGAAAATAGTTCCACTCTGAAATATTTACGTGAGTGACAAAAATTTTGGTAGAAACCTACTTCTAGCAACTAAATGGTGTCTGCACGGGCTCAAGTTGTAGCTTAAAATAAGTTTACATGTTGACRTGAAAGAAATCAAGTGTGAGACATGAAGGATGTCGCACAAATGTAAAGCGCGTACGAATTTGGTATTCGATCTGGAGTTTGCTGCTGAACACAAGCCGCCACGGTTATCTCACGTACTACTTTTTTTGTTGCCCCGACTCGCCAAGGCCCTAACACAACACAGCCAATAAAGCACCTGCTTAACTTAATAAATAGGAATGAATTTAAGCATATGCTCAACCTCTAACAGTACGCAAGCAGTTTGCCAAGTCTTTGACAACTCTTAAGTTCAGGGAAAGCCACAGCCTGCACAGTAGCTTCCAGGGACATCTTAAAAATAACACACCTTTGCTCGGGGTTTAAAACTCAGCTGACCAGGGCACGCTGAAGATGTGGCCGCTGCCAGCAGGGCGCCCCACGTTCATCACAAACCGGGTCTTTGAGGTTCGGGCATTTCACTTTGCAGACCTTAAAACAGAGCTGAGTTGGAGATATCTGCAAGTGTTCGCCTCATTATTTTCTGAGAAGTAATGCAAAACAACACTTAAGTCCCCAAATGCATGCATTGGCAGCCCGATGTTGACTGTTAAACTCTTCCTTTCCTTCTCTGTCAAGTTTTTAAATATCCCTACAGTCGTTTCAATCTGAAAATGGGTTTCCTACAGCAATATTTAAAGAGTAGCCACCAAAGAGGTGGGGAAATAGATCCACAGATATAAAGATAAGGAAAATGTACATGTAAATGTACCAGTAAGTTATATTTAAAAGAAAACAAATAGATAACAGAAACTTTTATCTATTCCTTCCACCTCCAAAAAAACAGAAGGAAAACAAAATCAAACCCACAGCTGAAAGCATGCTAACTATCCTCTTGAACAAGCGCAGTGTTTGTGCATGAAGTTTATGCCCCTGCTTCCCCCTGCTGGAATAAGAGCAGGAACTACAYTTAGTAATTTTTAGAAGTACCTTTTCTTCCTGCATAGCTTAGGGTGTTTTCCACTCCCAAGACATTTGCAATTTGGAGAGGGATCATATCATACAACAGATTGGAAAGTGGTGYGGAGCTTCCTTTGATATCAGCCAACCACTGTCAACACCCAGGGGGTGGAGGGCAGGCGAAGAGGATTAAACCATTTTACACAGAAACAACCAACCAACCAAAAGAAAAATCACAATTACAATTTGTTCCTTATAACTACATTTTGTATTAAGATTTATCCAGTATTCYGACTGAATAGGCATACTGATCTAAACTAAATCTAACTCCAACCACTAACAGTTGGTAAATGCAGGTTACTGCATCCTGTATCAAGAAGTACATTGGGACTGAAGTAACAGGGCCAGCTGTTCTGCCTCACCCCGCTCCTCACTCCAGCCAACCCCACGTACGCACCCGCAGAAACGCCTTCTGCAAGCCCAGGAGGTGTTTTTGTAGCATCTCTGCTTGCATGGACAGTTCAGCTGTGTCTACGCCTACTGTCAGGGACACCAAAAGACTACAAGGAGCATGCAAAAAAAAGACTATTAACACTTACCAAATGATCATAGCAGATGTTTCAAGATTATGCTTAGGCCACTTTTCAACCATGGGTGCAGCTGTAGGACAGATTTTATTTCTGTAGCTTTTCTAGTCTTCAGCTGCTAGCCCACAGTTTCAGAAGAACTGAGTGTGAAATTGAAAAGAGGACATATAGGAACAAGAAATATTTTGCATTTGCTATTGTGTTAAAGTCTTAGCTAGATTGTAAACTGTTATTTCAGTATCATCACAGCTGCTTTCTTTGCATCTTCTGTTAACTTCCCTTGACTATACTCACATTTCAAGAAATATTAGTGTTTGTTAGTACAACAGTTACACCTGGATTACACTTTCAGTGTCATCCCAGCTGTCAGCCTTAAACTTTAAGAAGAAAATACTTCAGCATTCAAACCAGACATGACTTTTTTAAAAAATTATGTCCTCCATGCTTAAGTCTTTCAAGGATATAACTTGAATTTTAATAGTGAAATTTATAAATCAGCATAGTCGGAACATTTCACRTTCCCTCCCCTTTATGCTCTTATTATCAACTCTATCTCCTAACTGCAGTCACCTTCTAACTTTTAGTAACTGCAGAAGCTTACTTATATACTATTCAGGAAGAACAACCCAAGTTTAGCATTAATTTTGCCCACTTTATTATAGTGAGTCTAATGACTCTTCCTCAAGTATTACTCTCATCAATGCAGTATTTAGCTTGAAAGCCTTCGGAATATAACAGATTTTTAATTCATTTACTGTATTTTGAAAATGAAAATTGCAGTTAAAAGGTGCCACATGTAAAAGCTTTTTAATTTAAGCATAGTCTTTATCCTTGAGTGTTGAACACCTGACATACTGTTTGTGCTCCACAGAAGTTTTTCCTGCATGCACTTTAGAAATACTTTGAAAGATACCATGATCACATTTAGGACATTTTCAAATTTTATTTGCAACTATTGCAATTACAAAGAATATATCATTGTAAATCTGCATTTAAAGTGATATCCCTTTTTAATAAACAAGGTCACAAATTAGTGTACAGCTATTCTGGCTTTGGGCAATTTTCATAGGATGGAAGTTTCTCTGTCACATTTCATGGCACTACATTTTCACAGTTCAATATATAGTAAAAAAAAAAAAAAAAAAACCCTACTCCTACTTTGAGAATATTTATGTGCTGAAATGCAGCTTACAAATAATCACCTTCTTTTACTGAGAGGGAGAATAGGAAGAACCTGTTTGTGGCTTTTGTCAAGTCATACAAACATAACAACAGCCACAATCCTCTCTTCCCCAAATCTCATCCTTTTTTCTCTGTTTATTTTAAAGAAGGGAAGGGATAGAATCACTGTCTGGTTTATAGCCCTGTGGGACAGTGAGGTTATAAGAGAGATGCACACTATTACAAATGCAAACAGCCATCAAATTTTGTCCCTTTTATTGGTGGGCATTCAAAATTGATAGAAAACACGCCCTCTTTGCATGTTTTATTTTACCCTTAAAATATTTTCTGACAGTGTCAGGTAGATTCAATGTTAAGAATTTCTTTCAGCTTTCAGCATCTAGAAAGGTACTACAAATAAGCCACCAACTTATGTAACACATGGTCCCAAAATTGCTTTCASATATCTAGTTTATCAAAAAGCTCAGATCTTCTATTGATCTGATGAARTAAAGGCTTAAAAATGTTTTAAGCCATTAATAGCATCTTACGGCAGAATCAAGAAAGTATGTGATTTCCATGACAATCTTGGCATAAAAAGGCAACAGTCCTAAAAAAGCAGCCCTCCAGAATACATGGAACGTGGCAATGGGTATGATGACAATTTATTATAAAAGTTAAGTAAAACAGATTTTAAAGCTATGAATGTGAGCAGTATCACAGCAAAATGAGTATCACAGAACAAACCAAGTCTGAAATTTGAGCAGATGTTATTTYAGTCAACAGAAATTTGAAATATCAAATATATCAGAGTGTTCTCTAAAATATACTCCTAATGCAGAAAACTGATTTAAAGATCGCTCCTAGCTAGTGGTACCTTTTATTTTAACTGGACCCTAAACTGATCAGACAATACATAGCCCACACTTTTGGACATTTATAATAAAAAAGCTTTTATTTTCAGTTGAAACAAATGCACCATCCTGCACTTGAAGGCTATAATGAGCCAAAAGCATATTCCAAGGTTGTATCAATGGCAACAGATTTGTTTGATCTCCACTGAAAAGTTACATAATGCACTCATAATTGGTAAAGAAAAATTAAACTGAGCCTTCTCAAAGCTTCTGTACTGTGTTTCTTGATTATTGTACAGTTCCACAGTCAGACCAAGAGTTTGCAGAGTGTGCAAATATTGTAGTCAATCAATAGTACTGTTTAATCATCGTCATCCTCTTCTTCCTCTTCCTCCTCAAAACTGTCTTCAAAGCCCTCACTATCTTCCTGGTCCTCATCACCTTCTATTGCTGTATCCCATTGTGGATGATTTTCTGGTACTGGTTTTGCTTCGTGAACTTCCAGCTTTGATTGTGTAAAAAGAAGAAAAGGAAAAAGGAAAAAAGAGTTAGGGACAACAAACAAACAAAACAAAACACCCAATTGGGAAGGGCAGGGAGGGAGGAAAGGGGGAAATCAAGCAGCTTCCAGAAATACGGCATGTCAGATTTTTCTCAAAACTGTGTGTATCTACGACTAAGGACAGAGAAATGGAAGGGCAGAACTCAAGGTGTAAAAACCCAGAGCCAATCATACTGCAGAAGCTGAATAGATATGAAAAACATGTATTAAAATTGCAGGCACTGGAAAGCATCACATACTTGAGCCCCATTTAATTCAGCATAAATTTGCCACTACTAGCCTTAGGCAAAAAATATTTAATAGTCACCATCAGAAGGTGTTTGCTGCTATTTTAAAATTAGGACAGCATGAGCTCTTGAAGATAACAGGGGAGTTTCTTGGATATGAATAGCAACATGAAGTCAGTTTCAATATAATACAGGTATATGGCGCAGTTAAGCATTACCTTCAAYGGTTTAATCTGGTCCAAACCCATATATGAATCCGATCTCAAATAAACCGTGTACTGATAGTTTCCAGGCTTGCCTGGTGCTGGGAATTTCAGCTCTACCTACAAAACAGAATTCACYCCATGAGACCTTAACTACAGCAATCTTTCAAGCAACACATTAAAACAGGTAACTGACTATGATACCCTAACAGGCAATAAATACTACTACTAATACTTTTTAAGAAAAAGTCTAAGTGTCTTACAACTGACATTTTTCTGAGAATCACTGCATAGTAAAATACCTGCAGAAAAGAGATAAAACACCTACCTACAGTATCTTCAGTGAAAGAAGACTCAGTCACATTATCTCTCTGAATTAGACCAAAGCACATTTAGATTTTAACCAYAGAATTTCACCCTGTTGTGGGCTTGCTAAAGCTCAAAAACCTAGACAGGTTAAAATATTCATTCTGTTGAAAGTACTAGCTCAACTCTACTATATTTGAAGCAGAACATAAAATCTATTTTGAAAGACCAAAAGACATTACATCTCCCATTTTTAAAAAGCACAGAACACAGCAAAACGTTACAGCCTCAGAAAGGCTCATATGACCCAAGTCTAATGAATTTGTCACAGTCCATTCTACAGAAAAAAAGAGCACTTAATTTATCATTCATCTGAATAATTTTTTTTGTTTTGTTTTACTTTTTTTTAAAAAAAGAATAATCAGTTCGTATGAATACTGGTTTTCATCAGTTCTCGACATCAGCAAAAAAAAGACTAGCCTCATTCTGGAAAGAAAGTTGAAAGGTTTAACTTGTTTTCTCCATTATCAAGTTTCACATTATCCAAGTTTTATCAGAGAACAGTGTAATTTGCCTCCCATCTCAAAAGAATGAAAAATTAAAATTSAAATCAATTAAACGTGCTTGCATACTATAAGACATGTCTGTACAGTTTTGTAATATCCAAGAAGAAAACTGAATACTTTACCTCTTCTTTGTCTTTTAGTGTACAAACATGATACGGCATACATATTAGCATCTGCTCCTTCCGATCTGCAATATATAGCCACCACCATTCTTGTTTTTCCTTTTATTAAAAAAAAAAAAAAAAGGAATAATAAAATCTTACAAATTGTAGGGGCATCATTTTATAACAGGCAGGTATGATTCACTGGTCCTTGCAATGCATACACACAGGACTTAYCAACTCTTCACAATGCAGGAATACAATAAAGGGTACATACTGCACATTGAAATGAAACAAGTTATCCTAAGCAACTCCAAAAGCTTCATTCTGTATTTTCAGACTTTGGCTCAGTATGTCAGATGGTAACTTTCTGAAGAACTGTATTCACTGGGGATTAACGAGCCATTTCATGCAAGAGCAACAAGCAACAACCACTTCATAGAAAAATACTTCAGGTCCTCAGAAACCCACCAAAAATGAAAAGATTAGCATATAAAGCAAAGCACGCCCAGAGACAATTCAAGTACCCCTTCCAATAAACAATCTTTTTCAGGCATATGAAAAAAAGTGGGAATCTGCTGAAAGTTGGAATTTGAGAAAAACAAGATTTCACTTCCAAAAAGCATGAACTGTAGAGGATACTGGTATCAGTACTGCAAAGGATACTTCTGCCTATTACGTATAGTTTTAAAACCACTACAGGTCTCAAGGCCAGATTTTGCTACTGAAGGTACTAAAGTAGAGTTCCTTAAGAACAAATAAATAAATACAGGTGAGGAGTGTAGTCCTCTATGAAGGGCAGAGAAACATTGCACAAGAATGTTAACACATTCTGGAACCGGAGTCAGATTTTTTAAAACTGGTGGAGTTCAGCAGCAGAGACACAATCATTCTCAAATGAGAAAAGACTGTTGTTGCTCTTCATATAACAGCATCAACTGCTTTTCACTTAACAACTATTCCTTTTTGACATCTTTGGTAAACAACAACATTGAGTTAATGAATCAGGAACCTCTCTATTGTAAAGAAGTTAGTTTAGTACTTTAAATGATGTTTCCATTCTTTCACCTAAGTCTTCTCCTAAAAAAAGGCAGAACAATATATGGTGCCAGGAAGGCTAAAATAAAACATGAGGAAAAAGAAAAGGCAGACACTTCTATTTATGAAGTACTATACAGTAGTTTCTACTAATAGTCAAAACAGGATAATCTTATCCTTCAGAGAAAAAAAGTAAAAACCTAAACATTTTAGACAAACCAAATGTTAGATTGCTGACCTGTTTCAAAACAAGTTTTACCTTCYCCTGACAGCCTGGTAACTGATGAAGTTTACAACAAACTGGAGCAYGAAAGAGAGCTTCTTATATAAAAACTGACCTGGTTTAGAGCTTAAGTTATAATTGTCATATTTATACCAACAATAATCAGGGGGTTATTTAGTGTTGGTGACTGATGACATTTATTTCTTTATTTTATGGTACTGAAAGCACTGAATCAGTACACAGACTGAAAAAGATACAGGCTTTGGATCTTTAAYAGCACTATGGGACTCCTTCCAAATTCCGCAGGTGGGAAGCAAATGCTGTTAACATGTACAAATTGAAGAATGTGCCTCTACTGCAAGTAGTTAAACACTCAAAATTTCTGGGAACACTTCAGAAGTCAGAATTTGGAATTGAAATTTAAATAATGCAAATAAAATATTACAAAAAGCTAAGTCAACTCTTTTTTTCTTTTCAAATAACTATTTGTTATGCTAGTGAGAATTATCATCTCACTGAAACATTCAGCTGGCAAACTATCGACTTTAGATGGCAGAACTTACACTCTAGCAACCAAAACACTCTGATTAGCCCTGTTCAGTTCTAGAGCAGAGGAGTGCAAAACTAGCTCAGTATGTTCATGCCCCATGTTACAATTTATCAAAGCAAAAGCAACCACATCACAATAAAGCAACAGCATTCCTTCAGGTGTTTAGAATATGAGGCACTAAGAATAGGACAGGAAACTATTCATAAACTATTCATAAATTAATAATTAACTATTTATGACCTAAAACTATAAGGTCTATTTGCAACTATTTGAATGACTTCATTTATGATTAACTGTCCCATGTGATTACAATGCATAAATTATTTTAAACAGTAAGTCTCTCTTTTTAAGAGGAAAACAACTGTGCAGGAGTGTCACTTTCCTCTCTCTTATTGGGTGGAATTTAAAATTTATGCCTGTGAGAACCTGGCAAGCTAACAGGCAAGTGGGCAATATGCCCTTTAACAGATGGGTGCAGGCTTCAGCATGCCAGGGAACAAGTATGTTCATGAAATTGGAATACCACGGCCAGTTTCTACCTAAAAATGTCAAAACTACAATCTGTGCAGTTYCTGGATCTATGGATGTAGAAGCAGAAGAAGATAATTATTTAGGAACATGCATAGATTAAAGATGCATCATTGGCAGAGTAACCAATCACTCAGAAACTTAGATGAAGCAGTGTCAGGGCTATTTCCCAAGGACCAGTATAGCAGGTTCAGCTACATTCAAATATCTGTAAATCCTAGAAATAATAAAATAAAAYAAAATCATACAACTATAGCACTTCATCCTTAACACTTCATCTTGGAATAGGTAAAGATCACAACACAGGTGATACCCTAAACTATAGGTGCCCTTCCCTCCTTGCCCCCCACCAGCCCAAAGCACCATGGGTTTTGTTCTTCAGATGTCGCAAATCAACTGTATGTGAACAAGCTCCAATTGAAGCTGCAGTATTAAGTACAGCTGCATTCAAATTTCAGGAAATTAATGATATAGAGTTGTGAAGTTTACAACTGTAATATTATGAGATAATACATATATGTATTTCAAGTTCAAATATTCAGTTCAGTCTATTTTTTTAAAAAACTCATAACACTATATTTAAGTTTTGTCACAAAATTTATTAGCAGCTCAGCTGAAGTTTAAGCTTGGTACAGATTAAGAAAAAGCAAAATCTGTGAAGGGTTCTCCAGTGCAGCAAAAGACAGACRTTAACAGTTAGTACCCCTGTGATACTGGGCATAATGCATATTCACTGCCCAAGTTTAAACTGCTGACCTAAGCCAGCTGCCTTTGCAGCAAGGAGGTGTTAGGCTCTGCTGAACACATGACRTTACCCGAAGGGAGTAGAAAAGCAGAACACCAGCACACCTTTTGTTGTTTTGCTGGTGCACTGCTGAAAGTTTAGTTGAGAGATGGGAAGGTACCCTAACTGAGCATCAGGGAAATAGGGCATTAAGATCAGCTGCTAGAGAACTAGATGTCACAAGGCAGCACAACTCTTGGATAAGGTCTTTTGGAAGAGAGTTTCATATATATGTTGTCTAGCTCCTTAGATTAAGGAGAAATCACAGARGACAATGAATGCACGTTGGTCAGACCAACCCTAACCTTGCAATTACATCCTCACCTCTGTACAGGTCCAGAACTCTAGCCTGTTGCCACTTTGCTTTCTAGGGATGGCAGAATGACGTAAAAAAAACAACAGGAACAGTATGAGCACAAACAYGGTGTCAACGGGATGTTTTGCATGTGCAATAAGCTGTACAGAATACAGACTTAAAGAGCCTTGGGGAGTGAAGAGAGGGAACAAAGATAYACAGAATCTTCCTTTTTTTCCTCCATATTCTCCTACTCTTCCGTGTCTCAGCTGTTCCTTTAAAATCAGAAGAGGAAATACACRCTTTGCATCCCTTCCCTGTTATTGGAGGCAGCATGAGGGAAAAAAGATCTTAGATTCTTTCCCCAGTCAGACAGCAGGGAGGGGAACCCTCTAAACCACTGGATTGGAAGGAAATTGTAGCCAAATACTCCTTCCTCCTGGTTCCCATCTGGTAGTGTTCCAAAGACCTATCTTACTTGCTCAGAACACAAAACCTATGCTTCGAAAAACCCAACATTTTTCAAGATTTTAGTGCTGTAATGGATTTTCAGACACTTATCATTTGGTTAGCAGTTTATATAAATAACAACTGATATACCAGAATGTAACTTCAACTCCAAAGGCTGCAATAAAGACACCTCAGCCTACCTACTGTACTGAGCCACTACTATCACATACATCCCCTTCTCCTTTCTGTGACACTCACCCACACATAATCCTGTATTTTTATGCCGTATAGTAAAGATTGTTTCGTGACTGGCTTATATCATTGCCATACTACACTGTGCTGGAAAGAGGCAGCTTTGAAAACCCTCTCAGCATCCCACAGCTGTACTCCTGTACTGCCACAATGCTGATGTGTTGAGGCTAGAAGTCAAGTAGCAAGTCAAACCAAGTTGCAGATTCAACTGACACCAAAACGCTCCTGTCCTTASTGTTGACACGGGAAGGGTCGGAACATTACCCTCTCACCAGCTCTTCAAGTTAGATCAAAAGTAACTAAAACTCAACCTTAGCTCTGTTAGAGCCACTGCTATGCTTTTATGTTCCATAACACAAAAGGAAAGAGGATTTTAAAAGGATTTTAAGTTCCCTGAATCTGGAAGGTTCCGCTTTGAATCTATGTATATGTAGTAGCTCAGCAGAAGAAAACCTCATCATTGTTGCTGTCAAAAAGACCCTTAAACTGCATACAAGTTTGCAAGTTCCTGGGAACTGGAGAGAAGAAAAAATAAGTTAGAATGTTCTAGGAAAGCTGACTGAAGGAACTTCATGGGATTTTCAAAATCAGTTTTTTTGTTGTTTTGAGGGGTTTTTTTTAAACATTGGCTCTTTTCCACATATAAATAAGAAATTATTAAAAAGTATAGTATTTGCAGTAACAATATATAAAAAGCTATTATCTTTGGTATATTCATTCTCATGTTTCACAACCCTAATGTTTTCTATTACTGACCTCAGGAAAAAAAAGACTGTAAACAGGATGTGTTATCTTTGATTTGGTTTCAAGAAGAGCTCGCTCCTTTCTCTGTATACTTTGCTGTAATTCTTGCCACTCCTGTCAAAGACAAAAATTTGAAGAGTTACTATGCACTAGCCTTCTGGCATAAAAAAAGAAATTTTAATCAWTTAAAAAAGGTATATAAAACTCCTGCACTAAGCTACTTATTATAATACTTTATACTTCAATCTATTTGCCTTTTTGTTTTATTAAAAGCATAAGTCAATTAGCAATAAACCAATAGATCAGTCATGCAGGTATTTAAAAACACATATAGATCTTCAGGACTTGTGCATTCTTCTTCAAAACTCATTCCTAGAGCACTGCTTATAAAACACTAGCTAAATTACAGTAGTCCTGATTACAAAACGTGATAATCATTTTGCCATTAGAAGCTTATTCTCATCCTGTGTTGGGTTTCCAGTTGTCTCTCTCAAGTCTTCCACTGCAAGACCTTTGGTACAGAAACTATCTACCACCACACTGCCTCACACTCAGTTATAACTTTTTCATACATAATTTCTAATGATTAATCTAATAATAGCAGTTAGTATTTTTTTTGTATTAAGCACACACACAAGCTTCTTCAACTACTGCATGCGTACGAGATGCATCCTACAGTGTGCAACAACTACTGCATGTAAAAAATGTAAAGTTCAAAAGAGATGCTTTGGGTCAATCTCACAATATCCACAACAGTTAGTAATCCAATTAAGATGAAAGAAAAACTACAATCTTTCCCTGAAGTTGAGCTATTTTTCTCCTGTAATTTTTAAGGCTTCTGTCTATTCTGCAAAGACCCTTCATTGCCCTCTTTAAAGAAGACTTGTAATGACAATGTTGTTACAGCAGAATGAGGCCTGAAAASTCTCTAGAGAACTGGTATTATTCCTTCATCTTAGTGTTGTTCAGCCTGAGGGGATGCTAGAGGATGAAAATGCCTTTTCTCTCAACCCCAGAGGCAACATTACCCTTCAACAAAAAGTAAGACTTACAGCTTCATCATCTTTGTTTTGTTTCTCATCCTGTTCTCTGTCAGAGTCTCTGTCACTTCCATCATCTTTTTCACTTTGAGAGTCTCTGTTTGTTTCTTCTTCTTCAGATTCACTTCCTTTATCAGAAATTTCTTCTTCTTCTTCCTTCGCAACCACTTCCTAATGGGGAAAAAAAGCAACTCTAACTTAGTTTGTCTGCATCATTGTAGTGTGCAGCATTCGTAACACCAGACTGAAGGTCACAGTGCTCATTTCCTATTTTGATCTACATATTTCCTGTGCCACAGATTGTGTCTGATGAAAATGTATTCTTTTTACCTGACATTCTGAGAGGGGCAGGGAAGCAACTTTACTCTTCTATAAGGCATCCACAACACAAACAGAATAAACAGTATATGATTCTGGGGTCACACTTCGAACAAGCCATACAAAAACTGGAGCGGACATAAGAAAGTACAACTTGGCTTATGTAATGGAAAAAAAAAACCACCATAAAGTGGCAGCCAGAAGACAAGAAGTTGCTTAATTTAATAAAAGAAAATCTCATCTTTTTCCTCTTAGAGTAAACATACCAGGTACAGAAAAATTCAGCTACCAGAAGACAGCATAATAAGAACTAATAAAAAGGGATGATGAAGCGGAACTTCTAAATTAGTTAGAAACAACTTTCAATGGGCCACTAGAAACACTACTGAGGTGGTTTCATGGTAATTTTTCTGGTAATTATAAAAGAAACAAACAAGCAAGCAATTTTAGGAGACATGCTTTACAGATGGTTTCTGTACTCTGTACAAGTGTAGAATGAAATGCAAGATAGAAAAACATGAGATTCAAAATGGTACGCTGAACACAAAATTATAATATCAATGAATCTATGAGCTACCCCATTAGCTTGTTTTTGCTTCTGCTGTTTCGGTGGCTGCAATGAAGGTGGCAGGGGTTTCTTTTTCAATGGTTTCTTTTTCTTTGATTTTGAAGCTTTCTTGGTTCCTTTATTCTTTTGCTGCCATCCTTTGCTCTTAATTTTGTTGACATCTCCTTGCTGTAAGAAAGCAATGTTTAAAATATTTATACTGCTCATTAAGTTCCAGACATTTTCACTACACTAACTTTTTTTTTAAGTTGAGAACCAAAGCATAAGGAGAATTCAAGACACACTTGGTAGGTGTTGCCAAAAAAAATGTCCARGAAGCACACAATTAACAACTTAACTCTGAAAAAGTTCTCCTCTTTACCTAGAGGAACACTAATTTTTAACTTACCCCATCTTCTGCTGGTTGCTCTTCTGCTGCACATATAGACTGTTCCTTTTCAAACACTTCCTGATTATAGAAAATGTCAAAATTGTTAATTTMTCTCTGTACCAAAAGAACAAACTAAACAAAAATAYAAATGCATATAAAATATAAATCAGGTCTGAAGGTTTTATTCATTATGGCAACTTTTTTCTCAGTGATAAACACAACAGGAGATTAAGAGATCCAAACTAAACCCTATTTCAAACACTTGATCTAACATTTTTCCATCACCAGCACTAAAAAAACTTGGTAATGACAAGTTGTTCTCTTCCAAAAAATCTGCTTTATAAAACACAAATTCTGTATCACAAAAGCAAGAAGTAATAAAATGCAAAATCTGCTCTAGTTACAAGAACATTAAAAACATCAAGCTATAAAAATGAAATATTAAGATGAAACAATGTTAGCATTCTATAGACAAGAACATCTCTGTACAAATTAAAAATTTTGAAGTGCTCTTCCATTTACATGTATTCAATGGCACAAAAATTCTGAAATAGGGAGCTGTTCATAACAAAGTATCTTAAATGAGTTTTCTATATATCGCCAGACCTTTTAGCTTATTTCTAAGTACAGTTCAATTTGTTCAATTTGCTCAAAAACCCTTTATGTCCAGCACAGTGTGTCACCATGCTTTTACTTGCTCCCTCCTGCAGTTCCCATCACAATCACACCTCCTGAAATCCCACAATGTAAACTGGCTTCARTGTGGAGTCTGATCCCCAAACCACGCCTGTGTGCCCTGAGGCGTAAGTCAGGCTTCCTGTTTAATTATGCAGTTAACTGAACAGCACCAGYGTAGTAATTTATATTTTAGGCTTCATTCAGTAAAAGCTCATTTAGTTTCCATGTATTACATTTCTTGTTCAGAGAAAGTTGTTGCCACCTTTTAAGCTGAAACTAAGCACAAGTTGGACGTTTAACTACTACAGCATAGCATTATTTTGGTTATGCCATGTTGCTACTTATTCAGCAAACAGGTTACTTGCTTCACATAGCACATACCCTTTATACCGTATTACATTCGTTCCACATTCTGCTGGACTTTTTCCTGAAAGTGTCTAAATCCAATGGCTTTGCCTCCTTATGAGCCCACAAGAAGTTAAATTAGTTAAAAGCACTATCCTAAGGTGTTTAGTGAATAATTTATTCTAGTTTTAAGAGAAAGTTTCTGAATATCTCTTCCTCTACTATTTACAAACCTCAGGGCAGCATCACTTGCCATATTCTTGTATCATTTTCTGGACCACTGCAATGGGCAGATTGAACTGKGACGTGACCCCGTTCATGTTTGTCATTCAGAAACCAGAAATATAAGAGGATCAAGAGCAAAAGTGCTTGATCCAAAATCTTRTTTTTTATCATTACCTTTACAAAACACTAAACTAGCTCCCAAAGAAAAAGTGCCTATTAACATACAGCTGCAGTTACCTGATAGAACAAGCATTCTTAATACTTACCGCCATGGTCTGTCTTGTCAGTGTGACCAGAACAGTGACAAGTGAACCTACTGTAATATTGTTGCTGTCTTCATCATCCAAAACTAATGTAAAAAGAAAATCAATACATCTATTAAACTTTTTGAAACCTTTTCTTTCCCCATTAAACACTGCTTCTGATATGTCTAAATATAAACAAAAAAACTCAAGAATTTTTCACAGAAAATATCTCAAAACATTATTTAGTAAGTCTCTTAACAACATCAAATACATTACGAGGATGAGAACTGGTAATTCAGCAAACGATACTACAGCAACACCGAGTTTGAAATTTTAATCGCATGAAAGTTAAAAAATTCAAAGTTATGACTGCTATGGGAACCATAATTCTGTAACATTGTGCATTTTATATAGTAAAGCATAAAACTTTAGTAACATAAAAAACCACATATGACCAAAGGGACCTTGTTATATTTGTTCTGGGAATCATAATTTTGATTTTCCTGACTTTCATATGATTAACAACTCAATTTCAATTCCGCATTAACAATCATGCATTTAATTCCTTTTTAAGCAGAAGAAAAAGGAAAATAAAAGAACAGCAATGATTACTTTAACTAAAATATCAACTATAAAACCTGCATGAAGGCCATTGAGCAGTTTTATCTCCAGTCTGCGGATGAGATAACATCCCAAGCTGAGGAGGAATAGGGTTAAATTCAAGTGTGGAAAACTTTCTCAGGAAGCAGTTTTCCTATTTACTAGTTTTACATGCATATTTTATATAATGGCAATATGGAGTAAACAGAAAAGCATACACATTGTTTAATTCTCCATATCACACCTCAGTAAAATCCCATGACAAATTAAGACTATAGAAAGAAAAGGGTTGCCTGCCAAACTAYGGGAAGGTACTCAAGGACTGAATTAAGTAGACTGAATAATAGGACTGCACACAATCCTATGCTACAACCAGGTAAAAATTTTTCTTTCTTTTTAAAAAGAGCATACACATTTATAAACATCAAGTTTAACAGATACACTTGCTTCTAAATCACATTTATATAGAGGACTACGCATATACCAAATCATAAGTATATAACCCAAAGAAAATGCGTCACATTTTGAATTTGACCACTGTCACCACAGTAATAATATAAAATTAAACATTAGAGCAACCTTTTAAATATCTCACATTTACTAACRCTGATCATCTTCACAGGAAAGGAGACTGAAGAACGAATTCACTTCCTACTGAAAGGATGCCTAATAGGAATTGCTTAATAACATGTCATCTCCAGAGAAGAGAATTACATACTCGTTGAAACAGTGCAGACGAAACGTCGCTAAGCATAGCTTGGACAGACTCTGCCATATATAAAAACTATACAAACCATACAAAGATTTCGTACAAAACCATACAAAGATTTCCATGGATATTTAGTCATCAGGGTCTCCAATTCAAAACATTTAAAAATGAACTCTCCRTGATGGTGCAAGCATACGCATAAATTCTGGAATAACCACAACTTTTAAAGAAAGCTAGTAAAAGTGGTATTTCAATCAGAATTCCACGGTGCTCATGGAATATTAATTCAACTAACGATACACCAAATAAGCTCCTATAGGAGAAACTACTGCTGCCTTGGGAGTCTGTAAAATGTTTTAATGTATTTTATCTTCCGAGACTATAAATCTGATGTACGATAGCCCGCCACTCAAAAAAGTCTGTCATTTCCAGGTCACATAAATAACAGTTGTGTTTCAGAGTCCTCCAGAAGACTACTGCCAACAGACTATCAAAATGTCAGAAGGATGACATACAGAGAACAAAAGGACCTCTCACTCACCCTGTGGTTTTATATCCATAGTGACATAGGGAAAACTACCAAGGACAGCCATAACTTCATCATATTTCTTATCTTCTAGGAAATGCAGCAAATTACGACGATCAGAACCTTTCAAACTCACCAAATCCTGAATACTTTTGATTTTATACTGAATTAAAAAATAAAAAGGAAGTCACATGGTAGCAGAGAACACAGTCCACAAAACAAACTCATATTAATACAGCATTTGTGTTCCCACAGCACAAAGACATATGAGCTATTTGATTTATTCTTATTTTAAAAAAAAAACACTTTAAAAAGCTAGTAAGCATATATTTGAGAAATAGTAAAACAAAAGATTCCATTCAAACCCACTGAACAGTACTGCTTTGAGTGCTGACACATTAAAAACTAAAATAATGTATTAGAAAACAACTACTCCAGTTCAGAAACTCAAGCCAAGAAATCTGACTAATTGGGTTCTTCATTTAACTATAGAATTTCAGTGCTTTGTGAATTACATGTTAGCAGATTATACGTTATTTAGCTTTTTATACCGATTTGGAAACAAATCTAAAATCACTCTTTTTAAGATTTCAACACARAGTAGAGTGAAAAGAGTAAGACAACACAGACGTGTGAACACGACTGCTTCAGCCCATTAGGAAAAGTAATTTTAACATAAACAAAACCATACATCTGGTTAGACTGATCATACCTTCAAGTTAGAGGAAGGTATTTTTGAAAACTCAATACATGGGAATCCTATGCTATGTTGTGGCTAACAGGCCTAATAAATTGTTCTCATAAAAAAACAGGAAAGATAGTGGGATTATGAGATAGCTGAATTCTTGATTTCTGTACTTAATTACATCGTACATGTCAAAAAGTATGTCTAAAACTGTGTGAACCTGTCTGTACTCCTGTAGTTTAGGGCTGGATTGGAAAAAAAAAATAAATGAGTGTTTGACAAAACCTGTAAGAGATCAGTTCCTTTACCTCATCAAAAGGAAGAGGCAACTTGATTCCAGTGAACAAGCATCTTCAAAGGTGTTAGAAGTGTGGTACTCAATTCTTTATTTTAACTAACACAGAAATGTTTAAAAACCACCTAAGGCTGGTAGTTAAGCTTACATGAGATATAAAGAATATTTTTAATACTGGCCATGACTAACCATTGCTATAAGACTTATCACAAAGTCAACAGCTTCTTCTAGAAGATACTGCTTGTTTCTTCTCTAATCAGGCATTCTTACAAGACATCAAACAGGCAAACCACCAGCCTGGCAGGCTTGAATAAGGAGGCTGACAGTGCAACAGGAGCCAAGGAGCATATGCAAGTGGTCAGACTACATAATTCCAYGGTCTTTTTTGACTGTAAACTCCCCAAATATCAGCACTTTCCAACTACATAGCAATGGCTTTTCCATCCCATCTCCTTTTGCACATAAAGAACTACAAAACTTTATATACTTAACACAGTAACCAATACAATTTTTTTCTATTAATTCTTCTGTGCTAGTGTCAAAATATATTTTCTCCCAAACTAGTTAAAAGAATGATGCGAAGTCAAACAAGCAAAATATATTTTTCCCCAAGCTGTATTCAGAAAAGAAGTTATATTAAAGAAGAGCTAGTACTCTGCAGTAAGAATGAATTTTTTAATCCAATCCACCTCTTTCACTGCTATGAGATTTTTCATTCTAATTCCCACCTCCTAATAGAAATGGACTTTAAAGAAATAAAAAGCACATAGATCTAGGAGGTATTGTACTGAATTGCTGAGAAGTTGAGKTTTTTTTTCTTTGTTTTATTTATTCTGAGCCAACGACCTTGCTTTCTTACAATCAAAGTCAGGTTAAAGGAGTAATAATTTTTTTTTAAAAAAAGTTGCCAAGTGTTATTTGTAGTGCTATACCTTTTTATGATTGGAGACCCGCCTGAGATTGTCCTCTTCAATGTGCGGCAGCTGCAAAAGGGGAGACTTGAACTGCTGAAGTCCTTGGACAGTCATCTGGGAAAGCTTCATGCAATTTTCCAAAGAGCCCAAAGATGGAGCACGGAACTCCCTTTCTTGGGGAGAACGAAACATATCTTTTGT
Organism: Rhea americana; assembly: GCF_003343005.1. Classification (NCBI taxonomy): domain Eukaryota; kingdom Metazoa; phylum Chordata; class Aves; order Rheiformes; family Rheidae; genus Rhea; species Rhea americana. The sequence goes on along the minus strand of NW_028186368.1, from coordinate 1,357,342 downwards.
TATTTTTTTTTCCTCTTATAATTTTACAATATATACTTGTGTTACAGACTACAGTCTTCCTCTCAGTAGAATAAGCAGAAGATGGATAGTAAAATGTTGAGCGTATATACTGACCAGGTTAGACACTTTACTGTAAGAACTGCACACAGATCTGCAGACATTTTTTCCTCTTCAGAGTAACACAGCTCTGCAGACCTTCCCTCCCCCCCGCCAAGACATGCTATCACAGCTGAACACTACAAGGGGAAAGACTTCTCTCTAATGTTGTCTCGGGGAACAATGGCACAACGTATCTATGACTGATTAGGGGTAACACCACCATGACGTCTGTCAAATTTATTTTGACAAAAAATAAATTAGAAACAGTTTGTTTTAAAATTATTATATGTATTTGTGTACAACATGCTCTTAAGTCAATTTTACAAGCCTATCATTAACTATTTATCTTTTATTGCACAACACACTGTTTCTGAGATTTTAAAGATCATCTTACAACCCTTTTGAGATGACCATGCAGGTAGCAGCCCTAGCGTATGCAAGGCTATTCATAATAAACTCAGCTTAGGTTTAGGTATGTTAGAAAGCAATAAAGATAGCTGTAAAATATCAAAGGCAAGGAGGTTCTGAAGCAAGAAACAAGTGGRACTTTGTGCAGGCAGATGTCAAAGCTAGATGATTTTATAACAGCTCTACATGAAAGGACTATCCTCAGTGCAAAAAGCACTTCTGGACTTAAGCAAAATCGTCTTAAGCAAAATCGTCTTCTCTTTGTATTCCTCTAACCCATTATTTGCATACCAGTTTCATACCTTCTATGTTACCTGAACACAAATCTTTCATGTCATATTCTTCTTTCACTGACTTACTCATTAAAAAAACGTTTAATCATCAAAAAGAGGAAAAATGTTCTGAGTACTATACATCTTACAACTCCTGCTAACCRTAACTCTAAACTCTGCAAGCTTTCATAAGTAAACCTGAAGGTTTAAAGATATGTCTTAAGTAAACATATATGCAACTTTTCTTTAGAGATTACCCAAAGTTCAGTATTTTAAAGAATGACAACTCTACATAATTTAAACCATTARAAGTTGTTCAAGCAGAAAGTCCTAACCAGCACAGGAGCAAAGGGAAAAAAGTTATTTAGTACCTTTCACCATGGCCTGCAAAGAAATGAAAAAGCTAAGCATACATGTTTCTACATAATGCCATTTAACTTTAATAGAAAAGTGTCTATTCRTTTGAATTTTCAAAGCTCTATTTAGAAAAACCACTTCAGAATACTCCCAACGGCTCAACAGAATAGAACTCTTCTTGTAAGTTTGTTATTTGCAATGTTCAAGTTATTCTATATATACTTTCTGGTAAAGGAGAAAAATGAGTTAAGTTCTTTTGAGGAACCTGAGAAGGATTTAAGCTGCTTAAACATTTTTCTGRATTAATACATGGCACACAAAAGAAACAAAGATAATATTAAGCAAACATTTATAGAAAGCATCTGTAATTTAAGAGGTCTGTCATTTTATCTCAAAAAAAATCTCAGAAACAATGAACCTTTCATTACCTTCACTGGTATAGGTATATTTGGCACCCGCATGCTGAGTGTATGTGTATGTACATATATACACATATATGGATATATATATATATATATGGATATGCATATACATACATATCCATATATATAAAATATACACACATACAAATTATATTTTTTTTACACATACATGTGTGTGCATGTCCGTATTTGGTGTAGATAGATTTGACTGGTACAGGTATATTTGAGATACTACAACAGGGATACACAGGCATCTGTAGAGTTCCATGGAGTATGCCCACTACAGAAGAGCTGTTTGATCAAGCTTACCACAGTATTAAGGTAATTACAGACCTGGAGAAAAGCAGATTTACCTCCAGCTGGATCAGMAGGTATACAAGCTATAATGTGCAGCTGACCAAAAAGATACCAAAGCAAAAAGTGCTGAATATTTAAACTGAAGTCAAATGGCCGTGTATCTTGACAAAAAAACAAGTTTAGGTTAATTTTAAAACACTTTGAAGAAGTAATAGAAAGAGGTAACAAAACTGACCAAAGCAAGAGGARGGGAGAGAAAGAAGTGTCTTCAGCATGTTACTCCTTTGACCTTTACCTTGCTGTAAATTTGTAAGTAGCTACACTAGCATGTTACAAGCATGTGATTCTTCCCCTTGCTCCAAGATGGCCTGTTTCTTCATGAATGACACCAGGCTATAACTGTAATCAGCTACCAGACAAATTACAAGAAAGCACTTAAACACACACACACACACAGAAAACTATATGTAAAGCAAAGAGAAAGATAACACCAGAGAGATAAAATCAACTGGTTAAAAATACTGGTTAGGTAACAAAGACTTAACTTCTTTTCAAAATACAATCTTGGAAAGACTCACTCCCTCACACACACAAAGCAGTACAAAGCTTGCTTTCCATCCTACTTTCTGCTTCCCCAAAACCTTTTTTTTTTTTGTCTGCTACTGAAGTTTCACAGATTTTTTTGTATTTAAAAAAGCTACAAGCCAAGTTAACAAAAGAACTATAACTATTCTCTGACCAACTGGCCTTAACAAGAAATTTATCTACAGTTTTGAAACCACAGAGCACTTTGCAGGATGAAAATTCTTCTCTTTCCTAAAGCACTGACTCATTCTTCTGTCAGAGGAAAATGTGTATCTTAAAGTAGGATAATATTATCTTCATTTCTTGATTATCTTCATTCACATTTGGTGGCAAATTCCATAAAATACTATCATAAATATTCCCATAGAATGCATCTGAAGAGATGCTCTAGAGCTTTTAACAATACCCATCTGTCTCCCACCATAAAACGAACATTATTACTGCACATATTTTGATGGCTTCTGCTTGCCAAAGTGYGCAAGACCTTTAGCCAAGTTTTAAAGCTTAACTGTGCAATACATCAAGTCATCCAAAGCGTATGACACTGAAGTACTTAATCATAAAAATAAATGCAAATAATAGTTCCTTGTGAAGGAATGGTCAAATGGTCCATGTGAGGGAATCTAGCTCAAAAAGCACCCTCTGCATTACACTGTAACTTCCAATCTGAAGAAACAAAYCTGTTTTGTATAGACAGCTCAACTGATGTCTATCTTTTCAGCAGAAACACTTCACTTATTAGGGTACCACATGCTTGAAAGATGATCTCAAGGAAGTCACCAAGATAGTTTATAATCAATGGGCTTAAATTATTAGTTAATCGCCAGAGAACAGTGCATGCAAGCTAGCAGGGCAAAGCATGTTTTCAGGGGCAAGTGAAAGTAAAATACAGTCTCTCAGAGTACACACAGTCAGGCAGAAGACTAGAAGACAGTATATCCAGAGGTAGCTCACAATTGCTACACACTCCACCAAGCTGGAGAAAACACAGAATCAAGTAAAACTCTGACAAGGATAAAATAAAAATAATACCCATTTTGTTTCCATGAATGCAAAAATAGCAGTCTTCCTTTAACTCAAAGAGTAAAATTCTGAAATCGTTCACCTTAGGTCCTCAGCTCTGTTATTGCTGGCATGACTGATGGGCAAATGTTTAATATTACCTGCCCAGATGGACATCTATCTCAATACCTCAAGCTGAAAGCACCAGGAAGAAAGTGAGATGAAAGGTTTGCTACACTTGTTATCTGATTTTGCCATTTTAAAATTTTGGAAAGAATTTTGAGAAATACTGTTCAAGAAATACTAAACAAGAAATTGTTAACAAAGAACTACAAGAAACACTAAACGATTCCTCAATTGCATGCACTTTATTTTGTTATTTTTTTCAAAGTTATGAAAGTAACTTCTACTATACATGGCAAGCCTTCTACATTTTTCATCATATGATGAGTCATATGACAACAATATATTTCTATCCACTTTCACAGAATCAGAGGATCATTGAGGTTGGAAGGGACTGTGCTAATGTCTACAAATTGCTCCTATGAGAGGTAGTTTAGACTTGTTTCCTTTTTAATAGTTCACATTATATACTTTCCAATAAAGTTGAAAAAGTTGAGGAAAAAAGTTCAAAGCAACTACTCACTGATATTTAAGATCGCCCTATGGCTTTATTTTAAAAATCACTGTTTGATTTTTCATTTTAATTTATGGTAAAATAAATTTGCTACAGCTTCAAAGCAGTTTATTAAATACACTGCACTCATGAGTAATCATGACAAATTAAAAAGGTATTTCTACATACATAGAGAACTGGAGGGGAAAGATACAGCTACTTGAAGGTCACTGACGTTATGGAAAAGTCTATCATGTACTATGTAAAGCATCTTATATCAGCTTTTACAAGAGTTGTAGATATTTGATTTTTCAAAAGCTTTCAGTTCTGCTGCACAAAACACCCCAACTTTTGGCYGTATTATTTTGGTTTCAGATTGCAGAAGTGGAAGTATTCGCAAGATGACTARTATCTTAAAGATCATTTTCCAGATTTGGATTTTTTTTTTAATAGCAAAATTCTGTACATCAAGATAAATAGGAAAGAAGTACTTACRTTTTGTATGTGCAAGAGCTTACATTTCGTATGTGCAAGAAAAAGTTGTCATCTCAGAAGCAACTTTTTTAAAAAAAACAAACTAGCTAATACGTGGACTCAATCTAGTTCAGCTAGCAAGTSTTCAAGAAAACGAACATACACGAGCAACCAGCTTCCAAAACGGCTGCTTACCTTTTTATGAAATAAACTATTAAACAAATTGAGTTTCACAGTATTAGTTTACCTTCCTTAAATCTGTATTGGAGATATCTCTGCAACAYAGTTATAGTGCTAGCCTGGACACTATTCACAAAAACATCCATCCACAACTAAATTTATGAATTTATTGCATAAATTCATACTTCCATTTATAAATACAATCTAACGCTAGGTGCAGATTGATCATACAAATGAAAAATATGGCTACGCTTTTCTCCTAAGTTTCGAGTTTTCTTCCCAGAAGCATCATAGGTTCATAGGTTGATAGAGTTTAAGACAGAATTACTAATACACTTATTCAAAATTTCTTTCTCACACACACACTTTTGTTTGTTGTCACAAAGAAACTATATCCAAGTCTCAAATCCCTTACCCTGAGGACAAATATCTTAAGCTATTGTAAGATTAATTCATTGTTTATGGTAAAAATAGAGAAGCTTTAATATTAAATATTACATTTCAATTAAATTGTGATTTTTACAGCTATTATGACAAAGCACCTGCCACTAAAAACAAAACCTGCAGAGCAGGCTGAATGGTATATGAACTAGACATGGGCAAATATGAGTAATGCAAAAATCAGAAAGCAGAGATGGGGGGGGAAGAGCGGGTGGGGGAGAATGGCACAGGGTGCTTCTATCAGAAAAGAAAAGTTGAAAAAGTACCCATGCTCATCAGTGGAAAGAGACAGATGAATACAAAGATCAGTGCGGTATATATTAAGCGTTCTGCTACCAAAATAGAACAGCTCTTAAAAAAAAAACAAGAAAAGGTTTTCAGTAATATTTAAAGAGAAACTTAACTGCAAAAATTACAAGMTGAATGGAGATACTCAAGATTTCAGAGCAGGGCTTGGCAGCAGCAGCAGTTCATTTCTCAAAATGGAAAGCTCCCTCATTACAGTAGTAACAGCAAAAGTGCATTTAAGGTTTTCTAAATATCAYAGTAAGTTTCCCCACAAGAGCCAAAGACTCTTTAGGAAGTGCTACAATGAAGAGCAATATTCATTAGTTTTAATTATATCATTTCTTTACTTACCTTCACGGCTACGAGCCATTATTATTAGCTGGCAGATCACATTAATCATTTCTTGAAGTAGTGCAGGACTCTTTTTCAGGATAAACTGTTGATCTGCAAGACATAACTTGCTGCAATTATGTTGCACTTCTACTAAGAAGAAGAGAGAGTTTACATAAGCTAGGCATTTAATAGTGCAGTCTTTATTTCTGTTTATTATCATAGTATTGAAAATACCATTTATTCTATTCTCATTGACACATTCATCCATAACATGCCCTAACAAGATAGGAAGAGCCAGGCTAGGAGAGAATAATATACCAAACAAGAAGGCACAACAGCAAAATGAAGAAACACTTGTTATAACAATCCAAAAAAGCAGCAGGATGGCACAGGTAATGTACCAGGTCAAAATTAGAAAATTTGAACCAAAACATCTTGGGGTTTTTTTTTCCTAATTTGCATTAAAACATAGAACATCACAAGTTTGCTGGTCAGCCTAAGGAATCACTGGTTTCACAGATAAAAACTAAAAACTTCATTCAGAAATCTTTCACCTTTTATACCTATGTACAAGTATGAAAAATGGGAACACAAAAATGAAGATCATATTTGTATTTTAAAGTTTTAATCTTATCTCCCTTGCTAAATACAGCGGGGTAGAGATCCTCAAAAAACCTACAAGTAATAAAGATGCTATAGAGAGAAGTTGAATGCTTATCTGATTTCTTTACTCTGAGAAGTAAATATACTTCACTTTGAAACGTTTAGCTTTTTATTCTATTACCAAGGAAAAAAACATTATGACTGAAATCACATTTGCAGCCAAAAAGCATTAAAGCGCAGAATATTAGTATTGCAAGTATATGAAGAGAACAAGAAAATGCTAAATAATTGTAAAGAGTCATTCAAGTTGAAAAACTAAATGCACTAGGTACAGATTATTGAACAGTTGTCCATGCAACTCTAATGGACAAAAATTATGTTTACAAATGCTGTAGCCTGTAGTTTGGTGTTTCATTTCCAATAACATTGGATTAGTGGAGAAGYCATTACCTTCTTCAAGAGTCTCAGGAACTTTCATCCTGGCAAGATGAGTCAACAACAAAACTCTGGCTTTCAGGCTGTAAGGGCAGGTAAGTGGAGGCTCRTTCTTCTTTAAATTTATGCCACCAATTTCTCTGATTAACTAAAATAAAATAGTTAAATACAAATGGCTACTTTGGTGCCACAAACATGTGAGAAAACAGTTTACAAGGAGAAAAGGTTTACTTTCACATAAGCAAGCTTTTAAGTAACATTTCTCTAGAATGTTCTGTATAAAGCATAGATGAACCTATAGATGAACATTGGCCATTTTACTTATAACYCAGTTCCAAAAGGTATCTGTAAGTGCCTTGTTTCAAAGAGGGGAGGAGGGGGGAATAAATAAATAAATAAATAAAGGATTTGAACACAAGAAACTTGCCTTCAGTGAACATTGAGTTATTTTATATTGTTAAATAAAAACTTCTAAAAAGTGGTGTTACTGCCAAGGTTTATTAAATTAAGCCATATATCTAAGACATTTATATTAAACTCAATATAAACTAGTTACAGCAGCACCTTGAGATGATCCTAAGACCCAGATCGCTTCCTCAGAAATAGTTTCATGTATCACAGTAGGAAGAAGGTTACAAGCCTAAAGCCTCTAACAGGCAAAAGATCAAGTTTATTTTTGTTTGTTTATTAAAAACAGCACCAAATTGGAAAAAACATGGTGTTCTTTACTCAGGATGAMCTAACTTGAACCTGAGTAGATGAAGACAGACAGTTCAAAGAGGCCTCTCACCTGAATYTATAGAAGACCCTGGGGGGAGAGGCTGCAAAGCTGAGTAGCAAGAGTTCAGAGCTTGTAAGAAGCAATACGCTGCCCAGAAGCTTCATTTTTTAGGTCAACAAGTCACCTGAGGAGATACTGAGGCTCCACAATCTCCAGCCACAAAGGGAAGTTAGAATATCAACAGTCCGGGTACATTGACCTTTGACCAATCTTTCCTTGTACTTGAAAAAGACCTTCTAACAAGAAGGTATTTTTTAAAGAGATCCTGGTAAAACACCAGGTAAGAGCAGCATCATTTTGATAAGAAAAAGCTTTTGTAAGAAGTATTCATACCGGGTTTATGATAAAACAGTGAAATAAAAACATGGAACAATAACCACGGCTGAAAAACCAGTAAAAATTATTGTCAATGCCTTTCTGCGTTGATGCTTCTGAGATTATACTGGTATACAATAAGAAAAAAGACCCACAGATAACACTGAGGACTGGAACTTYAAAAGTGGAACAAAAATCTAGCAGTATAAAATGCAAGGTCATGCACTTGCATACTAATAGGAATTGCTGACTAAAKATGGGATCTTGTTAGTTGGAAAATTAAGGTGTAAGACAAGARAAATCTGGAAAACTTAGTGATCCCACACCAGTTATCCTAAGCCAGCCATACGGAACAGTTGTGGAAAACACTACACTAGAAGTTTTTGCCTGCAACAAATAGCAGAGTCATAGTCCAAAGCACTGCTGAGACATAACAGGAGATAATGCGGACAGTCCTAGCCAGATGAAAAAAATATATATAAAATTAAAATCAATTGGGAACAGTACCCAATTCAGCATATAGCAGGACGAGGGAAATGAAGAGCTTTTCAGGAAAGAGGATTACAGGACAATAGCTTTCCCAGCTTAGCAAACTGAAGACAAAAAGAAAACAAATGGCCTATTGCTCATGTCTATGAATATCTTAAGGACATACACAGCAAGAACTACTTAAACTCAAGAGCAATGATGATAAAAATGCATATATAAATTGGTCACAGACAAGATTCCTAACCACTAGTGCAGTGAGTTCTGGAACAGCTTCTCAATAGGATACGGTTACAGTAATTACAGGAGGTTTGATTGACTTTTAAACAAAGAATGATTAAATGTAAAAGGGTTGTACAACGCCAATGCTTGCAACAGCACGGGAGAAGAAATGATAACAAAAGTGATCTTTCCGAGTTCCCAAGTACAATGCCTGCCGAAAAATCCCACCTAACCACAATTTTCCTAAAATCTTAAGGATGACGATGAGTTTGTGAAGGAGATGAAGACAATCAAGTAAGGATGCATCTTAGGGAGTGTTCAGCGCATGAAACCATATTCAGGACTTGAAAATCCAGTTGTGTCCATGTATTTATATGATTACAAATTTTAAATCTGGGGGACTACTCTCCATATTTTGTGAACTATTTGCAAAATATTTCACAACAAAACTCAGTGGAGAATATTTTGCATGTTGTTTTTGAAAGTTCTTAAAATCTAAATGTCAGTTTCTGATAAAAAGCCTTGCTAAAATTCTGATGGCAATAACTATTTTGTCATAGTGTGCATAATGGTATCTCTGTTRGGAAGACAGAATGGAAGTGAAAAGGCCACCACAGAGGAACGGCCATTCATGAAAGAATCTTTATAACAGTTAAAAGGATTATTAATTCAMACACTAGATAATAGTTTGATTTCAGTATTAATGTATTTAACCAGATCTAYGTAGTGATTTAACTGATGTTAGTTWTAAATTACAGGTAAAGGATTTATCAAATAGCAATTACATTGATCCTCAAAATTTGCACAGACCATATTTATTCCATATTTAGTTCACTCTTCTCCACCACAAAAAAGACAACACTAATTGATTCCGTTTAAGTTGAGCATTATAACCAGTTAATGTAGTTTATCACTTTTTTAAAAACCAAAGTCTAGCTTCTAATTTGTATTTCCAAGAAGATACAATTGCATCTCTAACAACAAGTAACAGCTTGAGAACTTGTACTCTGTAATTGTCAATGAGAAGTGACATCTCCCTCTTCCCCTGAAGGGGTCAGTTATTTATAAAACATCTCTCGAAATAACTAACCTGTGGTATCTGAATGTTGTCTGCTGGTCTGCTTGTAGCATCTTTATTGTACTGAGGATCAAATTCAGACGCTCCTGCTAAAACCATGGTAAGTCCTGCAAAAATAATTGGATGCAGACAGATAAAATGTCAACAATATCCTGTGACACTGAGCAATTTCTTCAGAATTCTCTGGCATAAATTCTATTTCTACTTCTTCCTAACAATCGTGAGTATCCATGTTCTCCATTTAGTGGATCGTATTCTGCTGCTACACTGCAAAAATGGCATGAGCCAATTCCTGACATAAGATTTTGGAGCAAGTTCATTTCTGTGCAAGCCAAAATTATTTTGTCTACTTCCTAGTGCTCAGTAAATTCAACCTACTAGTAACAAGCCAAGCTCCCTRGGTGTCAATTTTCATTTCCATTCTCGATTATTCATTTATGAATATAAAATATGCTCCAGAGTGGAGCATACTGAAAAGTTTCATGAAGTATACTTTCCTACTGTTTACAATACAACTGTGGATCATAAGGAAAAGAAGATTTAAAAGCGTAAGTTTGCCTCAAAACCTGAAAAAAACATCTCAGACAAGCCTCATCATTTCGCTAGCCTGGTTTGGTTACATTTATATTTTATGATTTTTCCAGGCTTAAGCCTCAGCTTTTGGCACTGGTACCTCACCACTGTGGAACCAACAATCAAATACAGTCTTCACTTGACCAGCATGTGATCTAAGTCACCTCAATAATGGCTCACATTCAGACTGCACAACAGACCTCAGTGGAGCAACCCAACTTGCCTCTGACCCTAGAATTCCCTAAGGATTTTAAATAAGGCCAACTAAACTTGGGCTAAACTTTTTAATCAATCTGTTGGAGAGACAAGACAGGTCTCAAACCTAGGGTTCTGAACCAGGTTTAAGGTAAAATAATCTGTTGTTGACTCCAAGTATGAAGAAGGAGCGGTTTACCATGATCTACCTAAGCTTCTCAAGAAGTTTCACCTACCCTCCCTTTCACCCCTTCACAGCTAGCTGTTTGGAGGAGGAGAAGGGAGAAGAAAAAAAAAAAGAAGGAAGGAAGTAAGGAAGGAAAGAAGGAAGGAAGGAAGGAACACCTACCCTCCCTTTCACCCCTTCACAGCTAGCTGTTTGGAGGAGGAGAAGGGAGAAGAAAAAAAAAAGCATGAGAGTACGACAAGTCTGAGAGCAGGAGCTAGGTCCGAATTAATCCCACGCATGTAAACATGTTTATACTGTGACTAGAATACTAATATGTTTTTGTACTCTGTTTTCTACACCTCTCTGATTATCAGTGAAGCATTTCTGTTCAGTAGGAAAGGGATGCATCAAAAACGGATGCTTCCAGCAATACTGTGATAAATCTAAGGCTGAACAACAGTGCAATTCAAAGGAGTAGGAGTATATATGTAAGATAACCTCCTACTAGAGTTTATTTCATTTTGCTTAAATTGCTCTGAGCATCAGACCTAGTAAAAGTCAATCTAAACTAGTAGTACACTAATTCTTCAGGGCCAAGCCAACCTCCCAGCTGAAAGATCCAGTTCTGCCTGATGATACTGTAGGTCAAGATAAAACCCAACATAATACATCTGCAGATTGCCCCCTAAAAAGATTTTTTTTTCAAGTATGAGCAGACAGGAAAAATAAGTATATAAAAAACTATGAAGGAGTAAAAAAGCTACATGAATTCAATAGGGAGTAAAATTTTAAAACAGAAACAGCTGTAACATAACAAGTAGAAAAAACAGAAAAATTGAATGGTTATTTGATTTTTGCTGATATAAAAATCTCACAACAATCCCTAGTAAAATCCCAAAGCCTATTCTGTTGTGGTAACATCAAAAGAAAACACACAGATACAGGTTACATTCCTAGTGGACACACAGTAACCCATGACTTCAGGTAGATCAGCATCTGTTTTTCCCAGCATTTTTTTTTTTTTGAAAGAGACAGATAAATATTTATATAACTCCCCTCAAGTACTCAAGTTGTCTTACAGCTAACTCTTCAGTACAATAAAGTTTTTTAAAAACACCCCTGAAATAACCAAAATATTATTTTAACCTAACAAAGACTTACAAAGTAGAAGCATTTTAACATAATTGATTGACATTTTAAGGGGCCTTTTACTTACGTTTCATGTCCATATTTCGCGTTTTATAGACAAAATATGTATATATTTGAGTTGTGCGAATGAGAATCTGATCTCCACTATATCGTATTGATCGATACCACCAGGAACCCTGCGATATTTAATAAGAAAAAAATTATATCAGCTATGACAAACCATCAGGAAAGCTAGAGATGATCCTATCAAATTTGTTCAAAAGTAGATAAAGAAAAATCCATATGCCTAAATTTTTTTATTATATTCGAAGTGATTTTAGATGTGTTAAGATCAAATGAATTTTAGAGAGGAGGGGAAGAAAAAAAAATCATTGTCTACAAAAATTTTAAATGTATATATTTATTTGAAGGACAGTCTGATGCTTTAAAAATTTTGAAAATGATTTTTAGCCTGGAGAATTTTCCCTCCCCCTCAACACATGCACAGAGGCTTTTTTGATTATTTCTAGTGTTCTTTAGTGAAAAGACAGTCCTTTTTAAGTGGTAATTCTTTATTGTGCAACGTAGCATTCAAATCAAACTCAGTATAAGCAGATTGAGACTAGAAGACCAAAATAAGAGACTTTTCTCATTAAGTTTGCAATAAATAAATAAATAGATAGATAGATGAAGCCACATAATTAGAAAATACTTTTCACAGAGGGGCATTTGGAAGTAGCCCTGTGCCCTTGCCGGATATTTTCAGAATTAAGCCATCCTTCCGGTCAGGCTGACAGAAGAATTCTTCCAAAGCTTCAGAAACACTACAGCTATTCCTTCATTAGCATTATACCAATGACTTCAAATTATATAACTCAACTGTATAGTGACTATACCGCAGAATTAAGAAAAAAGGTCTGGTTGGTTATAAAGTTAAGTTTACTCCTCCTCGTGAATAAAGCTCAATAACGTAACAAAATCATCCAAAATACATCTCAATCTACTGTACAACTTACCACAAATTAAGGGTAACAAGCAGTGAAGTAGTAAGCAATGCTAATTACTGTTGAATTAATAGGCAAAAGTCTAAATTCTCCTAGCACAGCAAGGGCTTTGGAATTTACTCAGTTATTTGAAAGATGCTGTAGATTCCCAACAAAAAGGTTTTTTTAAAAAATAAATTGGTTTTGCTTTCTCTATGCATAGATGAACACCTCCAGCACAGAAGAATAAATGTCCTTAAAAAAAAGGTTTTCTGCAAAAGAATTCATATCATAATCCCATAGCTAATAAAACAGTAGAATTTTTTCCAAGCTAAATCCAGATGCTGGAAGAAAAAAAGCGCTACATGTGGATCTGGGCTGGCTGTAGATCTATCTGCTTTTGCAGATACAATGCCTCTTGCCTCATGCGCAGAATGTTATTTTAGGTCAGTGGTCTTCCTAGATCTCCAAATCAGTATTTTCCCCTTTCTTACATCTGGATTCAAAGGGTGGAACTAACCTTGCCTTATTCTAGATGTTTATCTCAGTTATAGGATGGTTACATTTGTAGTTAACTTAGGCTTCTTTATTGATTTACAAAAGAGAAATAGGCACATTAAAAGTATTAATTATCTTACACATCTATTTTAGAACGAAACTATAAGGTAACTTGCTCCATAAAAATAACTATTCCTCTTCACTGATTATAAAAGAAATTTAGAGTGACAAGTTTGAATGCTGAAGTCTACTTCTGTTACACGGGCAAGAAGAGGCAGACTTTTCTTCTGCTTAAGACATTTCTTCGTAATAGAAAAGATGTTTACTTTTACTTGGGCTRTGATAATCCTGATATAAATCACTAAGACTGAATGCGTACAAAAAGCATCAACACATAGCAATTGAAACTTGAAAGGGAAGGAGGGAGAGTAGGCACACTTTTTACTCTGGATTTTAAGTTTCCTAATCAACTCCTTGCTGAAATCACTGCATCTGAAATTTGCTACATTCAATATTCATAGTTCATTCAATAGTCTTTATGTATAAAGACTCCCAAAGAAAAGGGACATGGCTGGCTGAGACTCTGTACACAGAGACACAAGCAGGTGTCAAGAACCCAGCACACTTTCTTAAATGAAAAATCATCTTCCTCAAGAGAATCGAGGCTTATGAATGTCAATTCTCTGAGCCCCTCTTCAAGCAATAACCCAAATGCATCTGCCACTGGAGAAGGGACATTGTTCAAAAGCAATACGGTAGAGCAAACCAGAGCCCTGAAATATCACTCATCTAGCAACCGATTCCTCAGGCAAAGGAATCTCAAGAGCAGACATTTCATAGTGCACAAAGATCAGTAAAAATTAAAGTCATGAAAACAAAGGCAATCAGGAAAAACTAAAGCAACAATTTGTTCCACAAGCAGTAATTATTCTGGTACCATCAGTAAAAGACATCTCAGTCTCGGGTCTACAATAACACTACTGAATATCCTCGCAAGTTCATCACATGCAATTAATTTCCATATGATAAATGAAAGAAGATACAAGACAAATTATATACACAGTTTCCAGCTTTTGTGGTATCTAGTATTTTCCTTACAGCCGTATTTCTATCATGGTACTTCACTTTTTTTCCTTTTGAAACTCTTCAGTAGCTATACTTTTTCCACAATGAGAGAAAACATCCACTTTAATATTCTACCCTTTGTAAACAAGATGTAAATAAGGCTTTTTCTTAGAGTAGACTTGTTCATTCTTCCCTTTCAAAGAGGGATAGCCTTTATTTCTTAATTAGCTAATACTTACCACAACAACTGGCAGAATAACCATAAATGCTAATCCATATACAAGCAAAACCTAGAGGAAAAATGATGAAATATACTTCGTTAGGCACTTCAGTTATTTAATATTATTCCTATTTAATCTTTATTCTAAAATACAGTCAAGCAGTATTACCACAACTCTACAACAAATGAATGCAAGCTTATCACATAGTACCTGCTATTATTCCTGAAGAGCAAGTTATCAGTAATATAATCAGTCASGTAGGATTCAAATAAGAAGCATCTGTTCAGTCTAAGTAATCTTTTAAGTTATCCACACATTGTCTTGGGTGGGTTGCTTTAATTATTAAAGAACTGGCAGCTAAACAATGATGCAGGGAACAGAGATAAYTACTGCATTACGAAGCAGGCAGGCATGATATTGTAGCAATGTAATGGAACAGGAAGAACATTCAGACACAGTATGATTACGGTATCTCTAGCAAGCCAAATGGAACTACAGAAGTCCATAAAATACAAATAGTTGCACATGCGTTTCCTCACAATAGTAAACATGCACTTCACAAGAGTGATCATCCTGCCACTTTTTTATCCTTGCAGCGAAATACTTCCAAACATACCAATACTCTCAAAAAGGTTAGATTTAAGCTACCATATTACTCTTGACTCTTGAGACTTGCTTCAAAGAGGCACATTCAGGCCATAGTATTACTAGTCAAAAGTCATAGTTAATAATACTACGTATAGTATGCAAGTATTTTAAGGTCAACATTTGAAAGCTTATCATAAAATTTTAAGCCAAGTACGTTAACTCACCAAAATCGAGTTTTTCTGATCCACAATCCAAGCTGGCAAAGCTATACCAAAGCTAGTAGCTGTAGGATGAAATAAGGAAATTCATTGTAAAGTACTAAAGAACTGCTTTAAATTCACATCAAATCTAGCAAAATTTCATGTTTATCACTTTAATTAATAAAATGCTAACACATTTACCCAATCAAAAAAACCCAAATTAGATATATACTCGAGCATGCAGTGAAATGATAGGTTTAAACACACTATATGCCACATCTGATTCCCGCAGATTTTAGCTTAACATATTATAGTGATCTGCAAGATTTATTAATACATCAAAGAAGAGAAATTTAACAGAGGTAAAGATTTATGAGTTTAGCCTTGCAGAGCTTTCAGCAGTTTACATATGTAGAGATCAGTAAATACATGAATGCATGACAACTGAGCAAATGAGATCTGTGGAGAATGTTTCACTTTTTTTTCAATTTACAGCTCAGAATCTTTTCTTAAAGTTAAAAATAAATGTTTATTTGAATTTCTAGGGTGTCAACAAGAAAGGAACACTTTTCCATTGAAAGTAAGTTAGGTTGCAGAAAATACAAGGCAATTCTCTAACAGTAACAACTACAGTGCACTGATCTGAACACAGGACAGAATCAAAACAGGCTGTTAGCTTTTGAATCAAGAACTTGAACTCTGCAAATGCTGCCTGTCCCAACTCTAAAGGTTCCAGGAAGCCAAGGGAAAAAAAGAAAGATTAAACATCTGACCAGCACATAGCTCAAGTTTAGATGCTCAACAGCTTTCTACCAAGTGAATTTACTGAATTAAGTCATGGGAAATGCTTTGGTCTGAAGAGCAGTCTGGAGACCTTTCCCTACGTGTAATAGCTACGTATTTTTTAAAAGAAAATACCAGAAGTGTGACTGTGTTTTTCAATTGTGGCTCTATCAACTTCAGTTTCCCACTACATTTTTGATCTTTAGGAGTTCAGCTTCAAACTTGAGGAACCTACACTTTTTCTTCAAATTACTCTAGGTACAGAAGTAGTTCAGTACAAGCTCTTTCTCTTCTGGTCTGAGAATCTACTTGTCCCGATTTATGCTTACTGA
The DNA here is from genome assembly GCF_003343005.1 of Rhea americana. Taxonomy (NCBI): domain Eukaryota; kingdom Metazoa; phylum Chordata; class Aves; order Rheiformes; family Rheidae; genus Rhea; species Rhea americana. Next base: position 1,340,913 of record NW_028186368.1, on the reverse strand, counting down.
ACTGAGGCACCAGCAGATACCAATTGGACACAGTCTAGTAAAACTGCCTTAAAATCTTAAAAAGCATGTATGTTTACTCTCTAGGTTTGCCTCTTGCTTTTAAATATTCTCCAAATGATTTTGCACATCCACTGTTGTACTTACTAAAGGAGTAAGTCATGCTGAAAGTAACATTTGCTTGCCTGGCTCTAAACTCCACACTAATTCAGTTGGATAATGAATGGAATACTTTTTTTCCTTTGCATGGGGAACCACAGGTGGGATGCACCTTATTTAAACTTTAGAATGTCTAATGTAGGATGTTGTTCATCTCATGCCAGAATACATCTCTGTAAAGGTCCATGTCCTTTATATGACTATACAAAAACAAGAACTAGAGTAGATAGCTTGAATGGGGGTTTTTACATTACAGGTGTCTAAATAAAGGTAAGATGAATTTCACTGAGAAAGGACCTCACACTTCAATGTGGAACAAGACTACAGAGTAGAGGTTGGCAGAGGGAAAACTTCAGACTTCTTCCCACCCTTCAGATAAACCAACAACGTATGATCTAGGGCAAAGCAGAGATAACTTGGAGTACACTGAAACAGGAGTTAAGGTTTCAGAAGAGTAGAAGGCTTGCACCCTAACAGTACAGACTGCTGCCCTACAGAAAAATTATTTCACTTTGCCCCTTTAATCTGTGAAAGCTACATGTCAGCACACCATACAAGGATCTTATTGCCTTTAAATACTCATACGTGTGTCTGGCTAGGCCTTCTTTTGAAGTCACAGCTTTGGGCCAGTTCAAGGATGCTAGCATAGCACATAACTTGAAGCCCTATGTCCTAGCTACACAAAGTAGCTTGGGGATCCAAAATACAGTTCAGCCTCTGAGAAAGAGCCTAGGAAAGCTGTTTGTACACATACAATACTGCTGTTTTGCTAATATTGGGGCAGCATTTCTGAAGCAAGTTCTTTTTGTATTCTGCAGTAAGAATGGCAGAGTCCTCCTACTTGACTAGGAAAGCAGGAAAAGTGAAAAGCTGAAAGCAATTTGCTATACTATAAAATAAAATGGTCAAAGAAATGAAATCACCACCTTAGTCCACCAGAAATGCCTTAGTTGTATGATTTAGCTAGCAAAACTGGTTTTATTTGAATGGATGGGGAAGACTGTTTCTTCGAAATGTTGTTCTAGGGTTTTGGTAGTGGGGTTTTATTTTTTGGATTTTAAAAGATTTTTTTCCCCAATTCCCCAATTAAATAGATAAGGAATTTTCAGCACAGATTTATGTCATGTGTCATCCTGTAACTTCACATTTAAGTTAAAAATACCATTTACTGTTCCCAGCTGGCCTTAACTCATTCCATATAGATATGCTGTATAACTTAGTCTCTCAGACTGCAGGGCACTAATAACAGTAGATCTACGCAGGTTGGTCTTACCAGATTGCAGGTTTCCTTTTGCTTGTAAGGAGTATCAGAAGCAGCTAGGAATACATAACATTCTTCCTCCAAACTAGCCCACTTAAACCACCATCACAAAGATGTTATATAAGTGACTGATGCAATTATAAATAGTCTGAAAACTGTATTAAATTTCAGTTCTAAACTGTTTTACAGTGCAGACCATCTGCTCTACAATTTTAATACATCATTAGGATAATTCACTCATAGCCACTTGCCCAGAAAACAGTCTACTAGCACAGGGATAATCACTAGGATTCCTCAAAATGAAGGTAGCATAGAGCTACACTCACACTGCATTGCTTCCACCAAATGGAAGGTAGATGTGTATACAGTATTTAAATACACATATATCCTCACATACATCTCGAAGTGCACTTATTGCATTATGGCTAGTAATTTACTTTGACACACATTTATAGTATCACATAAATACAGAGAAATGCTTAAAACTGACAAGTTTCTGCTTATATCTTCCATTCTTTTAATACTGGCATTGCTCTCTGAAAACTTACTGAAGCTGATTAATTAAAAAAACAGAAACATCTTTCTCTTCCCCCCCCTTTTCTTTTTTCCTCCTAGCAAGAAGTTTGACAAACTTAAAAGTAAAAATCTTTCTTGGTTTTCCTTTTTCTCCCTCTATGCATCTTTATTTTTCCAGTTTCACAAGCAGAAAATTGACCTGTGTTCCTTTAAATCAAAGGAAAAAAGGTATTTCACACATGTAAGAACTCAGTTGTTCTCAGATGATCACATAGGACACAGTTTAAGGYGTATAAACTAAAGAATTTAAGGTTCCTGTTTTTTGTTTTGTTTTGTTTTTTACCTTGTGGTCCATCTGGATTGCCAAATTCTTCCCAATTTTTTCGTGATTCTTCATCTGTTAAACTAATTTCAAGGAGAGATATTAAGTAAATATAAAAGTAAAGAAACTTCTCTAGATAATTAGTATTTACAGAAACTTAAAAATGTAGCATTTTTATTATGTTTCAGAGATCATTTGACAAATCATGCATAATATGTTACTGCTTGAATGAAATCTGTCATAACAAAACAATACTACTTTACCCATAATATACAGGAAATGGAACAATTACATCCCATTTTATGAGAACAACAGTGTACTCCTTTAACAAAAAACACTTTTCTGTGACAGGTTACAGTAGAGTAAACCTCAAGAGGTAAGGATTGAAATTGTCTTTTTTTTTGGTGGAAGGTCAACACGCAGGATAAGTTGCTATGGTAGAAGTTGTTCATTTAGTCTTTTATTATAGGCTTTTAGCCTTCATGGCATTTTTCCCCTCCTGAAGCTACCTAGTTTTATATTTAAGAGAAGGGAAATAAATAAACAAAAAGGTACTATCTCCTAAATCTTACAGTTTCTAAATCTGTTCCATGCTGACAGTTTCTTGGCAATATACTTTACTGCTTATACCACCTCACTTCCCTGTTACTACAAGGAAGAACATTGCTTTTGGAAACAGAACACCTCACATTCACTACACAGAAAATCTGGTCTCACAGAAGAGACCTAGTGAGTAAGCCAGATGTCTCCTGAACTGTTTTTTGGTCTTGCACTTTACCAAGCAGACTCATTGACTGAGTAGGTTCTATACTCTTTCAAGACTGCGTGGCCAGAGGAACTTCACTGTGACTCACTTGAAGATACGCCTCTGCCAGTTTTTGCACTAGTCTGAAGWATCAAACTGTATTCACCAAGCACTTGAGCACTAGTTTGTAAAATAAAGACAGGAGATGTTTAAGGAGTTTAGAAAGCGATCCCAGATTATCCTATTAGAGATACTCCCACAGTGATGCAAACGTTTAAGTAGAAAGAATAATTTTAAAACCACTCTGTGTTTGGCTCTCTTTCTCACCTCACTTCAGAAAAGTCATTCAAACAGTCAGTAAGGCCAATGATATAGGCAAATGACTTAAAAAACAGAAGTTATCAACTTGCTCAGCCCTTGGATGATCATTGAGAGTAGAAGGAACATTGAGTTGTTCTAAGATTCAGTGTACAAACAGCTTTAAAAAGGGGAAAAAAAAACACACTGATTAGAGAGAGAAGGGGAAAAAAAARGGGGGGGGATTTCTTCTAGACCAAATCCCAATATTGCACATCAGCTCTCAGATCCAAGAAAAGCTGTAAGCAGAGGTGTAACTGCAACAACACTCTGAAGGAAAAGAGGATTCAGCCATTAAGACTACACAGATAATCTGAAGTTGTCACTAAGTCAAAGATCAGGACTGCATGACAAGTTTGAATGGTAAGAGACGTGGGGGAGCTGAGAAAAAAAATGATTTAGAGCCAAAATGAAGCATCTCTATTTCAGTTCTGTTTTCGTCCAGCAACAATGTACCTTGTTCTTCAGCTCTATCATGATGTGAAATAAACAGTGTATTTATGCCCTGAACAATGCTTTCAGAATTGCCATAAAAGGCTAGTTGCTGAAACACTACAAAGAGCTGTTCTGTTCTTTGTCATCTTTAAGATACGGTAAGTATCACTGGAAGCACTTTTCCCAGCTGACAAGAAAGTTTAATACAAAAAGTAACTTTTTAGAGTATTTTGAGTGGCAAAGCAATTGAATTATCCTCCCTAACTTGTACACTAAACAGGTATCTGTTGCACTAAGACATGTTTTGACCTTTCATTGTATACCTGAAGACGTTTTCCCTGGCTGCTCAGGTCCTCCCTGCCACTACCTTACAGGTTTCCCTCTCCATAGTATCAAGTTCTCCTTTTTCACAGAAAACAAACTTACGCTGCATAAGCCTTAGCAATCCGCATGAACATAACTTCATCTCCCCCTTTATCTGGATGGTATTTTAGTGACAGTGCACGGTATTGTTTCTTAATTTCAGATACACTTGCTCCCTTAAAAACAAAACAAAAAATGTGTTATTAATAGATATCTTAAACCAAATAATTCTCTTCTACTATGTGTTATAAAGTATATCATCCAATATTTCTCCAAACCATCACACCTAAACAGTTATATTTTAATATAATGTGATCATGACGCTGTATATGCATTTCATATTGAATAATAGATTGCACTGCCACATAAGAATACCTTTGACTAGACCATGCCGCCCATAAATTATTTCAAACTTACTGAATAAAAGGAACACATTATCTATACTTGAGAAATAGATAGATGTTTATTCTACTACAGAATGTTGTTAAATTCTACCCAAATTCCTATGCATTARATTTCAATTTGGGCTGTGATCTTCATCACTCAAGGAAACGTCCAAAATGCTAACAAACACAGAAGTTTTCCTAGCAAGTTATCAGATAAGTTTCACAGAACCATTACAAAGGACTTGTCAACATTCTGGCTGTAGAGAGGCTTAGTAGGCTGATCTTGAGTGCATAATGAACACATAAGTTATTTATAAATGATAATAAAATTAGGCTAGAAATTGAGTTACTATTATGCTTTTTTTTTATGTTACTTTAATTTTATCTCTTTTTATCCTATATGTCTATTATTTTCCAACACTATTTTTCAACAGCATGCCTCCCTGATTTAATGCTCAGGATGAATTGACTCCACAATAAATTAGACTGAGAAAACACAGGCATTTTAATACCACATGAGATATGTCAGATTAAGGTAGCAGAAGCTGGRAAGCGCAAAGCATATCATACAGTTTGCAGGACAGGAGAAGGATTTTCATGGCTTTGGTGAATGCTACCCTCAAAAATTTTTCTCTTTTCTTCTGCCACAGAGATAGCATGTGATCCCACACAAGCTGATGACAAACTTTCTATATAACATTAACTGCTTACTCCTCATTTTCAAATGCTAGATAGCAAAGGCTAGGCCTGACTAGCCATCTAGGACAGCTAATGTCAATCAGCACTGTGTTTGGAACATCAAGCTTCCCCACACTAATTACTTATAAAAAAAATTAAGGCCTTGCCTACCTGATGAAACCAGGATTATAATCAGTATCTTCACCTTTCTGTCTTGGATACCTTTTGTAAAATGGTACTAAGGTTATTTACTCAATGTATCAATAATACTATCCAACTGCCTCATATATCAATGAATTTAAGTGATAATGCTCCAATATGAGCTATTCTATGTTCAAACAAAATGATGATATCATATATAATAACTAAGCATGCATCATTAATTGAACTTCATCCATGTTGCATGCATAGTGAATTAAAAGTCCCCTGGAGAAAAGAAAAAGCCTCTAGAGCCTCTAGTTACATGCTTATATGCTAACTTAACATAAAAAAATAATTTAGGCCCTGATGTGAAAGCAAGGAATCTAATTAACCATGGTGTATCAAAACTTCCAAGTGTTTGCATCAGAAACCTTTTCATCATTTTTTCCACAACAAAATACTTTTTTTCTTTAACTGCAACATTTCCACTATCTGACATCACTTAAACATCCGTATCGTTCATCAGCAGGGCTGGCAATGATTCCAGAAGTTCCACTTGAACGATAATAGAATAACGCTGTTAACTTTCATGTAGGCTGAACTAAAACTTTTCCAGGGGATTGTCAAGGGGGATGCGGCTTCTGAAAGCACAGAAATACGAAGAACAAACATGCTCTGGAATCTCACATTCTATTATACAACCCTACTTCAATCTATCTTCATATCGATCTCTGTTTACCCTGTAACATCTCCAACACAAACAGTCCTTCTGACTCTTCTATGCACTCCATCCCTGTATCAGTTCTCAGTGCATTCCAGTATTAGTCTCTGCCTGGACTAAGAGTTAACACATCTTGCACATGTTCAAAAATTTTAGTTAATAAAGATTAAGCTACAATTCAGTGTATACATACTTTTTTTTCCTCAGAGTTGTTACTTGGAAAATTTTGCTAGTGATGAGAGCAGAAAAATCCCCTGACAACCTACTCCCTGGTCTGACCTATTTAATCAAAAGTTATCCCTGGTATAAGAACATTTAAATTGCACAGTTCTAAGAGATACCATTCACTAGAAGAATTCCAATGCATTAGTAAGAGAACGCAAGTCAGTAATCAGTCATTCATAGAGGAACTGTGCAGAGGTTCAATTTAAATAATTTGCCTACTGAACATGACAGACAGATCTTGTTCTATTCCTAGCTAGAAAAAGACTGAAGTCTACAGATCTGCAATAATAGCTTCCCTGCACAGTGATGCCTATCCTTATGCTGACAAGCCATGTCATTAATGGTAAAAGATGCATTTGTTAATGTTCGTATTCCTGTTAAGCAACTAGCAATACATACCAAGTTAAATCCAAATCGGTATACATATAAAGTCCTTCCCTACTCGTTGTTGAGCTCTATGCACAATCCATTTCCTTAGGCTGGAGAGTATAACATACCTCAGACTTCAACACTGAAAAGATGACTCTACTGCTACTCAAAACAGTAGTTTTGTATCCAAAATTAATTAGCATAAGTAGAATATTTCCTTGAGATATCATGGTTAAAAACGAAGAAAAGAGTTGGACAAGACTAAGGAAGAGTTTAAGTTATGTCCAAAAGGTCTATTAGTCGCCTCTGGACTTCCCAGGCACCTTTTTAAACCTGTACTGAATTACACCTTCAATATAAAGAAAGCACCAGAGCTCTTTTTTCTAGAGAAACACTGTATCTTTTTTWAAAATCATCTTAATAAACTAATTGGATCCTCTTGCTATTTAGAATTTCCTGCTCTCAACACTCCATCTATAGATGCAACTGAGATTGAAGGTAACCTTTACTACAGCAAAATGCTTATCACAATATTTAGCCTACCTTTCCATTTACAAGAAAAATTATACAAGAAACAYTGAATTACATAAAACAGCATCCTTGCTTACACAGATTATTTGCCAGGATCCCTGAAAAAAGCTATCAAGAGGGCTTCACGGGGTGCATCAAAGCAGAATGATTTTCCGTAACAGGTTTGCTAAATTAGCAACTATACACATAGTATGACTCCACTCAAAGACAGAAATAAGTCTTTCTCCACTAATTGAGGAAAAAAGGAAAACATCATAGTAAGTCCCAAAATAGATAAAAATTTCCACCCCACTATGTTATTAGAATAACATAGGAGTTAGATAGGAAAGTTGTAAACTACTAAAGATACATGCAACGTATCTAACCATGGATTTTAAAATACGCAGCAGCAAACTGCAGATGCCAAAAAAATCCAAAACCATTAGGTATATTCACTGAATTTAGTTTACACTGGTTATACTTCAGTTGTTTAAAAAGCAAGTCCTAAATTTGTCATATAGACACAGAACATACAGTCACAGTAGTACAGACTAGTGAAAGATGCTAATACTTACAGGATCCAAATGCAAAACCTCGTAAGGGTTGTATTCTTGATATTCTCGATCTGTTTTGGAAACCTTGTAGGCAAGAAACAAAAATAATGCCCATCCAGCAAGGAGGATTATTTTCCTGTTTGGAAAAAAAAATTAAAAAATGCACAAATCAACTAAGTCCAATACAGTTCTATATATACACAGTTGAAGTGATTTGATATCAATCTTAAAAAGCATCCCTCCACAGATACCCACAACAATGAACAATAAAGCAATCTTAAAGCAGGTATGAGTGTTTTACAGCCTCTGACACAGATGAGACAGACGATCAAATTTCTAATTAATTTCTTTTTCTAAACAGGCAAACCAATAACAGCTAAGACTCTTTACATTCTTTAACTCTGTYCTAAGTAGGTATACAATAGCATTTCTTATTTCTGAACAATGATTTTAATCTAATCCTACAAAAAGGTAAAGTTTTTAAAGAAAAAAAAAGAGAGGAGGAGGATGAAAAAGATACATAACAGAGAGGAAGGTATTTTGGGGGCAGGAATAAGAAAAAGAGCAGATGGAAATAAAGACCTCAACTATGAACGTGCAAATGATTGCTATTACAGATTTAAATATATACATTTAGGTATTTAAACCAAAGGACATCATTACCACCACTAATTTCAGTAAAGGAGTGGGGGGGGGGTTGTTTTTTGAAATAAATGAACTGTTTTTATATTTTAGTGCTGAGGTTCACTTGTTTCATTCAGCAGATATTTTATAAGCTGCAAACAGTAGTCATCTACATTTCAGGCCCTACTAGATCATAATGATTAACTATTCATTATTCAAACGTAGCAGATTGTAAATTTTTCCTCTATGACACGAAAACCATTATTATATAACAAGCTACAGCTGCTCTGATTACAAAAAGATTTTTTTTATAAAAATAAAAATGTAATAATTGCTTAAGTGAGAAAAGGCATGCAAATGAAACATACTTACTTTACTGTAGGAATTATGTTTTGCTGTGGTTTTAACAGTCGCAAACGATACCACAAGCATCTTCCATATACGTTTCTTATATTTTTTAATCGGATTTGCTCTATAAAAATCAACAAGAAAGGTTCTGATTAACTGATGTGACAAAAACAAAATGACAAATATGCTCACTTCATCCCAGCACAGGTAGTGCAAGGTCAGTTTGAGGACTAACACAAATTCCAGAATTATAGGAGTTAAGAATGCTTTTCAGCTGCTTGACTGATGCTGCACGCTCTACAACCATAAGACATTTGTCCAGATTATTCTGCACTATCTAGAAGGAATCAATTATCTTTGCCACATGCCATGAAGCAAACATCACTTGTGAATCCAGTCTTTATCTAATGTGCAACTGTAAAATTTACCTCTGTCATTTTATAGTCAACTCCAACAAGTCCTCCCTTTCAGTATACAAGCCACTGCGCACAGGGGGCAAAAGAAAAACAACCACACCAGACTAGTGTCTTTATACAACCAAACAGGGAATATTTCCTCCTCTTTGCAACACTTTTTGCAACTGGCCTTCATTTATTTTTTACCTGTTGAGGGGGAAAAGGAGGAAAAACACTATTTATGTGGGCCACGTAGCTCAGCAATATGGGCCTTTGGCAAGGGAGCACCTGCATTAACAACAAACTAGTCAGCAAGATTTCTCCTTAACTCTTTTACAGCAGAAAGGGACTAGAGTTAATTGTATTAATACTGTCACTATCAGCATGACAAGACATGGAATCTACATCTGTTAAGAGAATTTTAGTTGTAACTGAGCATTGATCAAGATCAAGTTTGACTTGGTCAGAGAAGTCTTTCACACTAAGACAGATGTGATGGAAAGTGAAGAGCAATTTCTGTTACCACTGAAATTTTACGTTATAAAGCGGTTTCACTTCTGTCCAGCTTTTAAGTAACTTGTCTTTTTGGATAAGCAGTCTGGCCCACAACACTTCTAAAGTGAGGAGGTCATTGTAATTATTTTACTGGCATAAAAATAAGACCATTTGGCCATTTTCAGGCTGAAGGAGAATTAAGGGAAAAATCCTCAACATATCTCAATACATTTAAATGTTGCCTGTGAACATAAACAAGCTAAATATGCCATTCTAGTACAAGTATTGTGAATTATCTAATTGTGTGAACAAATCTGATTCAAAGCACATGTCAATCACCTCCTAGAAAAGTCTTATTTCTGAAGACTTTTAACAAGGTAATGACATGGATTTAACTAAAGTAGCAATTATGATACATGGAAATATTGCTCTTTGACAAATTTTTGAAAGGTTGTTGTGGAAAATGAGTTTTTCTGAAGATTTTTCTAATGATAAGGCACACAGTAATCTAGTTGAATTTGTAAGCACACAATTCCAATGAAATGTCCAGGAGCTTCAATTCTTAGTCATCAAACTACCCGAGGCCAGAGAATCATGACCACAAACAACAGTACTGTGCACCACATCAACCAGAAGTTCAGATTTCATCTGGATCAGATGTGGGCACAGAACTGTATTGTTAATTCTGGCCGATTTGGCCGAAAGAGTATGTGGGAAACACAGATTATACCTGATTAGCCACAGACTAGTCAAGCAGACAAGAACTGTAGCATGCAGGGACCAATAATGCTGAATCAGACAAATCCATCAGCTTCTTCTCTGGAGATCTTCAAGGCCCGCCTAGATGCAACCCTGTCTGAATGCTCTAGGTGACCCTGCAGGAGCACGGGGGCTGGACTAGATGATCTCCAGAGGTCCCTTCCAACCTTACTGATTCTATGATACTTAATACAGAGCACATCTCCCTAAAACCTCAACACAATATGAAGCATCTTAATGTGATTCCTCTGAACCTCCAACAATCTGGAGGTGTGGCACCACATCGAGTTTCTGAAGATTATTTTACTATTCCTATCACCCCCAAGAAAGAAGGAATGCAGACAGAATGAATAATTCAATACCTTGCAAGTGATTCAACTCATACAGGCTTCAAAATAAGCCTCTGAACTTATCTCACATCTTTGTTTAACAAGTAGGATTTTCCTGATCTGCAAGAATTGTTCCCATACTTAAAATAGGTATTAAATGTGAAACTCCATAAACAAAGACAGTATGATTAATATTTGTTTATGGAAACACACACTTAACTTCAACTCACTGATGTGCATGACTTTTGAATGCATTGTAAAGGAAAATTAAGTAGGCAATGAAAATCATGTTAAAATGCACTGACTCCCTAATGGTAGGTTGCACCAGAACTAATTCGGTATGTTCTCTCTGCAATTTTTTTCCTCTTAAAATGAAAATTATTGGAGATCAATATTGATTCAGTAACGGATCTACCCCAGAGGCAGTGAGCTAATTACCACTTAAAAATAAACGAAAAGTTTTTGATGCAAAGTAAGAGGCATTATTAGTACACGGAACTGGCATATCAAAAAAGCTGATGGTCTTTAGATATCTAGACAGCAAATTACATTAAATAATGCAAGACTATACACACGGGCACTAAAGAATTTTCCTACAGAAACAAGTAGGAAAATGTTTTGGGGATTTCAAGCAGTCGCTGACAACTATGAGCCATAATGTCAAGTTTTTATGAAAGTTACCTGTGATCCTTGAACAAATCAGAAATGATAAACCTAATAGAAGACAGATGTGCTGATGTGAAGTGCAAATGTCTCACTTCAGATACTGTCTATAAATGTAGTTACATTGAAGCAAGATGAAGCCAACTGTTCAGTTCAACCATGCTCAATCAGATCAACTACATGCTCTTAATTTGTAGCACAACCTCCCAGACACCTCTGCAGCACAACTATACAGCAGTGCTATCTGGAAACCGTTTAAACAGTGTGTTGCTTGGAGAAACACCTGAAACTAATGTGGAAATAGTTCAGTAGTGGGCTTGGGGAAATGGAAGGTGACTAAGAGAACTTGGAAGAGACTCAGAGGGAACTAAGAAGACTTGGTTTACTTAATCCTATACAACTAAACTGAACAGGATATGACTCCTTTCAGTGTTTTTGCTAGGATGCTTTCAATAAGATGCTGCATCCTGTCTTTAAAAATCTGTGCCATGCTGTGCCCTCTGACACAATGCCCTAGTTCTAAAATCTGCCTACTGCCCAGCCCTGACACGTGCCAGATAATYCTCTCCTTTTTTCAATGTCTACATCCTCCCTGCAGGAACAGCCAATACCCTTCACCTTATTACATCAAAAAGCTTCCAAAAGGCCTTTAAGAGAAGACACCAAGAAGAAAAAATAAATGTATTATGCAAGCTAAACAAGAGTCGGTAGGTCAAATATAATTGACCATAGGGGGAAAAAAATAGTCTGAGGTTTTGGAACAGCCTTCTAATAACAGCTTGAAGGAGCAACATTTTGTTAATGGTCCTGAAAGGACAAGGAGAGGAGAAAAGGGAAAAAAAAAAAAAAAAAAAAAAAAGTGGTGTGAGCAAAAATTAAGCCTTCTGGATAAGTAAACATGACACACGTAAGCCAGCTAAAGAGTTCCTGGCAATGATATCTTGGGATAGCAATGCTGTGCAGCAGACATTTTCAGATTAACATAGAATTAATGTTATCTAGTATATTTTATGATGCTAAATAGCCACTACATTTTACACATGCATACAAACAATTCCAAATCAAATCTAATTACAATTGATTAAACCATATCAAAGAAAAAAGGCAGGCTTCAGTCTTGGGATTGCAATGGTCTCATTTGATTATCAACCCCCAGAAGTAACAGARCATTAAAAAGATGAATGACAGTTTATATTTATCTGTCTGAAACATAAAAGAGAAAGTCAAACCCTTCCTAAATTGAAGCTAAAGTCTAGACTTCCTCAAATTATTGAAAACTATCCTGAGGCATTTCCTCTGTCATAATTCATCATTAACGTGTATATCTCATAACTTGTGGAATTCAAAACCAGGCAGTTGCTTGGGAGAAGAAAGAGGGAGTAAAGACAGCAGCAGTCCCAACACAGGCAGCAAGTTGCTAGTAAAAGATCACACTGAGGAAAAAAAAGAAAAAGAAAAAAAAAAAGAAAAAGAAAAATGTGTTACATATCTGCTGCATTCAGGAAAAACAGACTTCCTGTTTATTTACAGACCACGTACGTGATTGCACAAAGAAAATATTTATCATGTTAGGATGAAACTGGTTGCATAAAAAAAAATCTAGTACGCATCTGAATACTGGAAAATTACTGTGCTTAATAAAAGCAGTGAATATGTTCCTAATGAACAAGTTATGAATAAATCAGGACCTTTTTTTCCCCTTTGCCTTCCCCTCTTGAGGGCCCTTCTTCCACACAAACAGTTTTGCCATGCTACAGCACTGGCACTCAGTGTAATATCCTGCAGACTCTGAGCATGCAGGAAAAAAAAAATACATTTCTCTCTAAAGGTTTACCCTGAACAGCAATGTAAAGGGGATGGCACCTTATTTGGATTTTAGCTCCTGAATCCTTGCTCTGCCAGGAAAAGATGTTCAGAGTTTGAAAAGTAGATAAAAGTTTTCTGTTTCTTCTCACTCCAGAGCGTGGTTCCACATTACAGCATAAAAGCACTTCAGACACTGTCCTCTGATAGGATAGTAGAGGGAGACAAATGCAGAAAAGACAGTTTTCCTGTAGTCAAAACGTCTTCTCATTTGATGGATAAAACCTTTTGCAATACTGCATCTCTCCTATCATTCTTAAAATAGGTATCAGACAGTCTTGAAAAGCAAAGATGTCCTTGGGCTTCTGAACTGATCTCAGTAAAATAATCTATGTATCATGTATAACTGTTAAAGCATGAGGATGTAATGAGTGCCAGTACGCTCTTGTAAATAATCTAGGGGAGCATCCCATGATTCTTCCATTTCCTCCTTCCAGAGATTCACAAGCAAATTTTCATCAATAAATCTCTTCCTTCTAGAGGAATTTTCACAAGTGCCTGTTACATCTTTGTAATCCTAATGAATACTAAGCTAAAACTGAATCTCAGCACATTTCTTAGGTTTTCACGAAAGAAAACAATTACTGGTATGCATGGTGATAGATAAAAAGAAACTTAAGTGCCATCTCTTAAAATTATGCAGGAAGAGCTACTCAGGTCCTCCAATAACAGTAGCTGGTACTTTAATCAAGTGGCATAATTGTTTAAAGCTTACAGACAAATAAAAATAAAAGAGTCAAACACAGTTTAGCTACAAACAATTCAGTGAAAAAAACCATGTTTTGAATTAGTCTGGCTATTACATCTGGGTAAAAGTAAAATAATTAACCTCAAATAATTTTTTAGATTTTTCCTTCCTGAAAGTTAACTGGAAATTTGACTACCTACCTTAACTAGAGAACAACTAGAGATCAAAGTGTCTGTAAATTTAAGAGTCAAATTCATGCTGAACCCAAGCAGGTATGTAATAACATTACTTTGAGCTTGTGGTTCAGATATTTTATATATATATACACACATACGAATGAATAATAATAAAGCTCCCACATACAACTGGTGACCAGAGCTTCTCTTTCTCTATAGTCTAGATACAATACAAGTATCAGTATAGAATGCTTAAGTAGATAATCAACTCCTCTGCCAGAAATTACATACATCTCTCGAATCTCCAGGGTTTTAGAGAGACAACATTTAGGGTGAATAAATCAGAAGTGTCTAATTTTTCTGGGTAAGTAACCCAGACCACACAGTTCTTGGGTATCACAGAACATCTGAGGTGGGATAGGACATCTGGAAGTCATCTAGTCCAATCCCTCCACGAGGGTCAGCTAGAGCAGGTCGGCCAGGACTGTGTCCCGTTGAGTTTTGAATATCTCCAAGGACAGAGATTCCACAGCCTCCCTGGGTAATCTGTTTCAGAGTTCAACTACCCTCACAGTGAAGAAGTCTTTTCACATGTGGCCCAAAGTCTATTCATTTACGCATGACAGGATGGGTTAGGAACTCAGATTACATACAGTTTGTGGCCTACAACTTAGCCATCCCTGACTTGGTATGTTTTTGATGTTGACACACACACACTTACTTCACACTTTTTCTCCCCACATCATTAAAAAAAAAAAAAAAGTCTTTGGCTTCTCATACAAGAATTCTCTTCAAAAAAACTAAAGCCCTCATGGAAAGCAGTAACTACATATTGTTTTACAACAGTCTGATTCATACCTCAAAAGTACTAGCGATCAGTAACAAAGCAGACATACATCTGTCAACCTAATGAATAAAAACACCACTGGCAATATGGACACTGTCAGGCAGCTCAGAAACACAAACACTTTTGTGGCCAGAAAAATCTGTGACATACATATTACAAAGTATGCAAACATGTTCACAAAACATAATAAAAACAGTGCCGTGAGTGGAATGAAACTCCTAAGTGCACAGTACCAGCTAACTGGGCTATGTAAAGACATCAAAAGCAAGATCTGGAATGCAAACTGGTTTTGGCTAAACYAGTAAGCAGTAACCAGTAAGCAGAACCACAAGAATTTTG
Source organism: Rhea americana (assembly GCF_003343005.1). NCBI lineage: Eukaryota > Metazoa > Chordata > Aves > Rheiformes > Rheidae > Rhea > Rhea americana. Next base: position 1,325,648 of record NW_028186368.1, on the reverse strand, counting down.
TTTCTTTTAGTAACTAGTACAGGATAATCTAAACTAGTCCTCTCATAAGAAATAATTTCTACTTTACTCCTTTCTGATAATGAACTGGTAGTGTTCTTGGCTGTTCTACTATTACAGGTGTTAGGTATGTTTTATTTGTCTGTTTTGAAGATACAGAAGGCTCTATTTTATCCCCGGGAATGCTTGAGGAATTATGTTTATTTAGGCTTAACTCTGTCTCAAGTTCCAAGGGCTCCAACAAGTGCTCCAGAAGAAAACCTGTGAGATTTCCCCTCCCCCCAACTTTTTACTTCCTTTCAAGGAAAAAGGCATGATTAGTCATTTACTTGAGCTATGTAGCTTTGGAAGAGTGAAAAGGGCAGCARATACACCTGGAATCATATCAGAACAGGAAAGTTGTAACCATTAGGATCTTCCTTCAGTCACAGTAAATATAAGCGAGTTTTAGGGAAAGATATCATAAGTATTAATTTAAAGTATGTATATAGTTTTTTTTAAAAAAAAACTATACAGTTMACATCTAAGATAACCAGAAACTAACAAAAAACTAGAGCACTCAGAATAAGAACAACCCAGAGGTTTTCCATCATTCTACCTAAAACAGAAGGAAAGCTGTAAAGTATGCATGAGCCTTCTGCATCCTATATACCTTCAGGCTAGTAAGGAAAGCAAAGGTGGTCACTATCTCTCAGGAATGAGATCTTGGGGTTATGAGAACCAGCTCTATGAAAATCTCAGCTGGATGCTCAGTAGAAATAAAAAGCAAAGCAAATATTAAGAACTGTGAGGAAAGGAAGAAAATCACTACTTCATCACAAAAGCTTGGGATGTGTTTCAAAACTGGAAAACATTCAATTAAGGTCCACAAAGGCCATCAAGAATATGGGATGGCTTATGTTCAAAAAATAAGCTCTTCAGCCTGGAAGATACAAGACTTAGGGGAGAGATGATGGAAGGCTATTAAAAGTGTAAATGACAGGATGGATAAGATGCTCCTACACAAGCATTAAGAATCATCAAATAAAATCAGAAGTAGATGCAAGACAAAAGTGGTTACTTGCACAGCAAGCATTTGAGCAGGTGAACTCCTTGTCATAGGACAGTATAAACACTATGCTAAAAGAAAGTCACTGATATAAAAACCCATCAGAAACTCAGAGGATACGCAAGGGAATTATCATTTATGCTTTTCCTGCTATCCATTTCTAAAGGTATACAGGCTTGTGATATCACGTGAAGACATCTGACCTGACACACTATGTATACTCTTTTGTTCCTAGGAAAGATGGTGTGAATGAAAAGAAAAAAAGCTTACTGATAATTATTCTTTCCCTTTTTTTTTCTCTTTAAGTCACAATACTCCTTCAGAGGTCAAAAAAATATGTCTTAATTAGCAAGAGAGACAAGAAAAAAACCTAAGAACACTATCTGGGCTTTATTTTTTTTTAAAAAAAAAAAAGTTGATGTTGTGATAACTTTGAAAGTCTTTTTTTCAAAAAGTATTAAGAGATAATATAACTCAGAGAGGGAAAAACAATTAGAGGTCCTCAACTCGTTTTCAGTAATATTACAAAAACTCTCCACACAGGCAACACAACCAAGACTATACTACACATTTTTAGAACTGTTTTTCCCCCATTACAGTAATTTACACAATAGTTGAAGGGAAAAAATATATATACACTCAGGCCTAATTATGGATTCTAATTGTTTTTATGAATACTATCTATCCCTGTAAAAAATATCAAGTTTATGATTTAKTTAACAGCCGAAAATAACAGATAATGAAAAACTGCCTGGAAAGGTAAGGTAAGGAACAATGTCAATTACTTCTATACTTACAAAAGGATGATTCACTAATKCCACATGAATTTTTGGTTAGAGAACAGTTTTTAGGACATGTATACATTGTGTTCATGGATACACAGAATACATCATGAAGTAAGACAAGCACAAATTTACAGGCCCTTAGCTACTCCATATTAATTACCAAAAACAGTAACAACAACAAAACCTGGAGCTTGGTTCTAAAGGCAGATGAACTGAGCTAATGTACTCCTGCTACAAAAGAGAGAGGACTTGGTTACCTGCCACTGTTTCAGGTGCTCCTACTTTCTCTACTCACTCCGGTTTTACACTCTTAGATGCAAAATCCAACCGAGTTAAATTGCAGAGGTTCATCAGTCAAAGGGTGTCTAAATCGAGGCATGCCTGAGAGGTCACAAGCTCAGAAGCATCAGGTTCCTGGTGCCCTAGAAACCCATTATGTGGATTCAATACTGCAGAATAATGACTTGCTCACATCTAACAACTTTCATATGCCTACACAAAACTCTGGAAACAGGTTAGAACAGAAATACTGTATATTCTTTCAGTCCTAACCCACAACTCAGAACTAGTCTGCTTAACCAGAAAATGTTTATCTCAAAATGCTGTGGGCAGTTTTCCTAATTCCAAAAAGCTCAATCAGCCAACCAAGATATCTTTTGATTCTAAAATGCATCATCTGCAACATTTTTTTTTAATAAAAATAATTCTTATGAGTAATTTTTTACTCATGGAAAATGTTAAATAAAGGTGATAATCTGAAAAACACCTCTTCTGAATTCAAAAAAAAATATTTAACAAATGGTGCWGGCACAAATCCTTCTGTTCTAGATGGAAAGCACGCACCCATTTATTTGTCTGCCACTGATATGGCCCAGCCCGCACAGCCTCTCACTATGATACTAAGGTTCATCAAGTAGTGGCTAACAACTGAGGGAAAGGGCTACTGTTCCCCCAGTGGGAGAAGGCAAGACCACAGGGTCAAGGGTAGAAAGGGGCAAAGGGTGCAGCAGMCCCAGTCTAGACTTGTTAAAATTGCTGTGGAATTGCATCCTTCTTCCTTAGTGTGAATTTAGAGAACAAAACAAAATCCTCACTTTTGAATAGTTGTTGATCCCATTTCTTGATATTTTCCTTGCTCCTCAACTTCCTGTTCATATTACAAGAACAGGTTAACAGCTCAGAAAGCCATAACTGATATATCAGAAGAGAATATAAATACAGAATATAAAATTATATAGAATTTAACAGAATACTTTCTGTTAAAATAGAACACAAAATAGCAAGATAYATAATACAATTGTTCTAATACTACTGTTTTTTTAAGCTTGCAAATATAGGTTTAAATAAAAAAATAGAAACTATTTTCATGTATTTGTAATGAGATAAAAATTTTGTAATAGTTTGATTTTCTCTATCTTGCTACAAAAGCTTTTTCAAATCAAATGTTCTGGACGGTCTTGATGATACTCAACAAATCTCTAATACTTAATTATTAATTGTATCTTACTGTTAGGAAGCTATCATGCAAGTAATAACATTACAATATTTCAAAAAAAGCTTCATGAAAACACATCTTTTTTCCAAATAAAAGTAGTTTAGATGACTCTGTCCAAAAGCATTCTAAAATGCATTTTTAAAGATAATTACTAGACATTACTAATGGCATCCCATGACACCTGCCCTTTTTTTCCTGAAGTATTTCTGCAAAGTAACTACTGCTTCATAATAGCAATATAGTAAACATCTACCTAATATTAGGTAACATCACTGTATTATATACTCCCTTTTTATAGTCACTTAATAAACTATATTCTTCCAAACTTGAAATTGTTTAAGTTAACCACAGCACACTTAATCTCTCAATACTGATGGGGGGGGGAAGGAATCAACCTGTACGTAATAATCATTTTCAAATGTAAACTTAGGTTTCACTGACTCTCCTCTGCCTCTAAATTCCATGGCACAATGCCCAAAGGTTAAATTAACAGGAAAGAATAAAAACACAAAAGGGCACAAAAAGCTTACATTCCTAGCTATCAAGTTTTCACATCCATGCCTATCCACTGTGTAAGCATTAGCAATRAGCTCGGCATCCTGTGTTTTTATCCTGTATTTTACCAGCATCAAAATGCTGCCAAATGCTGTGAAGTATTTCTGAGAGAAGGTTAACGAGATTTCAGTGAGCTGTGAGCAAGGAGAGGGGGTCACAATCAACCACAGGCAACCCACTCCAACCAATCTTATCTTGCTGGGTGATTAGGAACAGCACAGAAGAATTTGACTCTAGAGTAGAGCAGCAGTATGAGTACTGCTCTCCTCCAGCTGTTTTAGGGTAAAAGTGTTTCTTACTCCGTTACAAATAAAAAGAATCACAAAGGAAGAAGAGCTACTTGCACGCAGCCCCCCTCAACTTCTCTATCAAGGTGACTGTGCAGGCAGCACTACACTTCAACTCTCACAAGGGGGGGTGAGGACAGAGGAGCAGCAAGCTGGCCAGCCTAGCACAGATGCTTCTGCTGTAAGCAGCACAGTATCATCAATGGCTAAGTTTGACTACTGCCCTTCTAAATGCACACGATACCACTGTGGAATCAGTATGTTCCCAGTCACTAATACGCCTAACAAAAGGGGGGGGGGAGTGATATGACTGCGACAAAATGGATTCTTTTAACTAAAAATATGGGAATATTCTCTATAAACTGGACTGCATGAAACCCAAGGTGCAGAATCATTGTTTGGCCTTAAAGAGACATATAAACGTTATGGCTCCAGTTCTTCTAAGATGTGTATTCATCCACTTTTTAAAGATGGAATTAGAAGGGCCTTGAGAGCTACAGATGAAAAAAAATACACATCACATACACACACAAAAACAAACACCATACACATGCACAAAACCTTACCAATACTTAAGCAAAACACCTCTATATTTACACTACTACTTGTGGATATCCAGTATAGTGGAAAGATTCCTTGTACAGTAAACCTTTACAGGGTGTCAAATCTTTCATTCAAGGTTTTGAATGTGTGTCAAGTACTAGCTACATATATATCTATTTCTATACTCTGCCCAGCCTCAAAGCAAAAGCCTGGACTAGAATTGGGGTTCTCAAACTGCCTATGCTACTTACAGAGACATGGCATCTTCCAAGATTCAGAGGGAACAGCCTCCTTTCTGTATTTCTTTCAGCTGAATATTCTTCAAGTAAACTTTAGATACATCCTCAAAACTGGACGTATTTGAGGAGGGAAGTTGCAGAGTAATAAGGTTAGTGAGCAAGAGTGCAGACTTAAGTATGAGCATATAGCTCTTCGAAGCATGGAAGGGCAAAAAAAGATAAGTTAATTAAAAAAAAAGCACTCATACACATCACAAGGACTGCTATCATAATGAGAGTACACCGAGTAACTTTACCTATTTCATGTCAATATGCTTACTTTTTCCCCCCAAATAGGAAAAAGTAGCAACTCATCTTTTTTTTCTTTTTTTTTTTTTTTTTTTTTTTTTTTTTTTTTTTTTTTTTTTTTTTTTTTTTTCAGTAAGTTTTTTTTTCTTCCACTTCAGTAAAGAGTATCTACATTCTAAGCAGAAAAGCTCCTATGGTCTCTTTTCTCCCAAAGAAGAGACTTCAAGAGAAAACTTTTACTAACATTAATCTCTGTATTCACAAAGCTATTATTCTTTGGGGCATATGAACTGTTTTAAACATCTTGTTTTGTTCAATTTAATATAAAAGGTTCAGAATAGAAACCTTAGTCTTTCACTAGCTTTGTAACATATTATGAATACTCAGTTCCCTAAGAACAGGGTAATTTATTTAACGTAGACCCAAATCAGCTCCAAAATTGCACTGAACAAGCTTTCATACATTCATGTGTACATAACTTCAAAATATACCATTATCTATGACTGCCTGTTTCAGTRCAGGTTTATAATCATGTGTCTCAATTCAACCGTGCAAGGTATATGTCAAAAAGTACACAAAGTTCACGTATTACACAATCAGCATTGTGTAACACCTGATGCATTAGCCAACTCACTCATTCACCTCCTGCTCTACCATTTCCTTCCTGGATGACGATGTTTAACCTGCACAAACTTATAATCAAGCTGACTGAAAGCAAGTCCAACATGAAGATAACTTTGACAGACACTTATCCATGCTTAACTGCTTAGACGAAGTATCTTTTCTTCAACTCTCAAGGATAATTTTTTGAAAAACAAATTTTAAATTTCTCATTTCAAAAAATATCTTAATTTAAAAAATGAATTTGCTTTTAGCAACCACACTTTTGATTCCAAATCAAGAACACTTCTTGCAACAGTTTTCCTCACTGTAATTATGCCAAAGTTACACCAGTATTTACCCAAGACAAAGGCAGTCCACAACAAGCGAGAGAGTTTTTTTTTTAAATTTGTATCTTAAAGCATGTATGTACATATTTTAAAGAGACAAGTCAAAGGTAAACAGCATGACAGTTTCACCATCACTTGAAGCCAGCACCACCACTGAAAGAATCCGTCGCCTTCCAACTCAGAGCTGCTTCCTCTACCTCTGCCACCCTTGTGCTAGCACAGACATCCATGAAGCGAAGCCAATCAGGAGACCAATAGAAATCAAAAGTAACATATGGAAAAAACCCACAACAATTAGTTTCAGCAGAGATCAGTTCCTTCCAGCCCAACACACTGTTCAGAAGCCTTATTTGGCACTCAGAGAGGAAAGAAATACAAGACCTCTTCTGTAAGAGCACTACTACCTTGAAGCAATTAAGAAACTATAGCCCAAGACACAAAACTAACCAATTAACCTTTTACAATAACTGCATTAGTTTTACAATGAGCAGTGAGGGGATACTGTCTTTGAAACAATTCTCTTTTACAGAAACAATTATCCGCTTGTTTGGTTTATCAAAGCTGAGGTAATGAAATTACAGGGTAGTTCATTCAGTGAATATAGCATGACAGCAACTCCCCCTACATCCCAAATAAAAATACTGATTCCTACCACAGGCTATAGCAACACTTCATATGGATTTTCCCAGAATGCCTTGGAGAAAAAAAAAAAAGAAAAAAAAACAGGCTCAGCAACCCAGAAAATACGAGCAATACAATTTTACTCAGTATTTGAGAGAGACAAGAAGTTAAACCATGCTGCTCTTCAACACAGCAGTGCTGAAATGGCCTTTCAAAAGTTTYGTGTAAAAAGAAGTCAGAATGAAACCCTAGTGGCTTGCCAGAAGACTCTATTACTAAAAAGTCAACATTAGCAATATATTCTGAGTTTCCTCTAAGTAGTAAAGCAATGATATTCCTACTTTCCAATTTTCACTATGGCAAAAATAAACACTTTTTTTCTTTATTTCACACCACATAGTTACTACAAAATTACAGCACAGCACAAACCTTAAAATGTGAGGGAACTGTACCTCTACTAGCAGCAAGTCCCAAATTTTTGGTTCTAAGCATCATTAGAAGAAAGCTGGCAATGCTCTGTACTTCTGCTCCTTACTCTCCACTGCCTATGTCTACCTTAGAATCAAGTACCACTAAACCTATGGTGGTGCATTTACAGAGTGCAACAGCAGACAATGAAGGCTCGATATCCACACTCTTAAGTATGGATATGGATTTTTACTTCAGACTAGCTCTACTCTGCTCTCACTAATCAAATTGTCATTATTGTCTGAGACACATCTTCCAATTTACTTTTGCCCAGAAGAAATCTAGTCTGTTTAGGCTGCTCTGGTTCACAGTGTGAAAAGGTCTTGAAGTGAGGGGGACAACTGTGTCATCTGCTTCAGAAGTACAGCCCGATTCCATCCTCTCATTCTCCAAGGTTCAGCTAGAGCAAGGAACAACTGGTTTGTCTACCTAGACCTAACCAAAGCCATAAAAGCATCTCTACATTAGGTTCTCTAGGACAGACAGGACAAAACAATTCCAACATAAAAATACTGGAGTTGGTCCTACACTGAGGCAGCAGAAGTCTGATGGCRTTTATTCAGTTTGGTCCTATATTTGTTTCTCACCTTTTGGAAAACTCTAAACTAGCATCAGAATTCACATCTCATATCAGAGTTTGGATGCTAATTATAGGAATCAGTGCTGGAATCTCTGTGCTGGGAAACTGCTCTTCTGAGGACATAGTCCTTCCCCTAGCTTCCTAAGCTCGGTGTTTGGGGGGGGGGTAGTTTTTTTTCTTTTTTTTTTTTTTTTAACTCAAGTGAATTACTCTGAAAATGAGAATTCATGGCTAATCAATCAAAATTCTGCATCATCATATGGTTGTAATTAATTCCTCAAATCCTGTTTCAATATTGGAACAGGAACAATCCAATTCACACAAAGYTGTGTGAAGACTATTCAGAGGAGTTTGCTGGAAACAACTCACAAAAAGAACTGCCTACTCGAACAACAATACTATGAAGCAAGAAAGCACTCCACTAGTTTTGGATGTGATCAGCACAACACCTCAACTTTTTATTTAAGACAAGCCATGCAGAATACAACCACAGAGCACCAACTATGACACATGCAAGGAGATTGTAGGCACACTACTACACTGTACGCATGAAGTAAGACTAYACAAAAAGTTTAAAATCCTTTAAGACAATTATTAGGCACAAATCATTCCTTCATTTCCATCCATTGCTATGCTTAGTAATTTTCACTTGGTTGGCTCATTTTCTATACCAGCAGCACAATAAAATTTATCCTGTGTTTTACAAAGCTGTAATAAACCGTGCTTTTTTAAGAACCTAGTACTACTATCTACCGAACAATACGCAGTAGGCCCTCCACACACATGCAAAACAATGCTAGCTAGATGTAAAGAAATGAGGAATGTTTAACTGCAGGCCTCTCTAGAAATCCTTGATACGGGGTACAATCCATATAGCCATATTCTAAAATTTCATTTTCATTTTTTGTCATTAAAATGGCTGTGAGAATAGTACTGTATATGAAGACCAAATATAACACTGGTACAGTGTTCCCAAGTTTGACAACATTTTTACTGCTTTTGCTGCTTCCGTCAGCCACTTGAAATAGTTRACAGTAAATCTAAACCCCTAAAAACTACAGAACAAGTACAATGTTATCCAGGAGGAAGAATGATTTTCTCCCCCAATTCCTTCCACCTTACATAAGAATGAGAAAAACAAAAATCCTGTGGTTTAGGAAAAGGTCACAGAGGAAGAGTTTTCTCCCTCCAATCTCCTATTCCTTAATAACAACCAAAAGATTACAAAATGTCTTCAACAACTGTAATCCCTCCCTCTTGCAACAGCCAGGACTCAGCAAGACAAGCTAGATCTTTCTTTCTCTCTTTCCAGCAGAAAGAACTAACTCCTCGACTACACAATGGGCAGTATCTGGAGGGCAAGGAGATTAACTCTCCGAAGTGAGTCGGTAGCCAGAACCTATCAGAAGTCAACGGCATGTTTACCAGCAACTAAGATTGTTTTGGTGATAAATCATAGGTGTTTACCAAACATGGTTTTGTCAATTTTTAATCACTTACTACAAGATGTGGGATTAATATTTCATCATTGATTTTTTTGTTTTATTTAATCTACAAGAATATAGGTAACACAGAACCACAGAAGCCCTATAAAATGCCATTCAAGAAACATTAAAYAACCATGAGGCTATTTTGAAGGTAAATAAGAGGAGGAAACAAAAACAATTACAAAGCTCAAATGTTTTTAAAAGGTCAGTAGTTTCAGGGATTGGAATCACCAARTAACTCTGTTCTAGTGAGCATTTATTAATATCCTGTCTTTAAACACAGAGAGAGAAAATARTTCTATTTTCTGTTTCAAAACTCCAGTTAAAAATGTGTTCCTGTGCAGACTATGTACCAAAATGCCTTCTCTTTCTAAGAACAGAAAGGATAGAGGGAAAAACTRAAATTTTAATTTAGAAAGTCTTCAGATAAACTTTCTAACACATTTTTGAGCCACAAAAAGAAACCCAAAGAATAGAATAAAAACCAAGCACTTAAGACATTTAAGAGCGACTTTCAAAAGAAGAAATAAAGTTCCATTTTTATGCTCCCTGTGACCTCACAGTATCTAAAAGCAGAATTTGGCAACTTTTCCTCCTTGGCCTCAACACCAAAATAACATTCGGTAATTTCTTCTTTCCTCCCCATCAACATTCAGGTCACCCACGCTGAAACAGCCCAGGAAAGAGAAAGAAAAAAATCCCAAACAGAGCAAAACCCCAGCGAAAACATGACTCTGCAGGAGCAGGATTTGCGCCTCTGCCACGAAGATTCCCCCCTCCCCCGCCCCAGCACCGTTCAGTAAATAATCATTTTCAAGAGAGCAGGGAGAAGCCCGGTGTGCCCTGCTGTCGGGGCGAGCCCCGGCGGCCGCCCGGGGCCCCCCGGAGGCCGCCCAGGGCCTGCGGCCCCC
>NW_028186368.1:1280313-1314654 GCF_003343005.1 Rhea americana | reverse complement strand
GGCGGGTGTCCGAAAGGAGTGGCCAGTGGCGAGCCGGTCCTTGCCGCCGCCGCGCCGCCTCCGCTCCCCGCAAAATGGCGCCCCCCCCATCTCCCCGGCATATGGCCGCGGGTACGCGGCCCSCTCTTCTCTGCCCGCGCCGAAAGTAGGCGTCCGCGCTGATGGCTGAGAAGTCTGGCCTCCCGGGAGGGCCAAGGAAAAGGGCGTTTGRCGTTTTGCTGCTCGCGGATGTGCCTGCGGAGGCTGTGCCGTCTTTATCCCCAATAAGACGGGAGCTGGGCTGCCCCTTGCGGGTGGTGGCTGCAGTTTGTGCTGGGCCTGGGGCAGTGGKGTCTACAAGGGGAGCTAAGAAGGCAGCAGGAATAGGGACAGCTAGGGGRGAGAGGAGGAGGAGGAGGGTAGGAGCTGGGGAGAAAAATTCAGAAGGTAAGTAAGGGGCCAAAAGGCACACAGTGATTTTTAAGAAAGATAGGAAATTGGGTAAGAAAGGGAGTTAAGACATACAAAGTCTTAAGGGTTAGGACGGTGGATGTATTCTCTCAGCAGCAGCTTGAGGGCAGAGATTTCACATGCGTTTAACTCTGGTTTTGACTGCAGGAATCATCGTACTCTATAAGAAAATGTGATCCCAAAGGTGTGAAATCAAAARGCAGAAACAATGTTGGCATTCATCACACCGTTATTTGCTAGTTATCTGTTCAAAGTGGGAGAAGCTGCTAATCATACCCATTTTGTAAGTACATGCCAACCTCAAAAGCTTCATCTCAAGTGTTCTGCTGCTTTCTATCTCTGTTTGTAAATGCAGAGTATGGGGAAGTAGTACACAGAAGTTGCAATAGCATCAAAGAAGGGGAGAGGTTGGCCCTAGCTTAGTAGAAAGTGTACCATTTCAGCATTAAGAAAGGCTGTGATGTGTCAACTGGARTGAAAGTAATATGCCACAACCAACAAATAAGCAGATGTCCTAGTGCCACGATACAGTAATTGATAGATGGAAGTCTTGTGAAAATAGGCTCATAGGGGAGGGAGACTTGAGGGTGCTCCAAGTTGGCAGAGCAGGAATGGGTGAGCTAACATCTTAATGGACCCTGTAAAACCCACAGAGGAGACATAAYGGGTAAATGCCCTGTGGAAAATCTCTAGTCAGTGTATGCAGCTAATCACAGGAGCCAGATCAGGAGGAAAATAGCCCTGCAGATCGTGCTGCAGATCATGGGAGTATTCAAAGCCCTTGTTTTGTAGCTAACTCCTGATTTTCAGTCCTGGGTTGTTTGCAACATTGTTCTTTTGTCTGGTTTGCTTGTTAGGGTTTTTGCCTGTGGTATTAACTATCTACTGGTCAGGGAATTCTGGATCTGCTCTGGGTGTCATCCTGTCTCACCTTCCCCCACCAGCCTGTTACAGCTGTAAGGCAGGAGTAATTGGAAATTACGGCCTGGGAAGAAGAATTCCTGCTGTCCAGCTCTGGTAGTGCAGGGGACCCCAGGAATGGAGGTGTGTTGCACAGTCCTTGAACAGCAGTGAACATAGCCCATTCTAGCATGGACTCCCAATAGATTTGGTTTGTTTGAGTGCTGTTCCTTATGTACATAACTCACTGTAAATATTAGTGGTTATCCCTTGCTTCTAAGGGGGAAAGGAGATTCAGCATTGCTTTTTCCAGTCATGGACTGTCTGGAAGATGATTTAAGCAAAAACAGCCCTATCTACTTGGATTTCAAGTACAGCTGGATCCACTGGAGATGAAGAGAGCATTATGGGAACTCCTAGATACCTGTTTCTAACCAAGAGGAATTAGATTTTCTGGAAATGCTGTCAAAGTACTTTAACCAGTTGTTTTAGTGCACAAAAGTGCTCTTTTTCATGGCATGCCTTTGTCATGCTCTTCCACCTGAGCAGAGTCTGTGCAAATGGATTGCTGCAGTTATYCCTGTGATAGTGGGGGCTATGCTACATCTCAGAGAACACTTTTGYGGTTAATCTGGTCTTCCTTCAGCACTCTGCTGCTGCACTTGGTTCAAATTGTTTGGTAAACATTTACCCGTGGAGAACATTGTGCACACTCCTTCATTTGCACAATGTTTTCATAGTTGTGGCATCTCTTGTGCGTCCACTGACAATGTTGACTTTGTCTCACTGCTGATTACTCCAGGCTTTTATCAGGGCAAAGTTACGGAAGAATGACCTGCGTTCAGTCCTTCCTAAATTCCTAAACACATGAGCCAGAGACCCAAACAGCTAGTAGGGTTATCTTCCGGTGTAAGGGGGAAGTGGTACTGTGAAAGCAGAGAAACTTAAGCCTAATTCCTGGAACTGTACAATAACCAATCCACATTCATACTCAAAACCCGCCCATTTTCTGATGAGCTGGACAAATCTTCAGTCCCATGTGCTGCCTAGAAGCACACCTGCAGTTTTATCAGGAGCAGCTTGGAGGGATGAAACAGCTCAGCAGATGAAGAAGAGGAAGAGCCAGATCGGTAGAAAGATAGTGTTTTGACAAGACCCTATAATCTGTGTGAGATCTCTGTAGGAGAAATCTGATAAGGCACCAACGGTAACAGTCAGACTGGTCTAGCAGGTAGGAATGGTGAAATTTAGAACATTTCTGTTGTAATAAGAGATGTAAAATATACCAGCTGCATTCAGAGTACACTTTCAAGAACTGAAAGGGTTTATGACTTGGGAAATGGAAATCATAATCTAGCAGATATGCCCACAGCAGTGGGGGACAAGTATTCCACATGTCATCATCTTGCTGATCTTGTTTGAGGTAGTGAACTACCTTTGTAGAACAGATGAAATCTAGAAAGCAGGAATTTCCAGAGGTACTGAATGGCCGGCAGATGGCAATCAAACACAGCACTGGGAAGCTCTCCAGCTCATGCTGTTGCTGAACAAGTCTAATAGGAAGGTGATGGATTTCAAATGGTTTGCCAGCTTTATAGGTATATGACTTTCTACAAAATGTAGTGTGACATATAAGCTTACCATATCCGGGTCATTAAACCAACAAAGGAAGAATGTTCTTAGTGTATTTTAGATGAGGAGAGAAGGTAACAGATTTGCATGACATATGTCATTGAAATGGGCATTATTAGCAAAAGAGTTCTTTGTAAGAACTTCAGAAACACCTGTAGTGTGGGATAAGCTACATGCATGAGAAAGGCAGTAGAATCTGTGCTGTGTATGTAACTATGATCCACCACCGGCTAACTGGCAGTGTTCAGTGGCAGAGCAGACCCTGCCTTTGCTCTGCCTCTGGTCCCACAGCCACCTCCGCTCTGCAGGCAGCAACACATAGGAGCCTCTGTATCTGACCCAGTTACTTTAGAAATGTTCTTTCTCCAAGTGCATGCTGTGTAACAAAAGATGGCCAAGTCAGTTAGTTCCAGTCAGCAAAAATAGTGTACGTGACTGACCTGAATACCTCCGAACACAAGTCTCTCCTCAAAGGAAGTGCCTCCAACTACTCCCACTGGGACAGGTGGATGCCTGCATCCGCTCCCCTACAAACACAGTTGCCTTTCTGGCTAGCACTTTTTATAGCCGCTATTTTGTTTATTTCTGGCAGAGAAGCCAAAATCAAATTAATGGCCCAGTGACCCACCCTTGGGTCACRAGGGGGCTATTTCCTTAGGATTTACATATAGAACCAGTGTTGGTTTTGGTGGAAATGAATACAGCAGTTCACCAGGACAGTWGAGGAGTACAGTTGTGCAATGCATCTAATGTGACCATATGAGAAAGAAAGTTTTAACCTCTGTCTGGGGTGCCCACAAGTGTGTCAGTCCCTTTGTTTGGGATTACCACAATCTTGCCTCCCACAATTTGGATTTGGTTCCACCTAGGGATGAGAAAAGGCACATAATGCATTCTCCTTGGCATGGTTCCCAGTATTTTGGTGATTGCCAAAGAATCTTTCATAGRTCCTCTCCTGGCAAGTCACAAGGATTCAGCCAATCCTATAGCAAAGAGATGGCAGGAGGAGCACCCGAGGGCAGTGGTGTAAGAATTGGTAGGATAGGGAAATGGAGCCCATAGGGGCTGCATGCTGAGTACTGCAAAACTTCTCTCAGTGGTTACAGATGACAAGAAATTGTGGGTATATCCTGGTGCGAGATAAGAAATTCAGGAAAAAGTTACTCTAGCAAGTTGCTTGCAGCTTGTGTCTCAGCTAACTAGAGATTAGTGGCAGCCAAAACCCACAATGCCACCCAATTTTGTGCCAGAAGAACAAGAAAGGTGGGAAGAGAAGAGCTTACATGCCTTGTGGCCACACCGTCATCTGTGCTGTTTGAGCTGTGGATCCTGGGGCTTTACCCTCAGTAGGAAATCCAACAATCAATGGAGCTGCATCAGGAATTAATTTGGTCAGCATTTTGGCCTTCTTTCCTTCTTCCAGCTTGGTGGTAGGGATGCTTGTGGGCTGAGAATTGTGGATTGGGTAGTGCTTTAGGTGTGGGGGGTTTCCACAGACCTAGGTCCAAAATGCTGAGCTGTAACAAATCTGTCCAGCCTCTCTAGGCCCTTGGGGAGAGGTAAGGACAAGCTCCTTCCCTCTTTCTCATCTTTCTTTCTCACCTTTTCCTCTTCTTCCTCTTTTTTTCTCATCTTTCTGTCTTCCTCTTTTTTCTTTCTTTTTCTTTCTATCTCTTTCCCTTCTTTCTCTTCTTTCTCCCTTTCCCTTCTTTCTCTCTTCTTTACCTTTCCTCCTTCTCTCTCACAAAGGGAGCAGCCTGCCCCCCGCCTAGGTTTGGTATTGCTGTGAGGGTTCTGCTATTGAGGAGGTGCAGGCTTTGCTGCAAGGTTTCAAAGGCATCAGCACAGCACGGTAATATTGTAAATACTAATGATGAAAGCTGGGGCACTGCTGCTGCTTCTCTGTGATTAATTCCAGCAACTGGGACTCAGAGGTATTATGAGGATAGGCACAACAAAGATGCAATAAGTGGATTATCTGGAAAGCCCACCCCCCTTTTTTTTGGTCCGAGTTTCCCGCTTTTGTTCGTTATTTTAAAACATGATTTTAAACATAGCCTAAAATTGATGCAATAGTTCTGTCTTCAAAATTGTGAATAAATTGTAAATTATACTTAAACCTGGCACTCAGAATTCTTCAAACAATATCTGTTTTGATACTTGACCTTATGAATTGGGGAAGACAGAAGTAAGTCACTAAGATTCCTGTGTATTGAACTATTTTCCAAGCTGATTATAAAGCTTAGGGCTCAAATGGTCTTTGCACAGAAACTCACAAAATGCCTTTTCTTTGTAAAGGGTTATCATCACCCAATTCATTTTACCTCTGATTTGGCATTAGAGGTATTGTTTACTCCTATGCTGCTCCAAAAATGCTCAGGAAGTGTGATATTATGGTCCAGCCCACAGGCCTGGTCCAAGACACAGCAGCTTAGCACAGCATAACACTGCAGTCTCTTTACCATGGCTGTTTTTTGTTAACAATTACTGTTTGAATGTTGAAGAAGGACTTTCYCTGACATTTTATTTATTCCTCAGTAATCTCAATCATGCTGCCAGTGATCAGGCAAAATTCTCAGTGACACCAATGTCTGACTGATACCAATGCAAGATTTGCTCAAGAAATAGGTGCAAAACTGTGAATGCAAAGTAATGCATAAGAACTTGTGCTGGTTTCCACAGGGTTTTTGTCAGGTTTCAGTAGTGATTTATAATTAACTACAATTCTCTGATCTACAATTCTTCCTCCTTTGCTTGTTTTTAAGGGGCAGGAGCTTCTGGGTGTAGATTAAAGTGTCAGAAGGCAAAGGATAAAAATTGTTTTTCATTAAGATTAAAATGCAATTAATATAAAAGAGAAGCCATAGTGAAAGGGGACTTTAAAGACAGTACCTACTTGCTGGACTGATCATCATCTCACTTTTGCATCTGAAGCAGATGTTTGTTGATATTTATTCATGATATGGAAATTAGAGCTAGAAGAGGACAGCTAGAGGGAAGGACAATTAAAATGGTCAAGGAGATCACCTTAATGAGAAGGGCTAGGACTCCACAGAGAAGGCTACTGAGAAGGGACATGCTCAAAGTTTACAAAACTGTGGTGACAGAGCAGTAAGTGGAAGTGCTGATCACAAATATTGCAACACCAGCATGGGGAGACTTGAGGGAACCAGTAGAAGACTGTTTTAAATCAGATGAATCAAAGTATGTCTTTATTCAGAAGGCAGTGAACTTCCATAGCTGTCAGCTACAGGAGATTGGGGGAGTCAGAGTATCAGCAAGTTCATAAAGGGATTAGATGGAGAATAGGTCCATACATGGATATTAAAAGGCCAGGATATTCCCCAAACATCTGTAGTACAACAGTGCTAGGTACAGCAGAGAATGGGGGCAGTGGGCCATGGGAGGTGGCTAGGCTCACATGCTCTCTCTAAAAAGTTATCTTCTACCACCAATGTACAGTGAAAGCAGCAACACATATGCTTATATTCATACATGTACACTAACATCAGCCCACTTCCTGTGGTAGAGAGGTTTCTTTGCTTCGAAGAAGTGTCTTCTTTCATAAACAACCTTCTTCTCTGCAGCATAAATCAACAGTTTCTTGAGCACATGTTGACTTTTCTGCCTTTGCATCAGGAACATCCAGCCCAGATTCATCCTCCTCAGCCCAGATGATCTCCATTGGGTCCACACTCTCCCAGCCCAGATTTTCCGTGACATGGGAACTTACAGTGAGTTTTGCAGGCTCAGCCTTGCCACACAGCTTCAAGACATGCTTTTCAATGTTCTCCCACTTAAGAGCTGGTGAATCTGCAGTAGGTCTGGATTTTCTTTCGTGAGGTGCTCTACTGTGGAACCAGGAGATGCTCTGAAACTCTTCTGCAGCATCCCAGCCAGGTACACTCCCCATATAGGCAGCTGCAGAAATAAGATTTATGGGCAACAGTTTGGGATGGACTCTGAAAAAAACAGAGTGTCAACAATTTATAGCTGTGCCCTACAGGTATAATGAGTGCCCACATGACTTGTGTGCCTATGGCATCAGGAATGAGCTGGCCTTTGGTGCCAGAACGTAATCTTCTGTTCAGTGAGCTAAAACACTGATTACTGGAGATACTCGTGCGGAAGGCAGGGAACACAGCCATATGCTTGAGTCAGTGGTATCTAGCCTAACATAGGGGGCAGGTGTACACACATCTTTGGTATGGATAAGGCTAGGCTGCTGCTCCAAGAGATCCTAATTAACAGGGGTAGAGCCTGCCTAGCAATTCATGCTGGGTCAGCAAATACTCAATAGCTCCGGACCTGCTAAACTAAAAACACAGCTGCAAGGGGGATGCTGTGGGCAGACAACTGAACAGCTTTGCTGCTAGGTGGAGGTGTGTTTTAATGTTTTTTTTTCCCTCGCTCTTTGCCAATCTATATGAAATAAGGACCTATAAAAACGCCACAGCGAGTTTTTGTATTTATTTTTCCTTTACTGGTTTCCAGTTCGCCTCACCTTGCAGTTAGACAGGCTTTTTTTTTTCCACCCCTCTCTTTAAATGTCAGGCTGATGCACACAAAGTCATATTGTATTCTGCCTGTCTCATATCTCAGGCACCAGGTGATAAAGATCCATAAACCAAATGCTGAGGCTGTGCAAGCATAATGAAGGGCATAATTTATTTCTATAGAGCTTTTATTATTATTCCTCATAGAAAGACTCAGTGACATAAATCTGTGACCACACCTTTTCAAACATAGACTACTATAGAGAGTCATTACTTACATGAGGTGAGGACATATAGATTGATTTGTACAATGTCATCATAGTATGATGACATTGATTCTATTATCAGTATTTATTTTCTAAGCTTTTTCTTATACAGCTCATTTACCTTCTTAAACTCCCATTGCAAATGGACGGGCTTTATTCAGTGAGATACTCACAGCTGTGCTTAGGTTCCCCCTTCTCCCTGCCATACACCCCCCTCTCTGAACTGCACTGAGCATTTCACATTATTCCTTGAGATGTGTAATGATCTGCATTTTGCTATGAGATCGTTTTTTGAATTAGCAAGAGTAAAAGAAAACRTACTACCATATGTTTTTGTGCACTCCTAAAGCCTACTTAAAATTGATTGAGCAGATTTTAAAAGAACAATGCAAAGACTTTTAGCTCTCTTCTCCAGCTCTGTCAAAGGATTAAGAGAAACTGCCACTAGACTGAGACTTTGTATGATGCTATATTGAATTTTTTATAGCTGAGCTCTACATTTCCAAACATCAAGGTTTATAATGCAAATGCTACAACCTTTCATTCTTGTAACTTAGAGGAGCAATGCTATGATTTTAATAAAGCTGTCAGATTAAGTGACTGCATGGTTACACTATGATATTAATACACGTGCTTAACTGTCAATTAGTTAACTGGCTAATAAAAAGAGCCTAGCTTATAGGATTTTACTAATGAATATAATGCTTTGTTTCTGGGCAAAACATATGCTTTGGATATATAATTAGAAAAAGCCCCCTCTCTGTCCCCCATCGAGAGAGCATGTGCAGCTGAATAAAAGAGCTCATTATACCTGTGAGGGGTCAAAGTCTGTGGATCTGTAGCTTATGGTATTATGACAGATTACAAAATCACTCTATTATGTTAGTCAATCTGTTTCCAAGCACAAACTAGCAGGGAGCAGCACACTAGAAACTCCCAAGTAGGCACTCGTTGGCTTTCCCCAGAGGTCTTATGATGGGTCAGCTGTTGGTGACATCACTTCTGACAGCTCCCGTGTCAGAGCTGCAGCGTATGACTTCTGTCTCTGTTATTGTGGAGCCTCTTCATTGACAATCCATTCCTGCTTCACATTGCAAAGAGCTCCTGGTAAGAGCTGGAACAAATTTGAAATCCGTGGGTAGCCATCACTTGTGCTAATGAAAGAAAAAAGCAGAGTACTTATGCTCCATCTGACCTCTCTCAGGCTCTCTCCTTTTAAAATACCTTTTTTAAGAAAGTTGTTTTAAGCAGAGAGAAGAGCAGCTAAACAGCAACAGCTGGGAAAGAAAGTGTCAGGTTCAGCTTTAGAGCATTTGTTGGTTTAAAAAGAAGAAAAATAATTCATGTGTGGGATAAAGAGAGTTCAGACATGATAGAGATCCTCAGAAATATTTGACTTTCCTAATCTTTCAGGGAAATCACTGTGCTGAAAAGTCTTTCATCAATTCAGCATAAAACTCCTTGGTACAAAGAGTAAAGAAAATCCTCTTGTATTTCAGAAATACACTGGTAGTCAGTACTGTGGGCACATACATCTATTTTCTAATGGTCTGAAAGGGTCATTTTCTTCTCAGCTGTTCTTGTCATGAAACTCATAGGAGCTTGTTTCTCTAATGTGTCTTCCCTCTCTCAGTCAAATTTGGTTGAGATTTGCCAATAGACTCAAGAGTTACAAGGGAGTTGCTTGCTTTCACACACACATATTTATGCAGAACATAARTGTACAAGTTTGCTTTCCCCACAAAGTCAAGCTAAGAAATGAACTTGCTTTATTCTTATTTGCTAGGGGCCTTTTTGTTGAAATACTGGGTTGACAGCATGCCTTTAACCATCTCATGTTTACAATAGGCATTGAAGGCACGCAACAGCAGAAGCAGCAGGGACAGCTTCTCTCATGATTCACTTACCTGCGGTGGCTGGGATGGGGGCAGAAATGTGTATTTAGCAGTCACAGTCTGAGATCACGGAGAACCAACTGCTGGGCTGTGACAGATATGGTGTTCACGTGACACCTCCTGGAGGGAGTGCCTGCTTGGAGCCTAGTAAAAGGGGGT
Source organism: Rhea americana (assembly GCF_003343005.1). Taxonomy (NCBI): domain Eukaryota; kingdom Metazoa; phylum Chordata; class Aves; order Rheiformes; family Rheidae; genus Rhea; species Rhea americana. The sequence goes on along the minus strand of NW_028186368.1, from coordinate 1,304,856 downwards.
TACAGGGCAGGCTGATGTTGGGGAAGAGGGAAAAGGTGTTTTCTGCAGTACTAAGCATTTGAGAGTGATGGGCTGCCAATAAAATGCCAGAAAAAAAAAGTCAAGTCACCACTCCATGGACATTGATATTTCCTGTGCTCACAGAGATGTTGCTGGCAGAAAATAAGCAAGAACAGGATATGAGGCAATAGCAAAAAGTGGCTGCAGCACAGAATTTTGAAACCTTTCTTTRGCCCATGGGGTGATCTTGGATGAATTTTCAAAGCCATGTCCACAGGTTCACGTAGCAGCAGCAGCATGTAGAGGGCTGGATGTAGCTGCAATGAAATGCTCAAGTGAGAAGCTAAGGACTCATGTGAAAAGCAGGCAGAAGAAAGCATTTACAGGATATATTAAGAAGTTTCTTTCATTGTGCAGACTCCAAGAGCTATGCTATACATAGCCCACCACTGCCAGCTGGCCTGCTTTGAACAAATATCTCTAAAGATACCAYGATACATGACTTTGAGCAAGCCATGCACCTCCCTGAGCTTCCGTGTCCCCTTCACTCATCTGCCGATTTAGGCAGCAACTTCTTCAGCATTGCTAACCCCCAGGTTCAGAGGTGGTTCCCAGGCCAGAGAGTGTCCTGGTTCTTGGCACAAGGCTGTGGTAAGTGACCTGTGGTTGGTTTTGGAGACCCATCTGACCACTGATATTAAACCACTGTGTCAAGTGAGCATTCACAGTGGCTTGGCAGCTCCAGCAGCCTGGCAATTCTTGGAAGCAAACCTCACTGCAACTGCAAAGCACTGTAATAATTCTAAGCTGGCCCTTTCAGCACCCCTCCAAATCTCTGATCTAAAATACAAGGTGAAAAACTACAGTAAGAAACCTCTTCTTTTCCCTTTGAACCATTGGTTTGGGTCAGAAGGTGAGAAYTTCCTGTAGCCTAGTTTCATTGTTACTATCGTGAGAATCAAAGGCAATTTCCTGTATATAAGGAAGCAAACTTTGCTGGAAAAAAAGAGAAAGGCAAAATCTGAGTGTTCAAAGACAGGTTTCAAATAATAAAAAAAAACTTCTAGGTATTTTTAGAGGGGATTCCTGTTTTTCTTTTCTATTAATAATCTCGAAGAGCCTATAAACAAGCTCTGTCTATTCTTGTTGATAATACTTGTTTTATCTTGGGAGCTAGCCCTCTATCCGTAGAGGTCGAATACAGACATGGTGTAAGTCAGTTTATATCCCTTGAGATCAACAGAGTGACATTAGCTTGCACTGGGCAACAATTTGTCCCATACACTCTGATGTATTAGCTAGCAGCTTGAGAGTTCATGACTTTTATATGTTTCAACAAAAGGCGTTAAAAAGAGCTTTTGGTATGGTTATTTAGTCAAAGAGATCAAACGTTTCTCCTTTGCATTAATCCTTTTCATGTTTCCAGTATACAAAATAAATATTAAAAAAAAAAAAATCATCCTGCAGGTGTTCAGGCACATGGTTGGAGAAATAGCTGTTGGGGGCATATGCGCTACTGGAGCAACTGCAGAAGGGAAATGGCAAAGGTTTATAAAATCACGAACGGCATGAAGAATGTGAATGGGAAATAGTTATTTAATCTTCCTCATCATGCAAGAATTAGTGGACACAGGATGCTGGACTAGAGATGACCTAGAATGCCAGTGCTTATTTTCTTAACACTGTTTTTACACAGTTGCAACCCTAAAGGCCATTCCTGTAAAGCTAAGGATGCCCAGGACATGGGTGTCAGCAACACAACAGATTTATCCAAGCAGGACCTTTTCTGTACTCAATGTATTGCCCAACCTGGTTGCACAGCCTCCGCCGTGTGTGTCAGTCCTGCATTGGGCCACCGGGCAGGACTCTCCCAARGGCTCTCGGACTTCCCAAGGGCCGTGCAAGTACAAGGAGCTGCCAGTATGTGCAGAAGGGTGATGGAGTCAGGTGATTTTCAAGCTGTTCCATGCATAGTCCATTCAGATTAGATCTGGAGTTTTTACTTCTGTTCATAAGTGTTACTAGAGGTGATAACACAGCATGGTTTCAGGCCCATGACTTTCAGTGACTCCTGGGTGTCACTATCCCAGTTCCCCAGAGATGGAGAAGCCAACCAATATGTCATCTCCTCAGGTCATGGTTGCTCCAGGAGGTGGGAGACCTTTATTGCAGGACCTGCCCCTCTGCCTCCTTCAGGGGCAGCATCCATCTTCCAAGGGCAGCCAGTGATCCTCACTCTCCCCCGGGGACCACTGGAGGCTCGCGTGGGGTCCATCCCCAAAGCAGGGCTAACCCGCTAGCCCAGGAGGGGAGGGGGAAGCCCTGCCTTGGGAGAGGCACCTCTGCTGTCCCGGGGCAGCAGGACCCGCTGGGACAACGGCCACCATCAGATCCATTAGCAAAAACACTTACTATTATTTCATTCCCTACCAGAATAATAGTAAAAAAAAAAAAAAAAAAAAAAAACTCACAGCAGAAGTGTTTCCGCTTCTGCTTCCCCAGGAGCAAATCTTTTGTGGGCTTCTCTGAAACTGGTGGGTGCAGGAGGGTTTGTTGGAGGGTCAGGAGAGACTGCATTAATCTATCCCCCGGACTGCACTTGTTTGTATGAGCRGAGCTATTGTGTGTGTGCTAGGTATTACTGCTGCTCATGAAAGCTGCCCCCAAAATGTGATTTACTTCTAAGAAATAACAAAACCCAGGTTGCTGCTGGCAGCCATACTCTCTCATCTCTCCTGTTTTTTTTTATTTTTTTTTCAATGACCTCTAAAATATTTTCCCATTAAAGCAAAATCTATTTTTAAGCTACCAATGTCATTAGTCATTTTTCAGAAGAGGCACATCTGACTGGAATTTATGCTCTTTTTATTCCCTATTTAGCYTCATATACTTTTTTTTTGTCAGTGAGTAAGAAGGGGGTGTCTTACACATATAAGTAACAATCTCTGGATTTTTTCCCCTCTTCTCTCATCTTCCTCCTCAGGTCCTGGAAGTGAGTAAATTAGACAGTCTGTGCATATAGAATTCACCTATATGTCCCCATTTCACTGATCCTTTGACTCATAAAGGAGCTAAGAAGTAATGTGCTCTGAAATCAAGAAGATGCACTTAGCAGGTATTTATATTTTAAATATTTTTATCTGTCATCTTTATACATGTCCATGTTATCCTATGCTTGAATGCTTGGAATGAGTTTCCAGTGTTAAAAATGAGAGTTTCATGCCGTCATACCATCAAGACAACATAAAGCTTAATTTCTGCCCTGGTTATATAAGACATTGTACTATTCCTTCAGACCCCTCTGAGCTGGGTCAACAAACACTTTGGAAAAAAAAAATGTGCAGATCTTAAACTGAAATGTTCATAAATACAACCCACAGCAAATAAGAGCATATGCTTTTGCCTAAATTAGATGCCTCAAGATTTCATATGTGATTCAGAACCATCAGTTCAGATGTTGAATGTGTAAGTCACAACCTGGCATCCCGGTTCAGAACAGCAACACTGCTGAGTTCCTCGTTACAGGGCAATTTTGCACACAAATTTTTAGACACAGCAGCAGCAAAACCTGTAYGCCCTAGATGATGAAGGCAGGTGAGAGATCCTAAAGAAGTTGAAGACACCTCTATATGCTTTAATCCKTGCTTTAGGTTACCTACGTATTTGCCAGACAGCTGGCTGCTGGCCGGACGGGTGTGTTGCTGCAGCAGTTAACCAGCCCGCAGGTGATACATGACCCATAAGAGCCCTGGTTTCCATCCCAGAGCTGCGTTCGCTCTGCAATGCAGGTAGAAAGCAAAGGACGTATGATTTTGTCCGAACCAAAGTAAGTGGATATCCCTCTGAATAAGAAACAAAAATGTTGCTGTTGTTCCCTGGTCACCTGGGGCAAGGCTTCATTAAGGAACCACCAAGAAAAATGACGGCAAAGTCATCATCGAGGGAAGCCTGCTCGGYGCTGCCCTGTTAGCAGCGGCTCCCTTCTATCCCGCTGTTGCACCTTCCCCAGCGAAGCCCACTGCGYGTGTGAATTCCTCTGTGCTGGCAACGTCGCTTCTCAGGGCTTTCACCCCTACTCGAGCTACAGCCAGCGATCGCTGTTCCTGTCAGCAGCCCAGACGTCACGTTGTATGCCAGCACATGCTATGCAGATCCCGGCAAAAGCCTGGTGCCCATGCGGCAGGAGCCCGGTGCTGGGCTTCAGCGGCGCTGAGGATGCCCATCCGTGGCAGCAGCGGCATGGGGAAGGGAGCCTGGGAGGTGCGTGAGTTGTGAAGGGAGGCCAGATGCTTCTGCAAAGAGAAAACCGTCAGCGCTGCTTCGTCATGGAAACTCAGGCCGGGTGAGAGCAAGGGCGCACCTTCCCAGCTCTCTGCTTGGGAGGTGCCCCGTGAGAGTGCACCTGCTAGCTTCGTGCGTAGCTCTTCTTTCGGCTGCACGCCACAGTAATGTGAAGAAGCAGCACCTACTAGCTAAGAAGGGTTTCCGTACCTGCAGTGCTTTGCAGAGCTCATGTATTTATAATATTCGGTCCCTGGGAACTTTGACTTGATGTTGAATGTTCTGCCGGGAAGGGGATCTGTGTTCAGGTGGAAAGCTCTTTGATAATGGTGCTTYCTAATGCAAAGCCACAATCTGCTTGTACTGCAAAATACCAAGTGTTACAGTGATTCAGCAGAGAGACCATCTTTGTTCAGCACTTTGGATAATCGTCCACATGTGCTCACTTTCATCTCAGATAGTCTATTTTGCCCTTCCCAGTTTTGGACTTGTCATTGCTTTCCAACCCTACTGATGGTGAGACCCTGCTGTCCCCCTTGGTCAGCTGACTAACGCTTCTTTGGGAAAAGCTGCTTAGTAAATTTTGCATTATCATGAGAAGCCAGTTGCCATTGGATGAAATTATGGGAAGTTGCACCCATCCTGCTTGAATTAGGATTTTGAATATTAAAGATCCAGCAGAAACCATGTGGTGCAGAAGCCTTTCTGAGATGGCAAATATTACTGCATCATGTCRCAGCAGGGCAGAGCTAAAAGAAGCAGCAGAGATCATGGACTTCATAGCCGAGAGGCGTAACACCGATTCCTGGGAGCACAGGAGGACTTGTCGGCTTCACTCGTAGATTTTAAAGCTAGAAGAAAGGGTTACTGATGGTGAGGATGGTCTAGCTCAGCACACCAGTCGCAGGTGTCCAGTTCCCAACCCTTACATCAACGCTCACAGCTTGTGGTAAAACTGGAGAGCTGGTTTGCCGCCTGCAGGGGCTCCCCAGGCTGTGCTGAAGGGCGCCACGAGAAATGACCGGGAAAAGCAAGGTCACACACCCRATAAAGCCGGCCTTGAATAGGAAAGTTCAAATCTCCACTAGAAAAAGAGCTATCGGTTGATGTAAGGCTGAGAAACATGAACTCATCAGTTCAGATTCAGATTTCTGGGTCCCATGGACACGGCGGCCCCACRACTGCAAGCAGAGGCACAAGGAAAACATCAAGACTAGTGGCGAGATGAGAGCAAGCAAAAACCAGCCAGCTTAAATCTGGGACAGGTAAAATGCCTGAGCCAGCCAATATCCAGGTAGATGCACTGGCTCACGTTGCCCCTGTTACCTGTGCCCTTGCTGAGGAGAGCAGCTCATCCCCAGGTCAGCGTTACAGATTCCCACCATTGAGTCGGTTCAACAAGCCTTCAGTGTCCCATGGTTGGACCTATAGCCTGGGGTGAGGCTTTGGGGTGCCACAGCTCCCCCGCTGTCCCTGGGGAGAGGGCTCAGGGTGCACTCGCAGAGGCACTYGTGCCACCAAGGACATGCCAGCACTGGGGCCCAGCATCCACCAGTCCCACACCAATGACTTGGGCAACACAGGCAGTGCTGCAAGTCTGTGCTTTAGCAAAAGTCATAGTGGTGGTTTTCTTTCAGGTCCAAAAACTCCATTGTTTTTTCTTTCTGAGATAAAATAGCTTACCATTGCTTCACTGCACTGGGGAATATTGTTATATTTATTATGTATTTCCATCCTTCCCCGAACAATGCTGTTAAATGTGGAGAAGAGCCACCATCTGTGGTCATTGGCGAGCTCCTGCCGGCAGCCTTCCCTGGGGCAGCTGGGCWCACACTGCGCTGCCTGCTGCAAAGGGCAGCGGGCTAAACATCATTGAAATGAAGAGGCAGAGTGAACGGAGTCTGCCTGGGCCAGGCCGGACAGACAGCCAACAGGCAAACTGAAGCCAAGGAAATTGCTCCAGGGGGGAAAGAGGAAAAAAAAATGGAAGGCTTAATCTTAGTGAAAGTATAGTCCCTGAACACTGGCAGAGTTAGGGTCAGATTGGGTTACGTGTTGTATAAGTCCCCATTATACAAGCTAAGGCAGGGTAGAGACTTTCCCAGGACTATTCAGTCCTGCTTTCTATTGCTCAGTTTTGCTGTTACTCATTCATTCATTTTTTTCCTAGCTGTCCCTCCTCCAGGCATTCACCGGGACACTAAATTCACCACAGAATCACAGAATGGCTGAGRTTGGAAGGGGCCTCTGGAGATCATCTAGTCCAACCCACCTGCTCAAGCAGGTCACCTAGAGCATGTTCGACAGGGTTCAAAATCCAGGTGGGTTTTGAATATCTCCAGAGGAGACTCGACAACCTCTCTGGGTAACCTCTTCCGATGCTCTGTCACTCTCACAGTAAAGAAGCTTTTCCTTATATTCAGGTGGAACTTCCTGTGTTTCAGTTTGTGCCTATTGCCTCTTGCCCTGTCACATGGGACAACTGAAAAGAGTCCAGTCCCATCCTCTTGACACCCTCCCTTCAGATGCTTATACCCATGTATAAGATCACCCCTCAGCCTTCTCTTCTCCGGGCTGAACAGGCCCAGCTCTCTCATACTCTCCTCATATGAGAGATGCTCCAGTCCTCTAATCATCTTCATAGTCCTACGCTGGACTCTCTCYAGTAGCTCCATGTCTCTCTTGTACTGGGGAGCCCAGAACTGGACACAGTACTCGAGATGAGGCCTCACCAGGGCTGAGGAGAGGGGCAGGATCACCTCCCTCGACCTGCTGGCAACACCGTTCCTAATGCACCCCAGGAGACCATTGGCCTTCCTGGCCACAACGGCACATTGCTGGCTCATGGTCAACTTGTTGTCCAGCAGGACTCTCAGGTCCTTCTCYGCACAGTTGCTCTCCAGCAGGTCAGCCCCCAGCCTCTACTAAGGCATGGAGTTATTCTCCCTAGRTGCAGGAATCTGCACTTGCCCTTGTTGAACCTCAGGAGGTTCCTCTCTGCCCATCTCTCCAGCCTGTCCAGGTCTCTCTGAACAGCAGCACAGCCCTCAGGTGCATCAGCCACTCCTCCTGGTTTGGTGTCGTCAATAAACTTGCTGAGGAGGCACTCCGTCCCCTCATCCAGGTCATTGATGARTAAGTTKAACAAGACTGGGCCCAGTACTGACCCCAGAGGGACACCACTAGCTACAGGCTACCCACTAGACTCTGCACAGCTGGGCATAGCCCTCTGAGCTCTGCCTTTCAGCCAGTTCTCAATCCACCYCACTGTCCACTCATCTAGCCTGCACTTCCTGAGCTTCTCTAGGAGGATGTTATGGGAGACAGTGTCAAAAGCCTTGCTGAAGTCAAGGTACRCAACGTYCACTGCTCTGCCCTCATCTACCCAGCCAGTCATGCCATCATAGAAGGCTATCAGATTGGTTAAGCATGATTTCCCCTTGGTGACTCTGTGTTGACTACTCCTGATCACCTTCTTTCCCTCCGCATGCTTGGAGATGACATCCAGAATGAGCTGTTCCATCACCTTTCCAGGGATGGAGGTGAGGCTGACCGGCCTATAGTTACCTGGGTCCTCCTCCTTGACCTTTTTGAAGACTGGAGTGACATTGGCTTTCTTCYGGTCTTCTTCCAGTCCAAGTGCCTCCATTACCAGGATTTAAGAGCCCACTTGCTCTTGAATAATGTATGAGCCTCGGAGTTTATGAGTGGACCTGACGTAACTCAAGGTGAATGGCTGCAGTAATGGTGTGTCCTTATATACTGCTTATCTGTATAACAGGACAAAAAAAAATACATTATGCACYAGTGAAGCAGTCTGCTGTAATGCAAAGCAATTAAATCACAGGGACCAGATGCAATCATCACTGTGCAGTCTGGGCAATGCCATGAAACGCTGCTGGAGAGGCTTCTGGTAACTGAGAAGAAAGGCAATGCCCTCATGTTTCATAGAAATAATATTTGACCGTTATGATTCACCACATGACTAACTTTAAACCCATCATTTGGGAGGCTATTTCCCTCAGCCAGCGTACATGCTCCATTCAGCATGCTCCAGCCCATTCAGCCTGAGAGTCTGTTTTTCCATGAAAAAATGTCATATTGATGGCAAGCTGCTATCTTTGCCATCACTCACCGGCCCTCTCTTTGSACTCGCTCTTTGTGTTATTTTTTAAACAGAGCTATGTAAAATAAGGCTGCTCTTCCTAATAGACTTTCAGAGCACATTTCCTCATGCAAAAAATAGCTACTTTGAATCCCCCATCTCTCCCCTTACTAGAACATTTCAGATTCTCCATTCTGATCACTGAGAGGAAAAGCAGTGGGCACTAGAAGACAGACAGATGCAGTTKCCTGAGTCAGAAGCACAACCCCATGCTTGAAAAACTATTCCAGGAGAGTGCAAGCACACTGTTTCTGATGTTTTTCTGTTTTCCACAGTGTTTTAGAGATCAACCTTAACTCAGCACACTTCTGCATACTTTGAARCTCCTCCTTGAGCCAACACCTGAAAAAGCTGCTGAAATACACCCAGGTGGCTCATTATAGTCTTCCAAAGGAAAAAAAAAATGCAAAATTGTACTGCAGTGTCCCTGGAAAATTCTGGGTTTAGAACCATTGAAAACATATTGACAACTTAGTAAATACAGCTTGCTTGTCAGTCAGCCACAAGGAAAGGTACTTACCTAAGGCAATCCTCTCACGACAGAGGAAAGGCTCCAGCCCCTCAGCGAAACCCRCTGAATTTGGAGACTAGCATCTAATGATTGTTCCTGTAGTGGGAATGCAGGTACAGAGTTTTACCCAGAAACTGGAGTGCTTACAGTTTGAATTTGGCACACTGTGCAAATTAAATAGAATCGGGCATAGATTAAGCTTGGATAGCTGAATTTCCAGGAAAACCCACATCCTTCAGAAAGTTGGCCTTATAGATCCAGGGATGCCGCTGCATCTTCCAGAGATAGAGAGAGGTGGTTTTTCCCCCCTGCAGGAGCTRCTCTCAACCGATAACCAAAAGCCAAGAGCTGGCCCATTTGAAGACTTTTTGCAGGAGCAAAATTGACTGTGCAAACTGTCCCTTGAAGGGACTTGGTTTGAGAACTCTCGTGAACTCTACCTGCCCATCTCCCTCTCTCCAGGTTTAATCAAACAAGCCATCATTCATCCCTCGTGTTCATCTGTTACACACTTTCACGGCACATTTGCTGGCAGCTCCTCATTCCCCCAGCAGGGAGAGGTGCACACAAGCTGAAGAAGTGACTCTTGGTAGAATTCAGGATCCTCAGATTTAAAAGACGTATGATGGGCYACCGCATCCTTGTCGTTCAATTCTTTCTAGCCATTTAATATGGACCAAAAAAAAACCCAAACCAAACCCAACCCACTCCCCCAGCCGCCACATACACACGAGTTTGGCTAAGACAGCACTTTGCCCACTGGAGCTCATTCTCTTTCCACGCTTTGTGATCTCTCAGCTATGACCTAGTTGTTTTATCACTGCGTGAAGTTGTGCCAACATCAGTCCTGCCAGTGCCAGCTTGGGCCTTCTCCGCCTGAGCCCCTTTCAATTCCCTTTGGAGAAGCAGAGCTGCTCCAAGGACCAGCAGGTGAGGCTGATCCTGCCCGTGCCCTAAGCCCAGTAGACATACCGGTATTGCTCATGTTCCCCTGCCTCTTTTTTTAATATGCTGCTCTGAAAGGCCAGTGGTCACATTTACCCCAGCACTCCTCCCCGCAACATCCAGACACCTGCTCCTCGCAGCTTGCRTTTCTCACAGCACAGAAAACTGTGGCTGTTTCAACTGCTACTTAAGAATAAAATCCAAGAGACTATTCTGACTGCCAGTGGCTGTTTTCTCCATCTTAACCTAGATCAATTTGACATAAGCCATTTATTTCATGGTTAACCCCAGAAAAATCCTGCGGGAAATATAAACTCATGCATTAATCCTGCTCACCAGTTTGGTTCCGCTTAGGTTTGGATGAAGGAGCTGCCACTGCGTTGCGGCCCGGATTCAAATTCACTGCTCCGTGTGTTTTAACACAACAGCACTCCAGAGCCCTTGGTGATCCGCACACAAACTCTTTATTACCGCGGAAAGAAAGAGACACCGCTGTAAGTGCCGAGCATTACAACGAAACATAAAGCAGCATTAAAGTTGCTCTGTGCTTAATGCTGCGGTTTAAGTAGCTAATCTTGTTTCAGTTGAATGGCATGTTCATTACAGCAAATAAATCAGTAACATGTGGGATTATTGAGGAGGAAAGACATATTAAACCAGTTTAGGGCATCATATTGATTTTTTTTTAAGGGTCCGATTTAGCTTGGCGTTTTTCAACAGTCAGTTCTAATAAACGCTTGTATAGCTAAGATTAAGCAGGTGGGAATGTTGCCCAGAAAGAGTATTATGAATAACTTAAGGCACTGGTTTAATTGCAGCAATCCATGATACTAACTGTGCTGGCACCAGAGTGGAATTTTCAGTATTAAAAGTTAAAGCTTCAACAGAGCTACTAGCAAATGTGTCTCCTTTATTAAATATTTGAAATAGCTTTCCAACATTTTCACCTCAGAAGGGGGTAGAGGAAGCTTTTGTAGTTCATTTAACTCATTTCCAGCATAATTTAAGTAATTTTCAAACATAATTAGCACTAAACTTGATGCAACTTTGCCGCCCTGGCTCAGCAAAACGTGGCAGCACCATCCTTGCCATCCTGCCATCCGATCCTTCCTGTTTTGTCTGCCCACTTTCATGAGGAAACCACACAGAAGCAAAAGAAGCCCAAATCCAGCTCACACTTCAAACTTTAGTCTCTTCCCAAAACCTCTACCATATCGCCCTATATTCCTTAGCCACAGCACGTTGGCTGACGGGCTGCTGAGGCTGTGGGGAACACGCTCTTTTCTCCGACACGTTTCTCTGAGCCGTGGCGAGGGCAGTGCCGGGTGGCCGCCCTGGACAGCAAGGAGCCCAGAGTGCTGGGAGCACACCTGGGTGGTGCCACAGAGCCCGGCGTAGCCAGCGGGGAGCCATGCGTGCACAGCCGGAGGTCCTGAGAGGCTGGGGCCTCACTCTGGAGAGCRAGCAAGGAGCTGGACTAGGTACCCTCCAGAGGTCCCTTCCGACCTAGGTTATTAGGTGGCCTCTGGGAAGCTCTCTCTGCTCTAGGTCAGGGCAGCCTAAACTGGGTCCCAGTCCCAAGCAGGGCTGAGAGGAGGACAGGAATTASAGCTGAGGTTCAGGTGGAAAAGCAAAACAGCCTCTAGTGCCTCATGGCCTCGCCACAGCTTCAATAAYTTGTTTGTACCCACATAGAGTGGAAACTTCCTATAAAATACCAGTGGCATTTGCAGTCAGCTAGTTTCCTTTCCCACACACTGCACACAAGTGCATAAAAGCAAGGACTCGCAGGAAACATGGGTAGGAAAGTTTTTCATCCCCTCCAATCCATACAACATATGAAGGTCTGTCTTAGCTCCACCACACATCTGGAGAAGTGGGAGTCCTCACGGGGGCTCCTACACATTCACATTTGTCAGCACAAACCAGAAGCGTCCCAGCTGACTCCTTTGGCTCTCMAGCAGGAGCTGGGCACACCTGTTTGGACCAACACCATCTTTCAGGCAGAGTAGATGCAAGGGTGGAAGATGTAGCTTAGACAGGCTAGCAGTTCCAGGTAGAGATCATGCCAGAAACCTGCTGATGGCCAGCAGAGATGATACTGTTACCCACTAAATACTTGCACTTCAAAAAGGTTAACACGTAACAGACTCTGGTCATCATCTTACACTCTCATACAGCACTAAAACAAGATCATGGTACTTCCATTTCTTTTCTTTACATGTTATTTTTGTCTTGGATTAGACTAGGCTTTCCAAGTCTGCATTTCAACTCCYGGCACAACACAGTGCTAGTCCTGCTACATATAAGTCATCCTGGCTGACTCTACCAAAGCAGCAACAGAGGCTGACAGCAACCCTGAGATAAGTAATGCTTCAGAGGAGTTAGAATTTATTGACTCTAATTTTCCAGTATGTAACTTCTTACACTGGTGAAAATGCACACAGTACACACTGCCTACCCATCCTGCACAGTCAGTCTTAGTGAAAAACAGACTAAGAACGTTCACATTCTTCCCAGAAGGAAAATTCACAATAAAATATAATGGGAAATGGGTAAGTTACCCACACATTCTGATTAGGAGTGCAGTGACTTTGCTGATCACACAGCTCCTCGTTCCACAGAAACTCTGTATTCAGGGCATGAAAACAAATGTATAAATTAGCAGAAATGCAAGTAGATTTGATGACACTTGATTAACTGSACAGTCTGAAGCTATTCTGCAAATGTAGGAGGCATTTAACAAAGATGGGGAAAAGCAACCATTACAAAAAAGTCTAAGTAGTTTGTTTCATAGAAAACTCCAATGTTCAGTGCTAAAGAGGTGTCCTCAGCTAGCTCAAAATAAGACAGGAGCCTTAAGAGCCTTTAACCCAGATTACTTCAGTATCATCCACATTACACAATTCAAGCATCCTCCTAAAGGAAAGCAGTAATTCCTTTTAGATAGCAAGTCTCAGTTGCCATCCTGCTCTTTACTTCATGTCACCCGTCAAAAACAGATGGGGATCTGGGCTTAGTCACTCCTGCTGCCAGTCCTGAACTGCACCTTCTCCAAGATGACCAAGCCTTCCCTTTCCAGCTCACTTGCAATAAAGGCCCCATTTATACCCTCTCAAGCTCTTTTAAACACCTTTGAATCACCTCTCCATCCCAAACACTTTGCCCAGAGTATGTTTATAGACATACATTTCCACTCTCTGTTACTGCCTGAGCCCCTGCTCCAGTCACCAGCTAAATCCTGCATTGGTTCTGCTCGCCATTCCCTTACACTTATTCCCTGTTAAACCCTGCTGCCTGGAATATATGCAACCAGAATTGTACCTAGTTTTCCACATGAAGCTGCACCTYGTACCTTGACATCAATACTTTCCAAGCCTTTCTAGGAGTCCCTCGCCAGTGACAGACCAAGATTGAAATTTGCCTTCGAGACAACCATATCAGATAACTGGTGGACATTGGTAAAGTCATCACTTGAGATACATCTCTCCTCATTGTAATGTCAATCTTCCAGCTGAACAACAGTTCAATACTGTGGCCACTGAGGCTGAAAGCATGGGCAATACCTATTACTGACTAACAAAAAATTCCCACAAAAGAGAGCCAAATTATCACTGCTATCCTGTCCCACGCACACACATCCAAGAAGGTCCTTTGCAACTAATGGGAGACTTTCCATGTTACTTGGTAAGTTTTGGCTGAAGTCAAATTCCATTCTTTCAAAGTAGCAGCAGTTCCTCATTTGTTCTTCAATTCAGAGCAGCACTGCTTTCCCCTACTGTTCTCCTGCAAAAGGCATAAGGAACATAGCCAGGTGCTTCTAAACACAAACCCAGAATGGCAAGGCTATAACACTACTGTAAGTGGAGCAATTAAATAACCACACTGCTCACTGTTTATTGACAATCTTTATTAGAGCTGATTTTCAGTGTATAGAGATTTCCTAACACAAGTATAAATATGAAGTGCTACCCCAGAGTAAGAAATCTTTATTTGCACAAAAAGATACAAACAACTGGTATTTCAAAGTTCATCCTACTTCGTACACATAATGCCAAAAAGGCAGAAGTAAACCAAGATGAAAGATTAGCAGCAAAAAGAATTTTAGTTCTCCTTCACACAATTTGTGCGCTCCCACATTTCTCTAGGAAAGAAGAGTGTAAAGACAATTCAATTAATTTATATCTGAAATAGCCTACCAAATRTAGAACACTGCATAAAGAAAGTTAATATTACAAAGTTTAGAAAAAAATAGGAAATGTAAGATTAAAGATCAAGTGTAAACTTTACTGCTGCTTTAAAATAAAAAACAACAACAAAAAAAAAAATCACATGAGTATTTCCATTTAGCTTAGCAGCCAGGGATGTAAGAAAAAAAAAAAAAAAAAAAGTTTTTTTTTTTTTTTTTTTTTTTTTTAATAAAGTGCTTAACCACCATATCCAGAAGTAATGACTTTCAGACCTACTTAACATGAATGTGCTCAAAAAGCCACTGCTTACAGTATAAAAGCTGTCATTCTGAAACACTGCACATACAAATTGGCTTTATCTGCACGAATGAAAGATTGCTTTGAACAGCTCTCAATCATATGATGTCCTAAATCAATATAATGCTATTAGGGGAGGCAGCTGAGTAAGTCCCCAAAAGTTAAAGTTTAAGAATAAAAGATACTAAAACAGTATCTTCATTTTTTAAGGCAGTGTGCCTTTCCCAGCCACAAGAAGACAACTTCATGCAACAAGCAAGAGAAATACTGTTTTCTGTTACTGTTAGAAAGTACCTAGAACAAACTGAGTGTTGACCTAGTAATTCRCATGGTTAACAAGAGTGCAATAAATACTTCATAGTGATAAAACACAAGAAAGTAATTATGTGGGTGGGGCCAATCACTAAAACATTATTTTACCTAATACTAAACRGATCGTCAACTTGACTTTAAAAACTCATAGTATGTCCCAATTCAAAAATCCTAACAAAATCAGTGACTTGAAGAGCTTTAGGACMGTTCTGTTATATATTTATTCAGCCTTTGTGCAAAGGAAAAGTTAAACAGATTAAGTCCCAAAGCAAGTCAAATACAAAAGACTATTTGATAATTTTTGACAGAAGTCAAACACACAGACTCCCAGAGAAATTTAGTATTTCAGCTAATATGGCCACTCATTTTTCATCTCACAGTTAAAGAACACACACAAGCAAAGGCTCTGGTATTCGTTGGCCTCAATTCTGAATTGTTTCAACCCACTACTCTCCTAAATTATGACCATAATCAACCAAACTGAACTGTCGGTATTGCTATAGCTGTTGAATTGTGCCTACACATAGTCAGTAGTGCTGTCCATCCCTGCAGTTATTCTACAGCCTCTGCACCACAGTTTTGGAATTGTGCAAGGTTGAATTTATTTACATTCATCTATTTCACAGAGATARTTTCTGAACATATTTCTTGAAAGTCACCAATTCCCAACACAGTCCTTTAGGACAGTTTTTAAGTTAGAGAATCCCCTGGTTCATTTACTGATAAAACATGTGGTGTCTAGTAACAGGCAACATTTTCCCTACACTGTTTCTGTGAACACCTCTGTATTAAGCCACAGCAAGCTGTAAGCCAGTAAATTTAGCATCTCCAGTGTCTTTACCTTACCTCACTTCTCCTCTATAAAAGCAAATCCCCCCAAAAAAACCAACAAAAAAAACCCCTAGAAAACAGACATTATAATTGAAAAAGGAAACAATCTCAATAAAACGATAAACAGTGAGGCATTCAGTTACACAGGCAGACATCTAAAATAAGCCTCTGAAAATTTAACATTTGAAAAGCAATGATTTTAGTGGTTTAAGTGTGCAAGTGACTAAATATGTTGCCTGTTTCAGAGATAGCTGAATAATGTAGTCATCAATGATTACTATTCATGTCTAGCACTGGCAGTTCTGTTGCTTTTGTTGCTGGCATCGGACATAATATATTACGACTTCCTCTGCACATTTCATGCTTTTTAAGAAGACCATTACAATCAACTAAGCAGCATGACTTTAGAGAGAGGTAYTAAAAACAGCAGAACTTTACTTTTTTCTTTTTTAAAAAATGGTCTCCTACACACCCAAGATCTGAAAAGACTGAATATTATATGGAATTAAACATAATATTTCAAACAGGAACCTCAAAAATTATTTTAAGCTTCTCTTGTCTGTGAGAATCATCTCAGAAAGACTCAGGATCTCAGACAGTTCAGAMAGACAGACAATGGCATGACAGGCTTTTGTGAAATAAATACGAAAAAATAAAGAGGGGGAAAAAAAAAAGCATGCAAGGGAAGTGTAACTATTCTGCTGATGAGAAGTACAAAAGCTTAGAAACAGAAAGCCATCAGCCTGAGCCTGAAAAAACAGATTTTTCAAAACCAGAGTCCATACAGTGTCACACAGCCCTGCCTTATCATGTTTGTTAATATCCCCGCTTAGAAGTCAGACAGCATTTTGTTTAACTTGTGTTGCTCTGTATCATTACACTAAACCATAATTAACTCCTCTTTTATGCCGGCCTCATTCCAACACAATTGTACCCACTGTATACCAGCAGCAGTTCTCAGGTTTTGTTTTGCAGCTCAGCTGTATTTTTCTTGGATGTTCACAAGACTGGCATTTGACTGGATACGCTTGGCTAGAAAAGGAAAAATTATATGAAAATTAAACACAAAGAATTCCACAAAACTAGTCTCTCCACTCCCTCTATTTATCTGACACACACTCGCAAACAGCCTTCTGTTCATATCCAGGAACTTCAATGAAAAGATATGGCTGCAACTCTTGGCTGCAACTCTTCACTACTCTTCTTCAGGGGACAGCAGCAGACTAATAGTTGCTATTAGCACTGTCGGCACAGCTGCAGACAGATCTGCCTGGGCCCCCCTCTCCCACAAGAGCTGAGAGTCCCCTGCACCACCCARCTCTAACAGTGAAATGCCAACAACATCACTTACGCAAAATGAGTATGCGTTTCTTCTGCTTTGAGTGAAGGAAGCTACTCAGATAAAAAACAATAGGTAAGAAGAGAATAAAGGATGAAACAGCAATCACTGGGACTGTATCGCTGCAGGGAACAGAACAATTGAAAGTCCTGCTCCAAAGCTTCCGAGTGATATTCATCTAAAAAGAAAACATGAACAAGCAGTGAGAGCWCGCACATGCACTTCTCAGGAACGGCATAGCAAAAACTCAGGCTTCAGGACATTCAAGCATTCAAATACGATTTCAGAAAAAATACATGTAATAGATCTCCSATCAAAAGCAAGCAAATCCCAGAAACATAGAAATGGGCAACCTGAATGGAACCGAAGCTTCAGATCAAACCTTTCATACGCTCCAAAAAACACTATTTTCAGATATACTGTGGACATCGCCACATGCCCGTTTTCCTAGGAACTTGCTGACTGCCTGTGCAGAGGGGTGACAATCTCACACTTTCAACAACTCTCCTTTTGCCCAACTGCTTAAAAACCCACAATATAACAATGCTTTTTCCAAACCCCTAGAAACAGCTGCTGTAATAAGGAATCTATTATTACACTGACTAGAACAATAAAGAAAAACTTTGTATTAAAAGCCAAAAGATTAAGAGATTTTTTTTTTTGAAAATCCATCCCCTTTACTGCAATGTACTCAGGCAATCAGGAGCTTCAGCCATGCTCCTGCTGCACTGATTGAGGACAGCACCTAACGAACCAGCCTCACTGGGCTAGCTTCACTTCTGAGAACATCCCCCCCATGACATAAGCCTGCCAAAGGTACTGCCACCAGTACCTTCCCAAACTGAAAGGGAAAAAGTGAACCCAGCAAGTCCAAACAGCTCAGATTAATAAAGAGCTCCAAAGCAAGGTTTCCYCACTAAGCACTGATAAATACTTACTGCATCTTCCACATCAATACACAAGTGTGCCGAGTGTCCTGACTCACCACCTTGTCTGTTCACCCTCTGCAATTTGTTATACAGGTCATTCAACATTTTGTAGGTGGCGTTGCAGTTTTTACATACTTCCGTGTAGTTATTTGGCGACAGATTGATAGTTTGTCCCTAGGATTATAAAATACCATTCATACAGAGTTTTAAGACATTATATCTTTAAAACTAGAGTCAAATTTGAACCAAAATCTAGATTTCTAGCATTCCAGATCAGGAAGGGGCCTAAACAGACAATCATCACATAAGAACAGGTGAAGAAAAGGGACTGATTCTAATTTAATGGGTGTTTGTCTGACATGATCCATTTTTAGAAAGTTATATCAATCTTAAACTGYTTTTTTGAACCAGCAGCTTAAAAAGAAATCTGAAACTACCAACTCCCAAGAAAGAAAAAGATCACTAGTAATAAAATGTTATTCTGCAGTCATAAATCAGGATCTTTATTACTGTTTTGTTTTTCATTTGCCCATAACTAAAAAAAAAAATACCTGTTGTTATTACTGAACTGTACTGAAAGCAATGGACATAGGCCTTCACCATCACTGAATGCAACRCAACAAACTTGAAAACAAAGCTACAATCACTAAAGATATTCCAACCCAGTGATTGCTGCATTACCTACCCAAGTTAACACACTGGCTTAAGTTCCAGTTTGAACACCTGAAGTAACTAACAGACCAGTCCCATAATGTTCCTGGTCAAGGTCTATAAAAGCACATTTCCTAGAAATCATTAATTAGTGAGGAAAAAAAAAGAGACAGTCTTCTGAGAGCCTTTGCTACACCCACGATTTCCCATTTTTACTACAGAATGATACCAGAACTTACCTATTTTCTGACTGAAACAGAATATGCACAGTTTCTTAGGATATTTAAGGCATTTTCTTTGAGGACAATTACCACACTTACTTCACAAAGTGAAATACATTGCCTCTGTAATACGAACAAGCTTTGACTACCAACAATCTTATCAGTTAAAAGAATTGTTACAATGCTTTAGAGTAGCTTGTCTTTCTGGACTAGCATATATTATGAGAATGTTATTAAACGATTGCATTGCTAAGTGAGAGGACAACTATTCTATAAAGAGATAGAAAAAAAACATCACGTAGAAATGATGTTTCTTACCTTATAATTATCAACGATTATGAACTCAGAAATTCTGATGTGAAGTAGTATTGCAATTATATACAAAATGAAGTCAAGGTGAATATCAATTAGAATTACTTTTAAGCTCCCAATTTGTAAACATTTGCATTTTACAGATCATTGCTCGATCAGCCTAAACTGCCAGTGAGTTTCTGAATTTTATTTGCCTAATATGTATCGACTGCAGTTCATTCAGCATAAATAAGACTCTACTAGCAATTAGAGAATTTAGTGCTTCTTTTAAACACACAGCATAAATACCTGAAGGTTATGTTCAAAACACGTCAGAGATTTATTGAATAAGTCCAGGAATTCTACAGTAGAATTTGATAATCCCTCACTGCTGTTCTTTAAGCAATCTGTTAAAGAGAAAGAAAAACATCAGGTTATTCTAATTTCTAACATTTCCACAGCCAACAAGCCCTAGACACTCCACTCTTACACAAAGAGCTCTCAACTATAAAAGACAGGACTAGTCAACACTGCATTTTCTTATATGCCTGACATTGATGTCTCAGACCTGCTGACCTAACTCTTCATCGAGAACATATTTCAGAATTAATTGGCCTTGATTAAGTGAAAGATGAAGACTATCATCAAGAGCTTTCTGAAGAGGGGATCTGAATTATCTTTGGGCTTTAAGATAAAACAAGACATTACTTTTATTTTCCACCCTGCAAATCTGGCTTTGYCCAGCAACGTTAACAGTCATTACGTGAAAAGAAAAGCATCAGAAGTAGATATGAAACACAGAACATCCAGGAAACAACAGACCACAAGCACAGAAGTAGAAATCAGAGCATAGCTATAATCATAGCATTAAGAAAGGGGCTGACCCTTTCATTGGCTTTGAAGGGAATCCCTCACAGTCACAGACCAACTTAACCCACTGCATTCTCTCTTCACACCCATCCATCCCACTTCACGCACTCTGACCAGCTGGACCCTCGAAAAACAGAATAGCTCAGGAACCTAGATGTTCATCAAGAGCCAACACTCTAGACAATCCTCTAGAAAAAGAGAGCACCCCTAGCATTGAGGGCATGCCTTCAGCTGGACCACAGGAAGGCAGCACACAGGTCACAGCCTGAATATGGCAAGAGAGCAGGGATTGCAGAGCACTTCCTCTACCGCCTTTCCAGCCCTCACAGAGTCCAGAGTCACTAACGGAAACAACCTCTTCTGCATTATCAAGGGACTTGAGCAAACCCGGCTTGCTTTAATACTCAGCTCCGCAGTGCCATTCCCTCTGTCTTCTGGCACACATGTTAGCGCAGGGCTCCATGTTGTGCACCAAAGAAAGAGGAACCAAAACCACAGCTCTAGTGGTAAGTGTGACACAGCACCAACAGCATGGAGATGGGGAAATAACATGACAGACTTGGACATCTGCCTCCCAYGGAGTTAAATCAAAAGCATGGCTGTAGAGTAAGATCCTAGTCAATGTGTAAGCAGTCCACAGTGACCAACTTTTTATTAGCAAACAGTAAAAGTTTCTTACTTCATTTAAGGAGGAAAAAAGGCAGGGAGGAACATGGCAAAAACAGAMGAAACTGCAATAAATCTAAGGTAAGTCTTCAGCAGCATTTGCAGACCACAGGAAAAACTAACACAGCTCCATTTTGAAAGACTGATCTAAAAAGAACAATTATGTAACAATTTTGGAAAAAAAACATCTCCAATGAGAGGAATTTAAGTAGTATGGCAAATCCTATACAGTTCTGATTTGAACAAATTTTAGCAAAGTTAAGCGAAGACATAACAGAAGCATGAAAGCTACAGAATGAGTTACGTACTTGCGCAGTTGGCTGTTTCCCATGTTTCATTAAAGAACTCGGAAAGTGTCACAACTACCTGTAGCCTATCTGAGGTCAAGATGCTTTTCGCACAATTGTGGCTCTCGGAAGAATTCTGGAAGAAAAAGAATCAATCATTATAAATGTGAAGAGAACATTTTGAAAAATATTTTAAGYAAGCACAGCTAACATCTTATCACACTAAAATCTGCAGAATAGGCAGTGCAGAATCAATGGAACAATAAATATCTTTTGCTCCTCCAAAACATATTGCGAGTAACAGTTTACTACACAGAGTCTCTGAAGATCTACTAGGACTAAGTCAGTCAAAAACAYACACCTGCAAAAAAAGAAACTGCGAAGAGACAGAAGCCCCCCTCTGCSAGATAGTTCACATTTATCTGTTTCTGGATAGCTGCTCAGGAACTGGCTCAAGTCAAGCGCAACCAGACAGAAGTACGGGGTCACTCTCATTAGACTGAAGGGATATTCTGAAGCTGAACCAATGCAAATGTTCTCAAARCAGATAACAAAACACAATGTCCAAAAGTGCTATATCAGTGTATTGCATCAGCAGCAAGCTTCCTCTAGATGCAAACGTACCAGGAATGCAACCCTTACAAAAGCAGCCGCAGCAACCATTCCTATACGTCTACTGTCAGACCATTCTCTTTTCTTCAACAGATGTGGGCGTCGAGCTGATCCTATCTTAGAAAGCCACCTAATGCATCCCATCCTCAGAGCAGGAAGACTCGTGAAATTCCTACAGCAACTCATTCTCCGGGTCAAATTAAAAATTGTATARTGAATAGAAAAGTAGTGACAGAATAAAAATGAAATGAAATATCCCTATCAGGATTTAGAATWTTTTTCTCCTGCAAAGCTTTAATTTTCCCCCTGCCCTTAAGTCACTGATCTAAAACCATGATCTCCAGTCAGCTGATTCCTGTGGTCTAGCTCCTGGTTTCTGGCTGCTAAATTGACTTAAGCACTCCTCAAAATTGCCAAAGCTGTCAAAAGCCTCTTTAAGAGTCATAAATGACATGGGACATAAAAGAATCTCTTCAGTGRGAAACAGGCTGCCAGAGAAGGTTAGGAAAAATCCAATTTTCACCTCTCTGTGGAAAGAGGTTTATTTTTAAATAAATAAAAAATTTCCCTCTCAGACTCAACTGCGAAATAGTACCGTCAGTTCTGCTAACTCCTACGTTCATTCACTTTCAACTCTACTAAGTGACATACAGACACGCAAGAAAGTTATTTATGCAGGAAACCCTCTGGCTGCTTCATGAAGGCCTTCAGCTGCAAAGCTTCCTCATCAGCTTGACTCATGAGTGAGGAAAAGCAGTTTAAATCCAGAACAAGATCTGTAGACCTAAATTGTTTCCTAAGGATGTTGCTTAACTTATTCTTTATTAAGCCTAATGAGGAAGAGGATTTTACATTTCAGAGACGTCCAAAACTGAACATGGCTGCTTCTTTCAGATCACAGTATAACCAGTGCACAATGACACAGATAATCTCAAGTAACTGATTACTTGCAATTGTGGATTAAGGGCAAAAAAGGTCACCTCTTCTATTTAATTGATTAGTTAATCCATGCACAGGAGAAAAACCAAGTGTTCTCTAATACAGATGGGTCTTTCAGATAAAATTATTGAAGCAGCCCCCCTTCTCCCCAGGCTGCCAGTACTCAAGAACAGCAGCTGTAACGGGTTCATACATATTGAAAGTACTGGGACATACTTGACAAACTACTCCTAGCYGAAACAACTGAGATGAAAGTATCTAGAGATTACTTGTTGCTCCCTGAATTGCATCATGTTTCAGAAGAACTCTATACTGTTCACGAAGCATTTGAGACCCATTAAGATATCATCTAACAGACAAATAATTAATGCTCAATTTCTCACTTTTACATTACCAAACTAGAGGTATGGAACAACTTCCATATCACAAGCAGTAAACAGACTACAACTTTCCAAACTACAGAAGAGGAAACTGGCTAGGTACTTGCCTTCTCCTGAGCAAACACCATACAAACATCCCTTAGCTCTCCTAATACAAGAAACAGGAAAGCTGACAAGGCAACACATCGGAAACAGACAGAATGTGATACTTCTTCATATGACAGATAACTAAACTGCAAAACTGTGACAGGACACTGCAAAACTGTGACAGGACACTGCAAAACTGTGACAGGACACTGCAAAACTGTGACAGGACACTGCAAAACTGTGACAGGACACTGCGCTGCCAGAAATTCACATGTGCAGCAGTAGTTTTTTCACGTCAATGGCAATTTCAAATAATCATCCAAAAAATCTCTGAACCAGAAACATAATCCAGAGGACACATTATTACATATTTCYTCTTCTTCTCAGGGCACCCATCATCAGATAAAGCGTAAAGGGTTACAGAGACCTTTGGTCTGGTGCACTACAGCCATCCTAACAGCATCTCAGAGACTTTTACAAATAGGTAGGTTGTATGAGCTAAAGAAGAGTTTCCAATACACAATATTAGTAATAAACTATCTCCAACACTGAGAAATGAGAAAAGGAARATTAAGAGGCTGGAGGATGTAAATGGAAGAACTGGCTTCAGTCAGGGTCCATACATTCCAGCAAATGCTGAGAATTTCTACCTTGCAGCCACACACTTGYATCAGATTTAGCATTAAGAACACTGTAATGTGGTTGCCCACAGAAAAAAAGCATGGATAACTTGGCCAAACTCCAAATGACAGTTTTCCATGAAGCACAACACACCCAAGACCTGTCAGTGGCRTCATTAATGCTGTACAACAACCACCTACAAGCCAGAGCGCTGCTTTAGGTCTTGCTGCAACAGCAGGAACAGCTCAAGCTTTCCCACTCACATAGAGAAGAAAAGCTTTTCTCTCCAGGTGGAGCTASTTGCTCCACAGTGGGAGCAGGCTGCACAGATCACACTGCAAGACCTGGAAGCAGAAGCCAGCTCTCACTGACAGCACGCTCCCTGAACACACTCCCAGCCCTCTGCCAAACCACATTAAGCGCCCAGGTGGAGTTCAGAGCACAGGAACCCACCTCCCATGCCAAAGGCCTGGTTACCCCAAACCCTGCGCCCTCTTCACRACATTACTGTTGCAGGCCCCATTGCCAACCGCACCCAAGTCCGTCCCAGGACTCCGGCATTACCTATACCCCCTTTCTCCCCTTCCACATGGAAGTCGGGAGGATTGCTCTGTGAGCGCAGAAAGGCTCGTGGGGAAGGGCGCAGCAGCAGTACCAGGCAGCAAGACGCCCTCGCCGCTCCTGCGCGAGGGAAAGCTGCCAGCCAGGTGCAGAACGGACCCGGACCGGCCGAGAGCACGAAGGAAACAGGCAGGGAACTCGGGCCCGTCTCCCCGCCACCCTTCCCCGCGGGGAGGCCGCCCCCGGCCCCTCGCTCCGCCGCAGCCCCCCGGCCCCGGGCAGCCCCCGCGCCCCGCACGCACCCCGACGGCGCGGGCGATGGCGGCGTAGCGCGCCAGGAGGCGGCCCTGCTGGCGGTGGCAGGCCTGGCAGAGCCGCACGGGCCGGGCGCGGCGGCCCAGGCACTCCGCCAGCGCCGCGCTGCCCTCGGCGAAGGCGGCCAGGAGGCGGCGGCACTCGGGCTCCAGCTCGGGCAGGTCCCCCGGCAGCGCCGCGCCCCATAGCGAGGCCGACAGCTCCTCCGCCTCCCCCAGCGCCTCCAGCGCGAGCAGGTGGCG